>NW_020194017.1:0-308868 GCF_002847045.1 Aspergillus candidus | reverse complement strand
TGGAGTTTCTCAAGATACAGGTGCAGATGATGAAGAGGATATCTTCGATGACTTCGCCCCGTTTTTCTCGAAGCGGGCTAGATTCAGAGGAAGGGGGAGATGATGAAAGAGAATATGACATTCCATAGAAGTGGGCTACAATAAGAATTTTCCTGGCTATTGAAGGCTATTAAACTTTGGCAGCTGATTACGGACATAGAAGTGTGAGCAGATCCTGCGTACGCTTGATATAGCATTGAGGGTTCGGGAATAATTTTTTGCTTGGTTGGGGGTTGAAAGGAGGCCTATATCTGAACATGACTGCATATCGATAACAGATGTATGATAGTATAGACACTTCTATACCTAGGATTCATGCTAAAGATGTAGGTTTCATACAATGTTATACTTTACATCTACTTTGATTTACATCAACTCCATTATAAAAACAACCTCGCTATAAAAAGTAGTGTTATGAAGATCCACCAATATACTGACTTCGTACTCTGTCCTCCATACTCCACTATTAAACCTCTCAGAATCGGCATCCAAACAAGCTCTCCAAACTACCCAACACTAACCACTCTTATCCTCCTAGCTTTCCTCCTACCAAACTGTCAGACCCACAGTGGAGAACTATCAAAACGTGCCGAGTTCCAAGTTCCCAACGTGGTTCACTCCGAAATACATCCGAACGTCTCCGCTCCGAGTCCGTCCCGATTCCTTTCCCTTTCCTTGCTTTCTCCAGTGGGCTCCAGTGCTCCACGGATGGGTCGGTTTCTCCTGGAGGGATGGGTGGATGGATTCGGGTATCGGCATTGCTTTTCTGGAGACTCGGAGAGGGAGGCGGTATTCTGGTTTATCTATATATATTATATGTACCTTCTATTAGTATTATATATGTGATGCCTGTATAATCTGACTACGCATCGCCTACCTACTACTTGCATATACTTATTATACCTACACTTATATACGTTTACTTATATCTACTTACGCTTAATATGACCCGTCCAGTCGTCGTCCTCGGCGCAGGCGTCCTCGGCCGACGCATCGCCTCTGTCTTCCTAGCAGGTGGCTACGACGTCCACACGAGAGATCCCAGCGAAGCAGCCCTGACAGCAGCCAAGGAGTACGTCGCCGAGAACATCGGCTCCTTCACGGCGCTCACACCCGCCCAGCCGAAGCCGCAACCGGGCACACACCGCGTGTACACGGACATCGCATCCGCCGTGCAAGATGCGTGGCTCGTCGTTGAGGCTGTCCCCGAGCAGCTCCCGCTGAAGATCGCCACGTTCGCGGAAGTGCACGCCGCTGCTCCCGCAGACTGCATCATCGCCAGCAACAGCAGCTCGTTCAAGTCGCGGTTGATGATCACGGAGCTGCCGCGTGAGCGCGCTCAGCGTGTGCTCAATATGCATTTCACCATGCCGCCGGCGATTCGCACGGTCGAGCTTATGACTTCTGGCGAGACGGACGAGGCCTTGTTCCCGTTGTTGACGGATGTGTTGGCCAGCTGTGGCGTGCTGCCTGTGACGGCGCGGCGCGAGTCGACTGGTTTTATCTTCAACCGGCTGTGGGCGGCGATTAAGCGCGAGATTATGATGATCTTGGCTGAAGATGTCAGCTCGGCGGCGGAGATCGATCTCCTGTGGGAGAACATGTTCCAGCTCCCGACGAGCTTGCCGCCGTGTAAGTTGATGGACCAGATCGGTCTGGACACGGTGGCGTTCATTGAGGATAACTACGTTGGTGAGAGGGGGTTGGATACCACGTTGACGGTGGATTGGCTGCGCGAGAAGTATATCAAGCCGGGAAAGCTGGGTAAGAAGAGTGAGTTGGGAGGATTGTATCCTGCTTCTTCTCCTGCTTCTTCTTCCTCCTCTTCTGAATCAGCTGGGGCTTCGACTCGCCCCTCGACTGCGTCGTCTACCCCCGAGAACGAGGGAAAGAAAGAATTGCTCGTGCTGGACGTCGGTCTGGGCTCCAACAACGCCGACCTCAGCGCCATCCCGACAGCAGGTCGCATCCTGCGCTTTGACACCGCCTCGCGCACCATGACCCCCGTCGTGACAGGCCAGTCCCTCCCCGACGGGATCGATGTAGCGCGGGAAGCCGGGCGGATGTTCTGGACGAACATGGGGCGGTCGACGTCCACATGCGACGGCAGCGTGTACTCGGCGCGCCTAGACGGCAGCGACGTGCAGACGGTCATCCCGCCCGCGGCGGTGCACACGCCGAAGCAGCTGGTGGTGGACGAGACGACGTCGCGGGTGTACTTCTGCGATCGGGAAGGGATGGGGGTGCACCGGGTGCGGTTCGACGGGACGGAGCACGAGACGATCGTGAAGACCGGGTGCGCGACGCAGCATAAGGGCGAGATGACGCGGTGGTGTGTGGGGATTGCGCTGGATGCGGAGCGCGGGCTGGTTTACTGGACGCAGAAGGGGCCCAGCAAGGGTGGTCAGGGCCGGATCTTCCGTGCGCCGGTTGATGTGCCTGCTGGACGGACGGCTGAGGATCGTGATGATATCGAGCTTGTGCTGGATGGGTTGCCTGAGCCGATTGATTTGGAGTTGGATGCTGCGGGGGAGACGTTATACTGGACGGATCGGGGGGAGCATCCTGTGGGGTGTTCGCTGAACCGGGTGGTTGTTGGTGGGGATGGTGGCGTGGAGGGTCGACGGGGGAAGAAGGAGATTCTGGCGCGACAGTTCCATGAGCCTATTGGGTTGAAGCGCGATGCGTCCGGGGATGCGGTGTATGTGGTGGATCTGGGAGGGTGTGTGTATCGGGTGAAGGATGGGAAGAAGCAGAAGTTGTGGCAGGATGATGCTTGCTATACAGGGGTGTGTTTTGCTTAATTTGCCATATAAAGGATAGAGATGTACACATATATATATGAAGATATAAAGATATAAAGATATAATAAATACACAATATAAATAAAGATGGAAATACAAAAAAAAAAAACATGATCCTTCCAAACAGAGCGTGGACTGAGGAAAGAAAAAAGAAGTGGTCCCAGTGAGGCTCGAACTCACGACTTTAGAGTTATTAGCTCTACACTCTAACCAACTGAGTTATAGGACCTTGTTGGTTGATTAATGCAATTCTTTAGAGATTCAAGTACAGACACAAGAGGCAAAGTGATGAGGTCATAAATCTATCTATATCCTCCATACTACACTACACTTTCCCCATCAACCACACACCACACACAACCAAGAAAATGCCCTCCCGACAAACCAGTCCTCTCCCCAAATCTCTCCAGGACCTCCTCATCGAAGACGAGGAGGAGATGGAATGGTATGGCGATTATGAAAAACACCGGACTACCACGTATGTCTCCTGGCTGTCAATCCTGGGGTCTATTAACGTGATATACATAGGGAGGTGCAATCGGATCCCGAGGTTGAGACCGATTCAGAGCAATCGCAGACAAAATCGAAGACAGTGAAACTGAAGACAGTGAAATCGACGACAGGAATAACGGAGACGGAGAGTGAGACGGCGGAGCACGAGGGGGAGTCTTGATTTTTTCCTAGGGTTCGTTGTATATTAGTGGGCTTATGGATATACTACCACCAGGTAGTATACTACATATTAGCCTATTCTCTGTGGGATCTGTCAGTAACATACAGACCACTTCTTATCGAGTTAACATGTACTATATAATTCCAGTATCAACACTATACTGTCACTGTCAAACAATACAGTTTGATTCGATATATATATAACCGAAGAGGGACCTGAATAGTTGATATTCATAAAAATATTAACACAGCCCCTAACAGAATCCGACACCGCTTTAAACGAGACCCCTGCCAGCCCAAACCCACCATCCTGGTCCATGCTCAAGTTTATGTTTTGAGGAGGTTGAGTTTCTCGTTGATATGTCAGTCCCCTCCTCACTTGATCGCATATATCAGTCACTATAGGCAAGCGCCGTGTCTCGGCGAGTCCAGCCCAGACTAATAATAGCCAAGGATGGACAAGGTCTATGTATGATAATATATATATATTCTTTCTGGAATGTTCGGTTATATAGGTAGTAGATACCAGTATATCATATACTAGCCTAGATCCTATAGTATCCCAGAGCATCCCACACCCATATGGTATCAAAACACACTACTATTCCAGTCCCATACTAAACAAATACTATAGCCACCATAACATAAATACCACCGTCCCACACATTTAACCCCAGCAACTCCAAACAATGAAAAATAAACAATTGACCACTAGAGAGCACCAGAGAACACCGTAGCTCAAAATCAAATAGGACGAAAGACATCACCCACAAACCAGCCCCGCCAACGCAGGCCTCAACAGACAGCAGTCATAACCACGTCTTCACCCTGCTGAGTTATCTCATCAGAGAAAATCGTCTGCAAAGTCTCCATGAAGGTAGTTTCAGGATTAGCAGCTTGTTCGGTTTCGCTGTTGTGAAATGGCATTAGCCTTGTCTATCCATCCATCGAGCTATAGATACTGTATATGATGAGAAGACGAGTAAGAGATCTCACCCATTCAGATCAGCCGCCTCCCAGCAGATATCGGGCAGATGTTCCACTACGTCTGAGAATCGGACTTTTTTGGCTGGTTGGGGAGGCGAGGTGCACGGATGGCATGTTTTCTTTAGGATGGATGGCATTTTTGTTTTTCTTTCTTTCTTTCTTTCTTTCCTTTCTTTTGAGAGTGTGATATATAGGGATGATGTTTTTGATGTGCTTCTTTCTGCTATTCTTGATGAGATTGATGAGTTTGGAATGAGATGAATGACTTCTAAAGATGGACGCTGTCGAGAACAAGGTAGACAAATTAAGCTTACTACATGAGCAATACTGACATACGAGATAGACTTCATGATCGAAGGTATCCGTCATTCTGGTCATCTGCTCGTTCAAGATATCGTCATTCCGTGTCTTCATTGCCCGAAACGGTATTCTATCTACAACTACAATCAGTTCACTACCGCCTTCCTTAACAGACCGGAAATACGACAGACGAAACTCCCCCAGTTGAATAAAGGATATCATACCACCAAGTCTATGTACCAAGCCAGGGAAGAAATGAAAGTAAATCTGCCATCGGGTGCAGTTAGCAACGAGAACAGACCGTCCGAGATGGGATTATGAAAACGAAAAAAGAGATGAAAAATGTGTAAATAAGCAGTTCGTCACCAAGCCAGGGTCGTTTCGTTATCGGTCATGCCTATGCCCTCGTCTCTAGTAGCCTTCTTCTTCGCCTTGCTGATATACATGGCGGGTTCGGGTGGGATCTTTGCGCATCTGCTGGCCGGAGCCGGTGAAGCCGACTGTCATATGTTAGCAGCTGTACAAAAAGAAATATATGTAGAAGGAATGAAAGGAGAAAGATAAAAGGAAGAGGGAAGAGAAAGGGAAAAAAGGTACCTCGTGCGTTAACCCCCTCGCCAGTCCGGAACATGCTCTGCTTCCGACCAATCTTCCCCTTACTGGCGAAGTCCTTCCACTTATTCTTGCCCTCCTCTAGCTCGCGCGTGGCCTTGACCTTGCGCGGCACCTTGGCCGGCCGCGCGGGCCCATCGCTCACCTTACTGGGCTCCTTGCGCGCCTGAGTCGCCAGCGCCGGGTTGATGTCGGCGGCCGCCGAGATGACACCGGCGTGGGACGGTTGCGGCGTAGACGACTGCGACGACGTCGCACTGCTGGCGCTCCCGTCGGCCTTGCGCTTGCGCGAGTCCGGACCGGTCAC
This sequence comes from Aspergillus candidus, assembly GCF_002847045.1. NCBI lineage: Eukaryota > Fungi > Ascomycota > Eurotiomycetes > Eurotiales > Aspergillaceae > Aspergillus > Aspergillus candidus. Next base: position 303,147 of record NW_020194017.1, on the reverse strand, counting down.
GGGCCGGATGTCGCGGGCGGTCAGAGACTCGACCGTCGCATACGACTTGAACGACACCAGATAGACGGGGTTGCTAGAGGAGCCTGTGATGGAGGTGATGCGGGCCGGATAGAAGGCGCCGTCGCCGGAGACCCATCGCGCCAGCACGTGGTCATTGACGGAGAAGGAGACGGGAGCTTGCTCCTCGGGGCGGGGTTCCGCCGTCGGGGTCCGGGAGTCGGATTGGGGAGGATGGTGATGGTGGCTGGCGCTGTGGTTGTGGTGGGAGGCGGAGGAGGACGAGGTGGACGTCTTGGGTGGGGCAGAGGGTTTGGCGGGTCGTAGTTCGGCGATGGAGGTTTCGGTCAAGGAGATCAGTTCTTCCAGCTCAGCTTTGAGACTCTGAAGTTCCGTATTGTCTGGGTCTACCTGCAAGCTGGACTGGACGGTTTCCAGCTGATGGAGGTTAGCGATGGATGGGACCGCCGAAGGATGCGGTGACATACCTGGATTTTGAATTCTTTGACCTCAGCCTCGAGGGCGGTGACGTCGGACATTGTGAAATGTAAGATAGAATGACAGGACCTAATTAACCTAATTCAAGTGAGATGGGATGGTTGGGAGGCGAGAAGTGATCTGCCCAGGAATGATGTTGTTGCGACGGATTTCGATCGCCGCGGCGTTGGGACAGGTCACGTGCGATACACTTCCACAATGACTCATCTACTTATGCGGGCATTATGCAGTATATCACGTGAGCGGGATCAACGGTCGATCCTCACGTCATAGAATGGACGGCACTGATTGTATAGAGCAGTGGACAGTATACTACCTGGGATATAAACTATATACAACGTAGTGGAGGAGTAGAGATCCAAGTATTAGACGGTGACGATCAGGCATCCCAACCAGGCAGTCGGGGAGAAAAGACCGACTCGGAGACTTTTCCCAATTACGTCAGATCTGGAGAGATCCTGATCGATAAGAGATCAAGACATCTTCATGGTTATTATAGCCATCCCAGTTCAACCAGGAAACAAAGGAAACCAAATGACAGGAACTTAGAAGAGTAGGGAAACTGTGATATCCTGTCATCCACCAATAAACCAGGAGTATACAGGATAAATCTTCAGGCCAGAATATGATTTCTAAGCAGCATAATTCTCGGATGTGGTCTCGGCCCGCCCACCGACCAATCAGAACGCGCAGCTGCTGCCTGGGGAATCCCCCGTCACGTTTCTCGTTCTTGACTCAGGCTCCAACTCTTTCTCACTTTCCCCTCTTTCTCTTTCCATCTTCATCTCTCGACTTTTCATCCATCTATCCCTTCATCCCCCTCTCTACTAACCCATTCTACTCGATCGTTCATCTTGGCTCGTGGATCCCCCCTCTGACCCCACTCTCAACTACCGACTTCCTTCGATTGGCTTCTCCCCACTTCCATTGATCGACCGGAACGTCGTGGTCCAGATCACGCCTCATCCAACCCCCTCCCCCCCGTCATCTCCGGTCACTATCTTGATCGTTTCTGCCTCTTCTGCAGATTCTGACCATCCTCCTTTCGCCCCCCCGATATCCTCGTGGATATCGATCGGAAAACAGGGTGCTCTGCGGCGATATCTCAAGTGGGGACCCGAGGAAACCTTACCCGCGGAAATACGCCACTGCCCAACAGACAAAGCCTTGCTGACTCGGCCTGCGCCCTCGTGTGCAACAACCTTGATCCGGTGATCGCGCGACGGTCTCCATCGTTCGAACAGCGGGCGGGAAGCCCGACCCTGCACCATCACGGTTCATCCCTGGCCTAAACGTCACTGTCGCCAGCCCCACCATGACCGATCATAACGCCCTCTACCAGCAAGGCCTCTACCTCACCCCAGATCAGCAAGACCTCCTCTTGGCCGCCCTATCCTCCAACAAAGGCCCCAGCCAGAGGCCCGAGAACAAGTCTTCATCGAAGGAAAGTCCCCCGGCCCACCATCCCCAACTCAAGCCCGACCCCGACGCCACCCCCGCTCGACACTCCTTAGATAGCTTCACCATGTCGCCCGGCTTCGATCGTTCCGCCCTGTCCGGCGGCCTGGACGAGAGCCCGTTCCTCGACTTTCCCAACGACCCCGAGTTTGACTTCCATGACGACAGCCTGATCGGTGATCTTCCCGGGAGCCTCCCCCCTGATGAGGTGGAGTCCGGGGAAAAGCGGAAGGACTTGTCCGACGACGAGGCAGAGGAATCGGGCAAGAAGCGGAGGGAAAGCGAGGGGGCCAGAAAGCCCGGCAGAAAGCCCCTGACCTCGGAGCCGACCTCGGTATGCAACCCTCTCCAATCGGTTGGGTGACTGGGACCTTGTCTTTGACTGACCCCACTTGTAGAAGCGCAAGGCCCAGAATCGAGCCGCCCAGCGCGCGTTCCGGGAGCGCAAGGAAAAGCACTTGAAGGACCTAGAGACCAAAGTCGAAGAGCTGCAGAAGGCCTCGGAGAACGCCAACCAGGAAAACGGCCTACTGCGCGCACAGGTCGAGCGCCTGAATGTCGAACTCCGCGAGTATCGCAAGCGTTTGAGCGTCGCGGCGAGCAGCGGAAACGGCCTCCTGGCCATGAGCTCCGCCACCAACGCGCCTTCCCGTGGCCTGCAGGGCTTGAATAACAGCGAGTTCCTGTTCGACTTTCCCAAGTTTGGCGACCTGCCCAGCACGCACCTTTTCAACAACGGCCCGTGGGCCAAGGCTGCACCTCAACCCCACAAGGACCAGGAGGCTTCGCGCCGCAACGCCAACGTGCCCGGTGTCGTGAGCCGCCAGTCCCCCACCGGTCGCAGCCCGACCGCCCCGTCGTCCGCCGGCACCACCCCGGCATCCGCTTCGGCGCCCGCGAAGCCCCCCGCCCGGTCGGCTCGCGACTCTAAACCGCCGCATGTGATCGACCTCTCCAACTCCGATTCGCCATCCTCCTCATCCGACTCCCATCAGAGCCACCTGCTCTCGTCGAGTGGCACGTCCCCCGAGCCCAACACTCACTCCCCGGCCGCGAAGGCCCCGGGCCACCACGAGGCTTGCACCTACCACTCCATCAACGGGGAGGAGTCCTTCTGCGCCCAGTTGGGGCTGGCTTGCGGCAACATCCGAAACCCCATCCCCGCGGTGCGGTCCAACAGTGAGAGTGCCACCAATACCCCGGCCCAGGGCACTAGCGAACCTCCCAGTGCCCACCACTGGACCGAACCGGCCGATCCCTCCGCCGACCAGACCCCCGGGCTTGATTGGATGGCCCAGCAGAACGGCGGCCAGTTCGACCCCGTGCTGTTCGGGGACTGGCGGGAACCGCAAGATAGCATCCTGTCCCAGGATTTCGGCACCTTCTTTGACGACGCCTTCCCGTTGCCGGACCTGGGCAGTCCGTCGCACAATTTCTCCGAGCTGGGCCCGGGCAATCAAACGGCGCCCAAGAAGGGCCTGCTTGCCCAGATTGACAGCAGGTTGGAGGAGGATGAGGTCGTTCCGGGCGAGGACAAGGCTCAGATGCTGTCCTGCACTAAGATCTGGTATGTAGTCTCTTCATTTCAAGCACCCATCCGACGCATCGGGCACCCTACTGACGGTAATCGCAGGGATCGTTTGCAATCGATGGAGAGGTTCCGCAACGGCGAGATCGACGTGGACAACCTCTGTTCGGAGCTGCGGAACAAGGCGCGGTGTTCCGAAGGAGGCGTGGTTGTCAACCAGCAGGATGTGGAGGACATCATGGGTCGTGCCAAGTAGTTGCGGGAGGGAATATCCGCATGACCTTAATATCACGGCTGTCGCGCCAATACCCTTGCCGACCACACCCCCATGGGTCGATACGAAATGACGAATCTGAGAAGGACAGTGCACCTTCACAACAAGAAAAGAAAGATATCAACACAGATTAATACGAGGATGGAGCATATGCTCTCACCAAGTTTCATCTGCAGGACAGCAAACCCGACTACGTTCGACCACACTGCTTCATAATTGACATTTAACCTTATCTTTTGTCTTACTTTATTTCTTTTCTCCTGTCTTACTTGCCAGCTTTGCACACTCGTTGGGTTTCCCTTTCGTCTGGGTTGGTTTTTGTCTTGCGAAGGGAGTGATCATCTAATACATGGCGAGCTATCGGAATGAATGAAAAGAATGGGAAAGAAAGAATGTACACCACGCTTTGACTTGCTCGGCGCTCTGATGGAGGATGGAGGACGGATGGACCTGGTTTGACATGACCTAGTACAAGCGTATCGCCCTTTACGGCATGCGTTTGCAAGGAATGTTTCGCCAGGAACGTTCGTCCGGTTGGCGTAGTCGTTGGACTCTTTGGATGGTGTTTTCATTATAATTTCTTATGTCTGCTTCTCGGAGTGATTACATTTTATCTCTACTTTGGTTGGTCGTGCACCACAGGATTGATTACTAGGTACTTTATTGAATGTACTTATGACGACGATAATGATTTGATTACCTTTTGAATATTATGGTTTTCCTCGTGGACTGACTATCTTTTTCATCTCTAATATCCAACGGAATACTATATCTAATCTGCATCATGACGACAATCTTCTCCATCTTGGACAAGACATTAACCGTATCCTAGGTAGTAGTAGTGGTAGTAGTAGTAATAATAGTAGTACCATGATAACACCATCGTCGATTTATTTGATCAATGATCTATTGATCCATTGGTTCGCCACTGATTGAACCGAGTGGAGTTAGGTATAGAAAGAAAGAGGGAAAGAGGGAAAGAGGGAAAGACCAGACAGCGGAAGTGAAAGTGAAGAAGAAAGGAAGCTAAAATGTGAAAGGCGTATTGATATCATCTTGTTCTTACCTTTTAGGACTAAAAGGAAGAAGGAAGGAAGGAAAGAAAGAAAGAAGGAGCGAAGGAGAGAAGAAACGAACGAGGTAGAAAAGTAAACGCCAGAATCTACACAGAAGAGAGGAAGAAGTTTAGAAGAATGGAAGGATAGAAGGATAGATCGAAGGAGTCGACAAGGAGGAGAATCGTGGAAACTACAACTTCAGTTCTTTCAAGCTTATTTTTAAGTTTGTTTTATTCTTTTCAGTTTATTTTCTTAATCCGTCTCATCTTCTTCTTCCCCCCTTCGAGCCATCTGATGCTCGTCTCATCTCACTTCATCCCATATCATACCATACAAAGAAGTGTAAGGTGTAAGGCGTACCCGTCTGTCGACCGTCCGATAGACAGTCCCAAGAAGACTGACTCACTGACTACTGCGGAGAACAAAAGCATAAATCTCGCTGCAAGATAAAAAAAAAAGAACAACGGAGTAGTAGTTAGACAGAGGGTCAGAGAAAAGAGACACAGAAGATACGGTGTTGGAAATAGCACAACAAATAAAAATTAGAATATTCGTGGTAATTGAAACACGTGCTGGGAATTTAACGAAGCCCTGTAAGAAAAGAGAAAGAGAGATTTCGATACAAAAATAGAAGGGAAAACGAAGAAGATAGGGCGTTTTAAGAAAGGAGAAACGGCGGGGGGAAAATCAACAAGAAGCAAGCATGCCATCTGTCATAGTCACCGGCTCAGGCTGCGTCGCCGCCCGAAGGACCCGGCTTGTCGCCGCCGGAGGATGTCGACGTCGGTGCCGGGGAGTCGGAGGACCCCTTGGTGAATCCCCCGCGACCCCCGCGCCCGCCGCCGCGACCACCCCGGTCTCCGCGACCCCGACCGCGTCCGCTAAATCCACCGCGCCCACGGCCACCCTCGCTGTCACTGGCACCGCCGCTCTGATATCCGCGCTGCGGGTTGGGGCCGCGGTTGCTGCCTTGCCAGGTGCCGGCGTTGCCGCGGTGGCCGCCCCGGTCCTCGAAGAACTTGACGTTGGGCTTGCGGGGCTGACCCTGCGGCGTCGGCTTTTTATGCTCGGTGGGTTGGCGGTCGAGCGCAGCCTTGGCCTCCTCGACCGTATTGAACGTGACAACGTGGTTGTACTTGCCCCATTTCTCCACCTTCACCACCTTCGACCGATCCTCCTCGGGGAAGATATCCCGGACGGCTTGCTCGTTGTCGACGTTGGACACAAACAGACCGTTCGTCAGCTTCTTCTCCCCGCGAGATGCGGGAGACTCGGCGGACTTGTCCGGTTGTTGGGCGGTGCCGTTGGCGTCGGCGGACTTGGCAGGGGAGCCGGGAGCGGCGGATGATGCCGCGGGCTGCGGCGTGGCGGGCTTCGGGATCACGGGGGCGGGAGAGGCACCGGCCTGACCCTTGGGCGGCTGCTGGGCCGGCGGGGCGACCCGGGCTGGCTGGGCTTGGCCAAATTGCGGGGGCCCACGCGTGGTGCTGGCGGGGGACGAGACGCCGGCCGGGGGACCACCCGTCACGGGGGCCGGGACGCCGGGGGCCAAGGGCTTGCCGCTGCGGTGGGAGAAGTTGAACCCCTGGGCGCGCATCTCCGTAGCGATGCGACCGCCCTCGATCTCCAGCACCAGGAAGCCAAACGCGGCATCCGCCAGGTTGAAGTTCCACATGTTCTTGAAGGCGCTCTCGTCGACCTGGCCGGCGCCGTTGCCAGCGGCCGACGGACCGCCGAAGGGGTTCCCGCCATTGGCGACGGTGGGCATCTTGTGGACCACGTCGAGGGCGTTATCCAGGAGCGTCTTCTGGGCTTCGTTGGAAGAGATGGCCGCCTCGACCTCGCCCCGGACCGTCTCCCACACGTCGTGGAAAGAGGCCTTGGACGCGGCGAGCTTGCCACGGTAATGGTCAAGCGAGGGGTTGACCGAGAATTCGTTGTAGGAGGAGCCGTATCGGAAATGCAGACCGGCCGAGACGGAGAAATCGGCCTTGAGCGTCACCGACAGCTGGTTCAGCATGCCTTCCCGCGCGGGCGAGGCATGGGTCACGAAGATGCGGGTCTCGGACGGGTCGTAGACGCGGTTCGCCGTATCGATCAACTCGCCCATCTGCAGTAATGTCGTCCACATGGTACCCTGGCCACCGGCGATCGTCGTCTTCCCCTCACCGTTGTCGAAGAGCTTGTGCATCACGACGGCACCTCCCAACCCGAGAAGGCGCAACTTGACACCCCCGATGTCTAGCAACCGCGAGTTCGCCTCGTCGATGATGTGCAACTTGTCCACCTTGTACTCCCCGGAGCGGAACTTCTCCAACACTCTGACATCCTCACAAGCACCCCACACGGTGTATACGGGCACGTCGAGGGTCAGCCGCTTGTCGAGAAGCATGGAAAGCTCCGAGAGGGGAAGTTGGTCCGGCGTGAACCGTTGCTTGATGGACTGCTGGGGAGGGGTCTGAGCAATCGCGCGCTTCACGTTTTCAGGAAGCAGCGGAGAGTACTGGGCCACATGTTTGAGGGTCCTGGGAAAATTACGGGTTAGCTGGATGATCCGGGAGTCATCCTTGACACGAGGCCGATAGGCAGGTACGCGGGGATGGGACAGTGGGGGTGGAGTGGCCGGTTTGCTGATTTGGGGGATGACCGCGTTCGGGTCAACCCGAGTGGGAGGGGAGGGGGGACTTACTTGTCCGCAATCCGATCCAGCGAGGTATCATCATAGAAACCAAAGTCACCAGTGTGAATAATATGATCAGCACGGGCCTGCTTGGCCAACTCATTCAAAGACTTCAGGTTCCCTACGTCACACAGAAGGACACATCAACATCCGTTAGCCACATGGAACGCCAGAATCCAACCCACCGGGGGAACTCACCGCGAACATCGGCAATACACAAAACTCTAGTTGGGCCGTTCTGAATAATCCGGCCATTGTTGGGAAGAAGAGGGACCGCTCCGGGGACAGGGTTGGTGGCACCGTTGGGGAGGGACGAGTAGCCTTGCGCACCGAAGTTGTGAGGCGGACGGGGCTATTGATGGCAACACGTTAGATCGGGGCGCGCATCTGGGGATGCGTATCACCGGGGGAGGGGTTTGAAAGGGTAGTAGCTAAGGCACCGGCGGACTTACAGAAGCCATGAGTGAGGGAGAGATCGACGAAATAGAATGACCGTGATGGGAACAGGGCGATCAAAGATCAGGAGGCGGATTTGATATGGAGAGTTGTCGACCTGAGGAAGCGGTGTGAAAAGAGGAAAGAGGGGGAGAAAAAGAATCAAGGGAAGGGCAGAAAGCAGAAGAGGAGAAGGAGGGGAATGGGACGTGGAAAAGAGAAGGGAGTTTAAACTGGATGAAGGGGAAGAAGTGGAAGAGGAAGAGGAAGAGGAAGAAGAAGAAGGTGAGGTCGAGAGAGAGAGAGAGAGAGAGAGAGAGACGCAGTTGGGGAAGTTTGGATTCGTCCCGTTCGGGTTTAGCGCCCTGGGAGGGGAGCGACCGCTTATGTCAGCCGCTCCAGGGGCAACTGCCCATCGCCAACTGGCGACGGCGCAAGGAGTTCTATATTGATCTGTTTATTGTTTGAGTAATGTCGATCTATGTGACCATATCAAGGGCTACGTTAATACACCATTCCTGTGGTCCACGTATATACATCATCCGTCATAGTTCGTCTCCGTCCATCCCCACCAACACCTCCGTCGCTGCTGGCGTCTCATCCAGCGCCTTCGCGACAGCCAACTGGAGAGATTTGGGTCCCTGGAGTGCCATTAGAGCAAAATGCCCCCCGACCGTGGGCCGTGCCCGGCATAGAACCGGCACGCCAGGGGTAGCCCCCTTGGCCGAGGTGGACACATAGCGGTCCGAGAAGGGCCAGGTGTGCTTGCCGTTCGTCATGTACGCCCACAGGTCATGCACAAACTCATCGCGTGTCGTCGCATCCAGGGTTGCCGCCAGCCACATGTTCCAGTCGGACTTGGCCCAGTCCTGGCGGTGGTCGAGTGCCACGCCGTACTCGGCGCGCACGGTGCGGAAGAAGGCGCCGTTCATCTGGTGAGCTGCGTCTGGGAAGGTGCGCAGGTCGAACAGCACGTCGGGGAAGATATTGTACGGCGTCTTCCAGGAGTCCGGGCTGTCGGGGTACTGCAGGACGAAATGCGTCTGGGCGTCATCTGTGCCTAGTCCCTGGTGGAAGAAGAGGTTGGCCCGTTCGTCGGCGATGCGAGAGTACTCTGTCTCTCCGGTTAGGGCACCGTAGGCCTTTAGACCGACGGTTGCCTTGATGGCTAGGTTTGTTTCGTTGGCTAGGGGGCCCGCCGCATCGTTGGATGACAGCTGCAGGGCAATGTCGACGCCGTTGTCGACTAGGTAGTCTGCGTAGGGCCGCAGGAGGTCGCCGTATTGCTCGACCCACGCCGTGTCGCCCGTGGCGCGCACGTAGGCCAGAGCCAGGACCATTAGGTTGCCGCACTCTTCGATGGGCATCGGTTCGGCGACTTGGTTGTCGTGGCCGATTGCGTTGGGATAGTGTGAGCCCATGTCGTGGATCACGTACGGCTGCCGCCAGCGGCCCGCCGCGAGATACCGCATCATGGGTTCGAGGAGTAGTCGGATGTAGTTGGGGTCCATCACGTAGTAGATGGGGAAGGCGGGCATGATCACGTCCACCGTGTTGAGATTGCCGTTACTCGACAATTCCTTGATAAACGCCAGGACATCACTAGGGTCTTTCGTGTCATCGGGAATCGTGACATCAATGCCGCCATAGGCCTGGCGTGCGGAGAGCGTGACAATGTCCGCATACTTGGGACCGGCCGCAGCCGCCGCTCGGGTGGCCATCTCCGTGTCGAGTGCGCGCGATTCCAAGAGCGCATCCGTGTAGTCGTCCAGGAAGTGGTTGAGAGCCTCCGCCGTGGTGGGATACGCAGCTCGATAGTATCCGGTATAGGGTTTCCCCAGATAATTGATAGCCGCTTCTCTCACATAACCGACCGCGAAATTCACTGATTTGCTCCCCGTGACGGTGCCGAGAACATGCGACAGCGCCACGATGCCACCGGGGACCCAAGCATCGTTTTTTCCGGACAGTTTTCCAGACCGAACGAATTCGGAGCGCACGTCGCCACGGTTTCCGGACGAGAAGGAGAGTTCGGATGTGCGGCTTGGGCGCGCGGCGAAGATAGCATCTCCCCAGGTCGCCATATCGTTGTGCTCTGAGTATGGGACCGCATTCTTGACGCCCAAAGAGTATATGGCGGTTGAATTGGCGTGTTGAAACCCGCGGGCTGTCCGTTGCGGTCTTCCCGCCCACCTGCCATCTATAGCGGAGAATATCTGGATGTCATTGCCCAATGTCTCCGAAACGGTAACAGTCAAGTAGCCTATACAGCAAACATCAGCATCAACCCAGAATCAAGAAGGGCGTCAAATCGCACTAAAAGGCAGCGACTGCCTCAAATAATTCGCCGGCGAAACCGGCGAAAAGAAGTCCAGCGTGAAGACAACCGGACCAGCCGACAATGTAAAAACCGAATGCGATGCGGTATACTCCGCGGAGCGCACAACAGCAGGACGAATCCCGTCGCCCGGGTTCTTAACGCTCATCAAGCTATACGCCTGGCCATCGACACGGGCCATGACCGACCAGGTCAAGCTCTGGCCGGCCCAGAACTGGGGCTCGGCGTAGGGAAGCGTCTGGACCTGATCGCTGGGCATCCAGGCTGAGAGGTAGGGATTGCGCACGGCTAGTGGGTATGAGGGAGGCAGGGCGGGCTCATGCTTCACGAGGGTGCGCTCGCGCGGGGAGACGAGCGAGAGGGCCATCGTAAGGAGGGAACCCAGTCCCAGGCGATTGTGGAAGTCGAGATACATATTTGAGTGGCCATGTAGAGAGATGGGGAGGAGGTATTGGATGTGAAACAGGAAGTGGGAAGTAGAGGAATGGAGAAAGAGGAGAAGGCGGAGGTGGTTTATTATTAGCAGGATATCAACCGTCGATCGTTGCGTCATCCGCGCGTCCAGAGTCCAGACTCCCCAGCGCCAAGAGTTGATAGAATGTGGGGTGAACAGTGAAATAGGAATATGATCTCTATATCTTGAATTGCTCCAGTGGGTGTCAAACACGGTGGAATGTAAGCATTCGAAAGAAGTGCTGTTCCTCCTACTATAACAGCTGGTCAAACTCAACCACGGTTCAACCAGTCACCATCTAATTCTCAACATTCTACAGATCAAGCAAAAACCACACTATTCCTCAGCGTCCCAATCCCCGTCACACTCACGTCCATCTGCGTCCCAGGCGTCAGATATTTCGGAGGTTTCAATCCAGACCCAACCCCTATATCAAACCCACAGCGTTAGTGATAAGCCACACCGGGAAGGATAGAGAGAAACATACCAGACGGCGTCCCCGTCATAATAACACTCCCCTTCTGCAACGTCGTCCCCTGCGACAAATACGACACAATATAGGCACAGTCAAACAGCATATCCGCGACATGTTCATCCTGGCGCACCTCGCCATCGACCACCGTGCGCAGATGCAGCGCCGCCGGATCGGCGACCTGCGACCCAGCAACCAGACAGGGGCCCAGCGGCGCATACGTGTCGAAGCCCTTGGAGAAACACCACTGCGGTACGCGGCCTGCCAGCGCGGGGTCGCGCTGCAGTTTGCGCGACGAGATGTCGTTGCCGACGGTGTAGGCGCCGATGCAGGAGAGGGCTTGATCGCGGGGGACGTTCTTGGCGTCTTTGCCGATTACGATGCACTATTTGGCGTTAGGACATAGACATGGTGGAGGGATGGGGATATTCGAGTCTGTGATATGGAGACCGCGAGGAAGAAGAAAAGCAGGGGACGTACCAGTTCTCCTTCATAGTCCGCCTGCTCGTCCTGCGCGATGGAAGGGATCTCAACAGGAGCGCCATGGTCATGAACCGTAGTGTTGGGTTTGAAAAAGATAGACGGGAACGGGGGAGGCGTGCGTCCTGCTTCTTTGACTGTCGTGCGTGTGATAAGCTTGTCAGTACATCTCTTCAATGCGTCCAGGTCCTTCCGTGGGACAGAAACCAACTAACTATGGTTCATATAATTCAACCCCACACAGCGAACAATTGGCACCTCATGCTGCGCCAGCGGGCCCAAAATCGTCTTCACAGTTACCACTTCCTCCGTTAAGGTCGTCTTGCCGGTTGTGTCGTAGATATCGTCGCCGGAGATGACGCGCGCCTGGATCTGGTCGGCTGCTGTCACGAAGCCGAGGTCGACGCTGTCTTCCACGAGGGGTTCACCGCGGAGGATCCGACCGTCGGTGGCTTCGAAGCGGATTAGGCGTTTCCAAGGAAGTTCCATATTTCTATTGGGGGTGTTGGGGAGGGTGAGGAGAGTGTGGAGGACACTGGGTACTACTATAGGTATATGAATGAGGGGCGGGGAAAGACCGGGTGTGGACCGGAGTAGAAAGAGATCTTACGCGATGGTCTGCAGTTGAGGGTGGGGATGATCGGGATCTAAAACGAATGCTGGTATTGGAGTCTTCTGGGCTTTATAGGCTCCTCGGTGGGGGATAACAGTACGTGGCTATCTACATCTATTGACTTATTTATGCCTGGTCAGGATGATTGCCCCCACGCCGACAACTCCAGAAATGAACGAGCTCATATTGGGGTTCAGTGGGCAACCTAGCTGCGCCTGAAACTGGTCCGAAAGACCTTAATTATTTGATTTTGATGGATGTTAGGGTATGATCTCTGTCCAAAATTCCCCGAGAATCCTATTCTAACGTCATGGGATGCTAGACAATTACCAGTCAAATCTCCTCGCGGGGCGCAGTTTATCTCCTCGCCCTGATCCTTTTCTGCGTCAGAAGAACTTCACATAATCTACAACACTTGCTTATAAAGTGTCGTCCAGCAAGGACAGTGCAGATTAATGGGGCCAGTGCGACGCCTGACGTTATATACCATCTACTCCCGATTAAGCAAAGCCAGGAGATCACCGTCCACCATGAACTCGCCAAACTCCATACCCAACGGCGAGAAATGGAAGTCGCTTGGCGGAGCTAGCGATGCCGTGTTATAAAGACCAGAGCTGGGGCCGAGAGTTGGGTCTGAGGTTGCTTTTTCTTCGAAGTCGGCCATGTTAGTATGTGCCTAATTCAGATCCAGAAAGGATGTCTACGAAGAGCAACAGGCGAGAGAGATGGGGGGGAGGGGAAGACAGAATTTACCTCGCGCATTCAAAGCACTACTGAAATGCTCTAGATACACCCGACAGCGGTCAACCATCCGGTTTCCGCCGTCGAGTTTAAGAAGGGCGGCAATCGCCCGACAAGGGTATGACTGCGCGCGGTCGAGCAACTCAGCCATCGATTGACCTGTTACAACCTCGTTTCGACAGACCCAAAGCAGACCCAGAATGACAAAAGCCGCGTTGAATGCTGGAGTTGAAAGAAGGAGTTAATGAGTAACGGATCGTCATTAAATAAGGTAGTGACACGACGGAATGAAACGTACTATAGTAGAGCGAGAACCACCACGCTCCCAAAAGGCTACGTCGCCATCCAGGGTCATAGACAATATCGTAGATGATATCAATAATCTCCATGGCACAGTCCGCACATACGCGCAGACTATTCGGCCCCATCTGCTGAAGAAGTTTCAGCTCCTGAAGATCAGACTGTAGGCCCCCACAGGCGTCGATGAATTTGACGAGTATCGGACGGTGCAGGAGAACGCGGAGGTTCAAATGTCGGAGAGTGAGAATGGTGCGGAATTTCCAGGAAAAGTGCGCCGTGTTTGAAGAGGGCTCTTGGGCTGCGTTTCTCAAGCCTGCGATGTTAATTAAGCGTAGTCCGTCCGGGAGGGACTTCTCCCAGATGAACAGGTGTTGCTCTATGGAGAAGACCTGGGAGACAGTTTGGCTAACGCTGAGGGGGATGTCGCAGCCTAGGTTTTGGCCGTAGAGGAGGTCAAGGATGGTCCACATTTGCTTGTATAGCTCACTGGGTGGAATGTGAGCGATGAGGGCTAGCTAGCGGGAACGGAACATACATGGATGAGTTAAAGAATGACAGAGAAAGACTACTCGTTTCAGACTCTATCACCGCGGAGATGTCCAGGTCAGGGTGGGCTGCTGGTAGTTCAAGCTTGACATAGCTATCTGGGATGGCTGCAGGGCGTCCGAAAGTCATACTTAACGTCCTGATATACACTCAGTTGGAAAGGTCATAGAGAAATTTCGGGGTTTAACGCACCGGTCTAGTACAACACAACCATACCACGTCCTCTTCCTCGTTTCTTGTTCAACAGGAGAGAAAGCCCTAGAGGCATCCCGGGAATGCAACCCAAGTTGAAGGGCAGCTTTAACAGCCAGCCCATGAATGGTCCATGCTTGCACAGACTTCTGCGTCCCTTGAAGGTACTGGCCCATCAGGAGAAGAAACTGGACTGAGCATCACATTAGTAAACCGTGTACGGCAACTCTCCACAGGAAAATCTCACCAACTTCCACAGTGGTGCCCCGAAGAATCTCACTACCGCAGAGCCCGAGACCCCGTTGGTAAAAGACATCTGATTCGGCAATCCGCGCATCGGCATCAGCCACCCCAGGACTGGTCGTAATCGTGGACATGGCGAGCACCATATTCAATAAGCCCAGCCACGTCCGCCTTACTTTGCTAAAGTTCTCCCTTGCTACCTGGTGATACGTTTCGAGAAAGGCAGGCGGGTATATGTACGGGAACAACAGCCCTGTGTCCGAGAAGAACCGATGGATGAGCTCCAGCGTTTCCGACTCAGCGGGGACCACAAAGATGTTATTCTTTCCGCCACGTTTGGACGATTGATTGCTTGAGCGTATTCTCGGGCTAGGCGGACGAGAAGCGTTGACAAATCCGCCTTCGTAAACGCCCGTTTTGAGCATACGGTTTGTCAGGCCTCCGCCCAGGGTCCCGGAGTTGACGATTCCTCGCGTCAGGTGTCGCAGAAAGGCGACATTCGACGATGGACCTGGTCTGGTTAACACAGTTGATTGCCAGTTGTCAACCAGTACACTATGGGATAGACACACCGAAAAACCCCGAGTCCTCCTCTTCAGCCAGCTTCACAGTGCCCATTCCATCAACGGAATCTTCCGTCCCCGTGAGATCTGGCATCGCAGAGCCTGGTGGAACATCTTCATCGTGTCCGTCTTTAGGGTCGTGTCCCTGGTCCACACGATGGGACAGCCCACTGAGGTCATCTCGGATTACTAACAGCGAGTCCTCCAAAGCTTTGACACGTCCTTCGAGACCACTCAAATAGCTAAGCAATGGCTGTCAACCACTTGTACCGCTGAAATAGTGCCATACATACTCTTTCTGAACGATGACATTAGTCGCCGTCGATGACGGCGTATAAGCACAGTCAAAGCCCAAATCACTGCACAAGGAGCACTTTGGGCGATTTCCATCACACTATAGTGCCGTTAGTGAGTCCAGCCTTCAGTGCTTGTACGCTGCTAGAGTGTGGAGAGAGGAGTAGATACGAACTCGAGACTTCCGAGTCCTGCAGGGGTCGCAGGCCAAAGCTACCCGGCGCCGTTTTACCGGATGTGGCTCTGGAGAGCGACTGCCGCTTGTATTATTCATTGCAGAGTGGTCTGGTGAGGTGAGAGGGTAGGTTAGTGTGTATGTTCCGAGGAAAGGATGGAAGTCATGGGGAAGCGGGGAACCGTCGGGAGGATCGGGGAGTGGTCGGGATATGTTCATGCCTTGCGCTTCAGGCACAAGTCAACATGTTGCTGGATTAGTACATTGTCTGGGGATCGACTTGCATTTGCTGAGACAGCAGAATTGTATTCTAGAATATTTTTGTGATAGATGGGTTTAAAGTTACTGAAAAATATACCATGTCATGATGATCAATTCACTATGGATTTACTATTGCCCTACTTAGAAGTTAGGGTTAGGCCCATAGCAAATCTAGTCCTTCACAAGAGTCTCTACATCCGTATTCTCCGTGCGATAAAATCCCAAAGCCTCTATCATCGGCTTGTCATCAAACCGATAAAGGTAAACCGTCTGCCCCGAGCCTGCACTGTGCTGATATCGATACCACGACGGAACACAGAACGTATCCCCCTTTTCCCACGCGAATTTCTGCTCTCCAATCATAGAATATCCACTCCCAGAGATAACATGGTACACGGCAGAGGTCGTCTCGCGACACCACGGCGACGAATGACCTCCTTCCAACCTTTCCGCGCAACCACCGAGGATGCGACTCACTGTGAGAATCAGCAGATGCCCTACTTTAGAATTCCATAGGAATACCCACCTTCACGACCATCCGCTCTCAAATACCGCCGAGACACCCAGTGTTCGGCAATATCCCCGTCCAGCAGCCCCTTCATGCGCGCCCACGGAAACACAATCGGGGACGTCCCGCTGTCAACATCCTCAGCCGGATACCGCGACTGCGCGAAATGCTGCACAAAATGCACCGGGAAGTGCTGAAAATTGGGTAGATCCAATCCGTCGAGCCAGATCATTGGGCCCGATCCGTCTTTGCCGTGGTCATGGTAGTTCCAGGTTGGGGTTAGGATGACGTCGCCCTGCTCCATTTTGATCCGCTTGCCGTGCACGGCCGTAAAGCCGCCGTTGCCTTCGATGATGAAGCGCATGGCGAATGCGGTGTGTCTGTGGGCCGGGGCTACCTCGTTGGGCATGACGAGTTGGAGCCCGGCGTAGAGGGTGTCTGTTGTGTAGGGTGCGTCTATTCGGTTTAGCTTGGCTTTCGTTGAGTGTGTAGGATGGTTGTTATTGGGGAAAGAAAAAAAAGGTAAAGGGGATAAAGACAGACCTCGTGCTGGGTTGATCAACATGAGCACCCTCCTCTCAGCCTCCTTCTCAGTGACGAGCTGACCAGCGCGCAGCAAGTTAGGCCGTATCGAGCTGTATTTCCACAGGAAGGGGATGCAGGTGGGGTTTGGCGCTGGCGGATTTAACCGCGTCATTTGCTTCCATAGTGGGAGGGTTTTACTCTTCTCGAGATCTTGGAGCAGTTGCTCTTGGGTGTCGTTGGTCGCGACTGCTTGCATGTCTCTGGTCATTTTGGAGTGAGTTAGCTTCGATGAAGGGTAGTTGTCTTGAGCTTGAGCTAGAATACGTCGGTAGGGATAACCTTTGCAAGATATATCTGGGGATACCCCAGGATACCCCAGGATAGCGGGGGAGGCGGGGAAAGATCGGATGTATGATGGGGGCAGTAACTAGAGGCGAGACTATATATGTATAAGCCTAGATCGGTTATCTAGATGACTTCCTCCATCATCTCGTCGTAAAAGCGGGTCAGACTTGATATCCAGCATCAAATACCGTCATGGCATCCATGGCTAACCAGTATGCGACTGCCTCTCTAAAGGTCAGTACGATGACAGTAAGAAAGACAGGTCATCTTCTCACAGGCTGAAGATAGGACCCGACATATCCAAGCAACTGTCTAGAATTTATAAAACAGTTCAGAGAGAAGGGGACATCATGCCCCACAGACAGACCCAAATTAGAAATTATCGTGGTTGGCGCAGGACTCGGAGGACTAGCAACCGCAGTTGCGCTCAAAACCCATGGCCACAGCGTCACAATCTATGAGCAAACGCCTGAACTTGGAGAGGTAAGAGAAGCACCTCTTTTATCTCCAGATGGATAGACTTACTTTTCTAGGTCGGTGCGGGAATCCAAATTCCGCCCAACTCGACCAAGCTTCTCCTCAAGTTAGGGCTTGGGCCCTACTTAAAGCCCTACGTGACAGAGCCAGATTCTATCTCGTTTCGCCGCTGGAGCAACGGAAAGACTATTGGGTTCACGGAGCTGACTCAAAAGTTTTGCGAGCTGTTTGGTGCTCCGTATCATGTCATCCATCGGACAGATTTCCACTCCGCCTTGTACCGAAGGGCGCTTGATCTGGGGATCGACATAACTCTAGGTTCTAAAGTTGTTGATTATGACTCGGAAAGTCCATCAATAACCCTAGAGAATGGATCATTGGTCAAAGCGGACCTGATCGTTGCGGCAGATGGTGAGTTATTTAGATTCTATCATTGGATGTACTCTAACTAACCATAACCAGGGATCAAGTCCATCGCAAGAGGGATCTTGCATGGATCCATCGAGAAACCACTAGAGAGACCAGGATTTGCCGCCTACAGAGCCACAGTAGATGTAAATCTCATGAAAGACGATCCTGATACCGCGTGGCTCCTGGAGAAACCAGCCCTAAATATCTGGTAAGTACCATCACCTACACCAAGCAGTAAGTACCACCCTGACGGCCTTCTCCCCAGGATCGGAGACAAACGCCACGTCATGACGTATACAATTGGCGCAGGGAAGGCCTTCAACATGGTGTTATCGCACCCGGATGAGAGTGATCCATCCACATGGGACCAGTCAACGGCGCTACGCGATATGAGGGCTGAGTTTGGGGGCTGGGATCCAAGGTCTGTCGAGCTGATCTCACGAGGCTAGCACAGTGCTGATAGTAAAAAATGTCCAGACTGACGAAGATCATCGGGTTTATTGACAAAACCATCAAATGGCCGCTCCTCACCGGAGCGCCTATGTCGCGCTGGGCCAGCGGGAAGACCGTCATTCTAGGAGACGCCGCTCACGCAATGCTGCCATACATGTCGCAAGGTATGGTCCCCGAGGAAAAACAATGGAACTCATTTGGTAAACAGATAGCTGACGATCCCAGGCGCTGCGATGGCCGTGGAAGACGGCGTCGCACTGGCCCAGGCACTGACGCATCTGGCGTCGCGTGCAGATCTTCCTGGAGTACTCTCGATCTTCGAGACGGTTCGCATCGAGCGCACGAGCCAGATGCAGGAGGCCAGTCTCTTGAACGGACAACTTTGGCATTTCCCGGATGGACCACTTCAGCAAGCGCGCGATGCGGCTATGGTTCCGGAGACTCAGGGCGTGACTTTCTCTCATAGCCCAAATCAGTGGAGTGATCCGGCGACACAGATGTGGTGTTATGGGTATGATAGCGAGAGGGAGATTGATGAGGCTTTCAAGAAGTGGGGATTTGGCCTTGGGGATTCACTATGATGGTGGGAGGTGATGAACGGTTGTGTCGCTATGCACGAGGGAGCCTATTCAGATAGAA
Organism: Aspergillus candidus; assembly: GCF_002847045.1. Classification (NCBI taxonomy): domain Eukaryota; kingdom Fungi; phylum Ascomycota; class Eurotiomycetes; order Eurotiales; family Aspergillaceae; genus Aspergillus; species Aspergillus candidus. The sequence goes on along the minus strand of NW_020194017.1, from coordinate 284,189 downwards.
TGCTTGTAGCAATGGTACTTCTTATTTTAACACCGGCTAATCCCAAGGACAGGTTTTGACAGTTGCAACCATGCTAATATAGTGATAGGTCTAGCCTTAGTGATAGATATAGCCCTAGATGATCCCAGACGCAATTGACCATCCGATCCTTAGGCCTCTCTGAGGCGTAGATGAGTGATGTAGATCCCTCTCGGACGCAATTCATACGCCGTTTATTATCTCTTGCTGAGTTGTTTCTAGTCTTTTATATACTCGTATCTTTTTTATTTTGTTTAATTTTATTGTGGGGATGACAATTGATCAAATATTGTAGTAATCTAGAAGTCACTAGTTATTTCAAAGCTAGATTCAGGATCAATGGCCCGTATAGCCAGCCCAACAAATCCCTTTGCATGGGCTGTGGATCGGTCCTCTGGAGCTCCATGCTCGAGATTCAGTGCTGGCACATCTAATCTAATTATCTCATAGTATGAAGTGTACACAACATGAGTCGTTCTCCTTGCTTTGGTGGCTGTTGAGATCCCCAGATTCCTTCGCCTACTTGATGGTAACCCCCAGAAAAAACACACGAAGAACTGTTCTTTGTGTTATTTATTATTAATTGCATTTGATTTGATTTATTGTGTTGTATTTTAGTTAAGTTTGTTGTCCATATTGTAGACACCCCATTCTCTTCCCTAGGTGATGTTCTCCTATCCTATCCGGATCTGGAATTAGGGTTATGGTCTAGACAGTAACAACTGTATTCTCATCCTCACGTTACAATCCATGGTTACCTTCTTCTTCTTCTTCTAGATATTCCATGTCTACTCATGCTCAGGTATCTCACAGGCACCAATTAGAGCGGTGTAACCGGTGTAGAAGCAGACCCTACAAACCATCGTGCATAACCTCAAAACCCTACCAGTTAGATGACCTATCATATCAGCCAAAGACGCTGCACGATGCAAGCCGATAGACAGTCTCGATCACTTGACTCCAGAGACGACTTTACAACCATTCCACAACCCTTATCACTAGAACTGCCGGTGTATGGGGCCGCGTCGACCCCTCGGAGATCTCCTTTCTATGGAAGGTCTGGGCAGCAACGGCCTTACTGCTCTTTTGCCTAACCTGTGAATATTTGTTGCATCCGCAAATGACTGTGCTTCTCTACGTGTAGCGGCCTGATATGTCAAGCATTCGCGGCCAATCGTCCTGTGATCTTTCAGCCAAGCCAATCTGCGATGCCAGAATGAGCAGCTCGATGCACGATCCAAAGTCAACCCGATGAAGCATCGCTGCCACATCACCCCACCCATTGTGGCACAGAAGCCGTTTCTCATTAAAGAGCAATGCTAAAGCCAGTCGAGGTATACCTATTTTTATCCCATTATCAGTTCGATCGGTCCAGAAGAATGTGGGAGAGCCTCGTTTCCTGGTAGACCTAGACCATACCTATCACTTTTTTTCAATCAACGCGCCTCGATTACGAGTCAGCCACCGTCTCAATGTCGCTCTGGCGTCTGTGGAAAGCACGTTCTTCACCGTCCCCCAAAGACCGCAGTACTTCTGCACCGCCATCCCCGCGCGAGAGCGGTCCCAATGCGACCGAAGACCCCTTCTTCTCCTCCCAGCGAAATCAGTCCACACGAGACTTTCTCGATCCACCAGCCAATGCCCAACAAGAAGAAGAACAAGAAGAACAAGAGCAACTTCTTCCCACTCAACAAACAACATTCATCTACGAAGACATCGACCCCCCAGACGAGTACGAGTATCTTCCGTCTCTAGACGAACCCACCCCGCTCCTCCAAGACCATACCGAAATGCTCTCCACTTCCCCCTCCTCCATGAGCACCAGCACCAACATGGCCAGTACCCTCCCCGGCTACAACGATGTCAGCGGCGCCGTCATCGTTGACTGGAACGGCCTCCCCCATTTCCTATCGCCGCAGGAAGAAGAAGATCGAAAGATCCAGCTTGAGCGTGCTGTCCGTGAGCGCATGCTGGGCCATTCCACCCGCACGGATTTCACCTGGGAACGACCCTACCAGGGTACCGGCCTGCCGCAATACTCGCCGACCCAAGAACGGAGAAGAAGAGCCAAGCGAGGCTCGTGGGATTAGATTCTTGGCGGGTTGATACAGGCGATGATGATGTTCCGTTTCCATGACTTGATGACTTTCCCTTCTCTCCTTTTCCCTCTATTTTCTTTCGTGTCTGTTTTTTCTACTTTCTGGATGCTAGAGTAGAAGAAAAGTTGTATATATTACTCGCATTCTCCCACATTCCCTCGCTTGAAATTTCCTTTGTGAATTGATTGACTACTTGGACTGGACTCTGGGCATGGAATCAGTCCGAGCTTGGGCAGAGACAAATCCGATGGACGGTTGGCTTTTTTGATTTAGCGTTTTGGGACGGTGGTGATATGCGAACCATTTGCAATGATGTTGACGGCGACCCTGACGACGACCATCATGACGATGATGATGATGACGACGACGACGAAAAGAATGAGAGACGAAATGCGACTATGCTTGATGACCTGCATAGGACCAATATCACTATTCCAGTGTACACCTTGGCTCTTTTCTCAACATCTAGCTTAATGCGGTAGGTTATAGGTAGGCATTGATATAGACAAGTTTCGCTTCGTATATAGTTGAGCTACGCTTATTCAATAAATGAATGAATCTAGATCACCAAGATGGGGTTTATGGCATATTGAGGAACGAAGAGTTGCACCATGTTAGAGTCACCTCTAAAAGTGATTGTAGATGAATGTGAGCAATTTTAAATGAAAAAGGCAATCGCTCTAAAACCATTTATACAACTATACTATCAACAGTCTATACAATCAACCGATCTAACTGCGGAAGAGACGCAGTCCACCCTCCTCCACATCTTCCTCGCTCTCCTCACCACCACTGCTCGCCTCCTCGTCATCATCACCTTCACCCAACAGCCCACTAGCCGTCCGGCCCAGCAACGACGCAAAGAACTCATTCCGGGAGTGACCAGTCCACGAAGTCCGGTCTTCAGGCGCCATGAAATTTTGCAACTTCTCATGGACGTCGAACCGCATCTTGCGGCCCTTGGACGCCCGCGTGTCGATGTCCCGCTTGATCTTGTCCTTGCGCATGCCCGTGACATGGTGCACCGCCCGCGACGGCAGCTGGATGTGCAGGGTGTCGATGCCGTTCGTGATAGCATCCGACGACGACAGGCGCTGCTCGACGAGCTCCCGGAGCAGAGACTGGTAGAAGATGGTGTCGTCGTAGATGGGCTCGTCATCGGCATTGGCGGAGGAGTCGCCGGCTGCTGATTTGCGCGCTCGCTTGGCGGCGCGGTCGCCCGTTTCGGTGGCGACGTAGGCGTCCAGGACGGCGCTGACGTTCTGCTGGCCGGCTGCGCTGGCGCCGAGGAGTTTGCCGCGCGTGTTGGGGATCGTGGCGTTGGAGCCGCGCACCTTGTGCGACCATTTGTCGAGGACGGCGCGTCGGTGCGAGAGGGAGGAGGCCTCGAGGTCGGTCATGCGCTTCCACAGCGAGGCGGACGAGGTCGAGGACGTGGCGGGGCTCGCACGCTTGCGCTTCTCGCCGGGCGTGTGCGCGTCGGCTAAGGCAACGCGGAGATCTTCGAGGGTCGACCAGAGGGTGAGAGCGGCAGACTCGGCAGACTTGACGGCCTCGCCGTCGACTTCGTCTGCGTTCTTGGTCGTGCCGGAGAGCTGGTTGATGGCAGCTAGACCCTTTTGGAGCTTGATGCGAGAGTTGAGCAGGGCGTCGAAGGTCGCGCGCTGCTGCTTGACGGCTTTGCCTTTGACGGCGTCGGCTTTGGTAGCTTGCGAGATGGTAGCCGCGATGGATTTTTGGTCGGAGGCCATCAGTTTGCGGAGTTCCTCGCGGTCGTCGGATGAGGCTTTGCGTTTAGGGGGTTCGTCTTCGTCTTCATCTTCATCCTCGTCCTCCTCATCTTCATCCTCTTCGTCATCATCCTCATCGTCGTCCTCGTCAGACGGAATTTCCATGTCTTCGTCATCTTCGCCAGAGAAACCCTCGCTCTCATCATCCGACCCATCGGTCTCCATATCTTCATGTGCATTCGATTTCCCCTTCTTCTGCACACCCTTGGAGCGCTTCTTTTCCATCACTTCTTCCTCATCAGAGACGTCCTCCTCGTCACTGCCCGACCCCTCCTCGTTCTCATCATCGTCACTGGCGTCGTCGTCGTCGTCGCTGGAACGCGCCGCGAACGGATCATCGTCACTCTCCGCCTCAAGAGCGTCTCTACTGACTTTCGATCCGGCGTATTGCTTGCCTAAGTTGATAGGGTCCTGTTTGCGAAGTTTCCCTTTTCTGCAGTGTGTCAGCAGGCTACGTCGCATCCAACGAGAACATAAAGAAAGCGAAATACGAACCCTACAGCCTGATAATGTTCCCTCCCAGCATGGGCATCGGCATCCTGTCCACCCTCCTCATCGGAGCTATCCTGGTGCCCATGTTCCAAATCCTCAGGATCGAAATCTAGTCGCGAAAATTCAAGTCAGCTCACGATATTCGGGATGTAAGTAATCGATAATCGCGTGGCAATGGAAACTCACCCTTCGGTGTCGGATCGTCGAGCTCCGCGATCTGTTCTGCCAAAGATTTAGGAGCCATTGTTCTGAGTATGGAATTTGAGAAAAGTCTTGTATTGCGGGAGCTTTTTTTCTTCATTTGTCTTTTTTTCTTTTTTTTTTTTTATTATTCTTTTCTGCCGCGGAAACTCCGAAGGCGGTGTCGGATAATCTACTTTCTTTTAAAGGCGGAGTGCTAGTTCAATACGGTTGGTTATTCCGGCGGTGAAGTATAAACCGGCAATATCGTCGCTCTATATCGAGTTGTCAATCACGCCGATCCTTCAACTACACACATCCGTGCCTTCAATACTACAGGCGTAAAAACTTCTTTACACAGGTCGAAGTCTTTCTCTGTTTGCTGAATGCTCAATTTTGCTACTTCTGGCCATCAAGAAAAACTGATACTGCCCTGAGTACCCTGAATTAAAGTTGCACATGGCTTCTTACCATAATAGCTCATTTTTAGATCTGCTAACTTTGCCTATCTTGGTTCTTCCTACTCTTAATCTCTGTCAGAGAAACAGAACAATATTTGATCAATGCTCCTTCATAAAAGCAGTGAAGAACTGCGCAAACTCCGAGTCCCCTGCAAGCAATGTAGACGGACTATCACATTCAACGAGCTCTCCCTCCTTCACAAGACACACGCGATCAAAGCGGGTGACATAGCGAAGTCGATGCATGACCATGATAACTGTCTGACTGGCGAACTCTGTCTCGATCACTTTTTGCATGATTGATTCCGTTTCGGAGTCAACGCTAGGGAGGGAGGTTTCATTCGTCAGCTCTTGCTCGTGAATACTCATGATCTGCTGCCGTTGTACTACGAGATAGGGAAAGGAAGGGATGTGGATGTGATAGGCAGCAATCAGTACTCACTTGCTTGTCGCCTCATCAAGAATCAAAATAGGGCTTCGTGAAGTCAACGCTCTCGCCAATGCCAGCAATTGCTTCTCTCCCATAGACCACTGAGAAGCGTCGAGATCTCCATCAAGTCCGCCATTCAGCTGGACCTTCTCCCATAGGCCCAGACCCACTTTCTTTACGGCGCTTATGATCTCCTCGTCGGAGGCGACAGCATGGGGGTTTAGGTTGAACCGTATTGTGTCAGGCACAAAGTACGGGTCCTGGGGGATGACGTTGAGCCGCTGGCGTATCTCAGATGGCTGGATGAGTGCCAGGTCCCGCCTGTCGATGGAGACATGACCGCTTCTGACTTCCGTCATCTGCAAGAGGGTCATAATCAGCGAGCTCTTACCGCTCCCCGACGGGCCGCAGAGGGCAATCTTTTCCCCAGGCTGGATCTTCAACGTTAGATCTCTGATGACAGGTTGACGATCGGTACTTCTATGCGGAGTCAGCCATATCTAGACCGTAAGCAGAGGTGAGTTGTCGCCTACTGGTACGCGACCGTAAGATTCTCAAAGTCAATAGCGCCCTCCGATGGCCATTTTTGAGACATGAGCGGTAGTGCCTGGGTCTCGAGAGCTCTGTCCTCGCAAGGTGTATCTTTTTGGAAGCTGTGCACGCGAGAAACGGCACCAATGGACGTTTCCAGCTGTGTCCACGCCTGAATTGCTTCTACTAGAATCTGATTTAGACTTAGCACCATATTTAGCGCGACACCTATACCACCAGCACTGAATTGATCTCTCAGGTGCGTGGCGATTGCAATTAGTATAACTGCCATGGCTGTAATGACCAGATTCAGAACCAGGGTCAGCCATTGCTGCAGACAGAGCAGCGTGTAGAATGGTCGCTGGGATTGATTGATCCGCCTGTTACATTCGTTTTGAAAGACCTCGCGCCAGCCAAAGGCTCGCAGCGAGCTAATCCCGTCGATTGTCTCTGCGAAATGGGCGTAGAGTGGCGCTTTGGCTTCGATGTCGAGCAGCCGCACCTGTCGAGAGGTTCGGAGGTAGATGCGCTGAATTATGACGAATGCGATTATCAGGAAAGGGAAAGTGATGGCCATGTACTTGCCAACAACACAAAGTATAATCAAACTCATCAAAGAGAGTGCAACATCTGTTGGCGTGGGGTGAGTAACCGGTTCAAGAGTGGGATGGGAAGTCGAGGTCACTCACAGGCTACTGTGTTAACCACCCAGACTGGAAGCTTCATGTCGATAAGATCCATGTCCTGGCTGAACCGGTTGGTCATGATCCCGACGTCGGTTGTTTGGAAGAAGCTCCACGGCGCTTTTAAGGTGGCTTTTAGTAGGTCCGTGTGTAGATTTAATGCCGTGTCGTTGATGATGTGGATAAACAAGAGCCTGGAGATATTAGAACTCGTTACCTCACTCTCTCATTTTTGTAGAATCGAGACTCACACGCAGCCCACGAAGCAAGCCACAATCCCGACAACTGTAAATCCGGTGTAGAACCCCAGGTACCAGCCAACCTTGCTGTTGGGGTCTCTCGCATTCGACTCAGACCACCATTGGATCCACAGAACTGCATGAGGTCGTGAGTGGTGAATTAAGCACTGACAAAGAGAATTAACCTAGGGCAAGCTCACTAGAGAAGGTATTGAAAAAGGTCCAAACAAATATCGAGGCAACGAACGCCACGGCAATCCAGGGCCCTGCACTTCTAGTGTAGTATGTATACACATCCCAAGTGCCATCGCGCCGAGAGAAGTCGACTTCGTCTACTCTGGACCTGGTGTTACTTGCATCGTCCTCGACTGCAAGGCGTTTATTTTCTTCTGTAGGAGGTTTGTTAGTATCAGGGTTGGGTATTTCCTCGTGGGACACGATCGAATCCTCCGATATAGCATCTGGCGTCCGGTCTGTATGGTCTCCATGTGAGCTTGCATAAACAGCTGCTCCGTGATCCACGACAACAATCCTATCTGCGTATAGAAGAAGGCTATCTGTAAAACATTATTCCTGTTTTCCAGCTCTCGTAGAGTACAGATAAGGCTATACCGGTGTGAGTGGCCAGGATAACTGTTATGCCGGCTTTGCGGAAGTGTCCGTCCTCGGCGAATAGAGCTGCAGCTAGGCTACTTACACGCTTGGAATCCAAGCCATTGAAAATATCGTCAATTAGAATGACAGGGAGTCTAGAGTAGATGGCCCGTGCAAGCGCCTGTTACTTCCATGTTAGCTACGTCGACAGTGTCCTCGATGGCATCCACCTGGACACAACCTACCACCCTTTGTTTCTGGCCTCCACTCAAGGAGGCGCCGTTGCTCCCTGCGACATGCATGTCCCCAGCAGAAATATACCTGAAATCATCCTTCAGCCCACAAGCAGAAACCGCAAAGTCATACCATTCTGCGTCGAACTGTGCGCCCCCAGTGATGTTTTGCCGGATAGTGTCGTCTACAATCCACGGTACCTGAGGGCAGTACGCAATATTTCCAGAGATTATGTGAATAGAACCTTTGCTCACAGTCATCTCACCAAGTATGCTTTTGATCAAAGCCGACTTTCCAGAGCCCACCGGCCCGGTAATCATCGTAATCCCTTTGCCAATCTCCAGGGTAAGTTTCTGGAACACGCCTTCTGAGTCAGATGGCCAGGTAATTTCTGCATCTTTGAATGATACTACAGCAGAAATATCAGAGAGCTTCTCTGCATCCTCAGTCTGCTGGATCTTTACGTCTGTCAGTGCAGACGTCGGAGTAGGGTATGTAATCGGCGATCTCTCCAGATACTCCTCGATTCTTTCAAAACAACCGACGCACTGAATCAATGCTGGGACTGCTTGCACAAAATCCAACAGAGGCATAGTCAACAACGTGATTAAAGAGAGTGAAGTGAAAGCCTGAGACGCCATGAGGGACGGATTATGCCGGACCACGGAGATGATTGCATAAACAGCGAATGTCATGTACGGGGCCACGTCCCTTGGTACATTTGCTATTGTGAGTCAGCACATCTTCAATCAACCAGCCGTCATAAAGTCTGCATACATAGTAGTACTGTATAGATTAGCAGCTTGCGGAACCGCGAAGATGTCTCCAGTTCTGCCACACGCAACTTGGTCACCAGCCCAAAAAACACGTCAGTCAGACCCAGCATTTTGACAGACTTCATGTCTCTCAGTAATGTGGACGTAAGAGCAACCCGCTTCTCGACTCTCTCGACCCAAGCTCGCTGCGCTGGTGCGCTCCGCGCGGATATCGGGCCTACACCAAACACGCATGCTAAAGCATGTCAGTACCTTTTACCTACAAATGAATAAAGGATCATCTTGTGGAAGACTAAGCTCACCCAAGCAAATGACTGCAGGAACAAGGCAAGCCAGAAAGACTTGACGTTGCAAAAGATAGACGGCCACAATGACTTCCAAGATCGAGGCCCAGATTTCATGCAACGACCTGGAACTGGCAACGATGCGTTCCACGTCCGTTCCCATAAGTGTGAGGGCTGCATTTCCTTTCACATCCTCCTGTGCCAGGACGGTAGTTTTGCCGTAGAGGCACGAGATGAGGCCTCCTCGCAGCATTGTGCCCAGTCGGTATGTTTGGCGCCAGTATATGGACGTCGATATCTAGACATCGTCAGTATACGCGAACCCAACACCCCGAGAACATTGTAGTTTAATCCACGGGTTTCATAGTAAGTTTATAGGCATACTGCAATCCCCAGATAAATGAGCAGAAAAGCCCCAACCAGTGCCCGTCCGTATTCTTTCGGCTTATTCTCCGCTTCTCCCGCGAAGTAATCCACAGTCGAAGTGATAAGGAACGGTTGGCAAAAGGTGAATCCAGCGAGGATGAGACGAGGAATAATCCCCGAAAGAGCAGTCCCACGGTATGCGCGGAAGACGGCTTTGATGAGACGATATTTCCCTTCTGATTGCGCCCAGGCTCGGTCTAGTTTTTCACGCGCCACGTCACCTTGCAGGCTCTCGTCGACCTTGGGCATGTCTCCGACAGAGAGGATAGTAGAGTAACCCAGCCGGATGGAGGGCACAACCCATTTAAAGACACTTCGAGACCAAAACCCACTGGCCTGCTCCACTGTGACATGCTTGTAGGAAGGGTGTAAGGTTTTGACCTTTCTAGTCGATTCGAGGAAGGCAATTAGGACAGCGACGACGTAGATTGTTGTCCACAAGACCCTGCAGGGACCTGACGCCGATATCAACCACAGGGAGCGTAGTCGCGGGACCCACAGTAGGGACAGCAATGAAAAATAGATGACGAGGAGGTCCGATGGCCGGGTCGAACGTTGATCTTCTAGGAAAGAGAGGGCTACTGCGCCGGCGGCGACAACGATATTGAGGATGTCGGATGTTAGTGACAACGGAGTATGCAAGACTGATGTTCTAATCCGTAGGACCGTATAGACCACAAGCAACACAAAGAGTGTCGTTAATAGTACCTTTTTTCCTCGTCATTACCTACGATTAGCACTCGCCGTTTGACGAGAGATGTTGCCCTTACCACTTTATACGCCGCCAATTTGTAAGATATCACTTTCACCGGATTCCTTCGTAGAATTCCCAGCCGGGCCAGGAAGAAAATGACGAACAATCCAGCGGGTAAGATGGTGAGCACGGCATCCTCGAAAAGAAGAGTGAAATCAAAGTTGCGACAGTTGATGGCAACACGAGGGCCAAACTGATGGTCACTGCCAGCATAGCACATTGCTGACATGCTTGCTCTCCCTGTTCTAGAATGTTTTTCTTTCTTCCCAAAAGGCGAAAAAAAAAAAAAAAAAAAGGAAGAAGAAGTCCATCTGACAGAAAGGAAGGAATAACGAAGAGGTATGATGGGAGGAGGAGGGGAAAAGAAATTACAGGCTGCACCTGACCACGGTCATCATGACAGTCACACGCTAGAAATAATCTAAGACTCAGCGACGGCTCTGTATCTAGTTCCTCATCTTGAATAGAAGCACGCTCCTGAGTCCTTTCTGATTATCGACTGGTGGGGTCCGATCAATCCATCGACTCATCAATCCCATTTCCGCATATGTCCTGCGGCATCCGTCCAGCTGTCAGGAAGTTCAGGCTGTTCAAACAACATTTAGAATTTCCCCATTTGAGAAATCCTCCTCCCGGACTATATTTGGAGGTGTTTCCAAGCGATGTAACATCGGCGCGGTTAGTTGCAGTTGGGGGCTGCGTTTCTTATCGATGGTGGCGCAAGAGAAACGGAACGGCTTACAAAAATGCAGGGTATCCTTTGTGTGTGGAGTAGTATGGCCCCTCTGTAATCCGTACAAGGCCTAGAGGTATCCTAGACACAGTTACCGAGTCGGATCGTTGGTCGAGCTCGGGGAAGCTTAACATGGTCTTGCCATCTTAGTGCTTGTTTGCTAGACCCCTGTCCCATATTCAACAAGTTCTTTCCTTGAGCCTGCGGGCAAAAGACAGTAAGGTCATCACCTCCGAAATCTTGACGCTGAACGTTACTATCAAGATGCTTGTTCAATCCATCGGCCTGATCTCGCTTAACACATACCACATTCTTTCCTCATGATCTGTTGTCAAGCGCTCGAGTAAATAGGGATATTAGGTATCCCTTCCCGCGCTATATGGCAACTACCCTTTTCAGAAGAATCTGCAACTAATCTATCAACTGCCAAATCGGATGAGAAAGTCTCTGGTGTTATCGAGAGCCTAAGAGCCAGAAAACATGGATTTAACTCTGCATGGGCATGTGATACCAAACCAAAATACACTTGTGGCGTTCACTTATCATAACTCTTAACTACTCAAGTACCAGCACGTATCATTTCCCCACCAAAGTATCAGGGAAGAGATCCGAAATGCATGAGATAGCACGTAATGAAAGTGCTTTAGGGCAACGCCATGTTATCCCACATCCAATCCTTGAGCTTCGACAAATTGCGGCACTTGTGCATGAATTTAAAGTCAGCCCGCTCCCCAATGGGTGCAGTCTCATCTCGAATAGCCAGGAATGGTGTCACATCGCTTGTACACATCAGGTGCACGCGGAGGATCTCGATGCAGTGATCTAGCACAGCGGTGCATAACATTAGCAATACACTCTTTCATCATGATTGACTGGCCAGGCTGGTCATACCAATATGATCCCACATAAGATCTTTGGATCCGTCAAACTCGAGGGGCGCTTCTTCGTACCATTCACGGTACGACCATTTGCGTAGCATACTCTATAGACGTAGACACAGCCAATAATAACCCTCTATATGAACGGAGAAGAGAACATGTCTAATAGCATACCAAACAGTGCAGCTGGTGCACCACTTCTAACAGCGCTGCCGCACCACCCCCTGCCTCCTCGGGTGACCGGACCCAGTCGACTTCGGCCGATTTGTTGAGCAGGGGAAGCTTATCCATGAACACATTGACCGCCGGAGCTGTGTATGTGAGGACTTTGAGTCAGCCAGCTCATTTTCACACCTGTGTTGCAGGGGAATAATTACCATGTGTGAGCTCTTCCCAGGCAGCCTCTCTCTCGGGGGTTGGGGGGCCCCGGTAGATGGACGGCTGCGAGAAGTTGTTCAGAAAATGGTATATTTCGTACTCTACAGCAACCAGTGCTGGGGCTGTTCGAGCGTACAAGTCAGCCACTGTTCATATGGAGCAAATGCCCTATCTGCGTGAAAGGGACAGAGATCCGCACAGTACGGGGAAAGAACTCGATCGCATCGCGCTTCTGAAGGCGTCCGAAGAGCAAATAATATGACCAGGCCAACGCAGGTATCGAGAAGCAGTGCGTTTGCCAGCCATAAAAGGATCATTCCCTTTCTGGACTTGGTTTTATTGTCTCATCGGGCCTAGGAACGGCACATCTTGTTCATTGAAGTCCTGCATGGGAAGACTGTCATATGAAGCGTTGCTGGCTGAGTCCGTGTCGTGACAGCCATTGCTCTCCACCGGTGCTTTCTTCTAGATAGGTGCCACTCAGCATTCTTTCATCTTTATGGAACAAGGAAAGGGTTTTATAGAGTATAACATACCTTCTCACTCATGCTGCACTTATGCAAGAGTTGTTTAGGAAGCATGGAGGAAGCGAAAATGGGTTTCAACAAACGAGAGAAACCAGTAGATATTGTTTATGTGAAGAGTGATATGTCTGCCGTGGCTTTAAATATCTGCTTTTCCTAGCTTTGGTTTCTCGACCAGAACCTGACGCGGGGCTTCCCATCGACGTATACCTTGTTTCTACATTCTTGAGCCTATAGCGCCAATGCCTTCCCCTCATTGCCTCCACCTAATCAGACAGAATGGAGACATGACTCTTTCCCAATGTAGTTTCTGGTCAAGTCTAGGATATGCTCCAGCATCTGCCCCGCACTGCGTCTAGGATGCGTATCGCAAACAAAAGCCTACAGGCAATGCAACCCAACGAGCAGGGTAGTCTATACATCTGTGGTCTGGGCGAGGCCTCACATGGCTGGGCTTGCGGTAAGCGGTATTAGATCTTCTCTGTCGTTTGTTCACAGTATAACATACACGTAACTGCTGACTGATCTACAGTGAGCACATCCCATTCAATTGGAGGAAGTGACTCTGGGACTCGGTTATTGGCCTCTGATCGCTTGGAAAGCAGTCTGCATTACCACACCTCCCGCAAGAGATAGCGTTGTGGTGGTCTCCGGAAGCCTCGTGTGGCAAGTAGAATATCATATGGCAAGGATGTCAATGATGTTGATTGTCTAGTTGTCTCGAGAAGATCTTGGGTCCTGCTGGGATGGGTTTAGGATTATTTGGGAAGAGAAGGCGAGATGAGAGACGAGTGACAAGATTGTGGTCCATATCTATTATCCTGGACGTGCAAGACCAACCTGCTTTGTTACATCCTACGCTGGTTATATATGTGTAGGTAGTAGTCATGTTGGTACTGAATCGAGTTTGTGATGCCATCCGCGCTTGTAGAGACATATGAATTATATAGGAAGAACTTAACTATGACGGGAATATATAATATGTTAGAGGTTTGAGGGCAAGGCATTTTGGACCCCCTACGGACTAGATATGCTGCCCCGAAAGATCTGCCCTACTGCGGACTCGGGGCCGATCTGTGTGGATATGCGGGCCGACGCGATCATCCGTTTGAATCCACCACGAACGCTACACTAGTTCGATGATCCCTTCTGGGTGAAGTATCACCAGAACAATTTCAATAAGGATCATTTGTCAACCATGCGGATTATACAAGGCGAAAACTATATATTTTCTCAACGAACTAGCAGGCACATACACAGTTAGAAGCCATCGATAAATGATCACGTGACGATCGTTGGCAATTGTTCTCACTGGCATTGTTCTCCCATCTTGAGTTATATTGAAAATGCGGAGTCGCTAGTAAAATATATTACACGACTCAGGTAATAAGCCTAATCTATCTTTCTAATCCTTGTCTGATTGTGTCCTCGTTTTCCAGGCTTCATTGGCCCTCTGTTCCGCCCGGCTGTGACGCATCTGCTGGGGTTGGTGTCGCTAAGTTGGTAGTTCCATAACCCCGACCACTCTCATCGTAATCTAGGGTTGGAGTAAGCTTGTTAGTGACACTAGTACAACCAGTATCCAATTTACAAACTAGCCACGGTGGATCCGTCAAGTGGTTACAAAGCGGCGGCAGAAATATGACCTGGTAATCTTGTCGTGATTTCTGTTTGATACAAAAATATGCAAAACTTAAAATATCAAAAAAAGCAGAAATGAGGAACGATATTGAGCTAGGAACTTTGATTAATTCATTTAGATTTATAGTCTAGAATTCAGAAATAAAAGAGAAGAAAGAAAAGAAACCATTGCATCATGCCTCGTACGTTTGTAAGGGTTGAGAACCGCCACCGTGTCCCGGTTGTTGTTGGGCACGAGCCCCTTGCCTACCCGGTACGCTAAGGTACTTCGGGGGCCTGAATACTACCGGTCAGATGGAAAGACTTGGGCCATAACAGCTCGTCTTTCCTCCACATCATCCTATCAATCCAATCAAACGAACAATTAACACGATGAGTGCCCCCGATACTCACAATGAACACTCCCCTCTACTCGGTACCGATCACGTCTCAGATCCACTGGCATCAGCCTCCCGGAAACGAATTGTCATGATTGCAGCGTCCACGCTCGTCCTCGCCTGTGATTTCGGCTTCTATCTGACCACCGCACCCCAGACAGAGATTTTTCAGGATATCATCTGCCGGAACTACATGGCAACTCTGGGAAAATCCTCCGACACAATTCCCACGGAGGCCATCTGTAAATCCGAGCCGGTGCAGAGTGAGCTGGCGCTGGTGAATGGGTGGAAGGAGACGAGTGATGTGTTACCTGGTATGAGCATATCGTTGTTTTTTTTTAAACCCTGCCACTACGCGCTGAGAATAACATTGACCAAGGTATCCTTCTGGCCATCCCCTACGGTGTGGCGGCGGACCGTTGGGGGCGCAAACCGGTTCTCCTCTTGGGGATATTGGGCATCATGCTGGGGGAGATTTGGGTGCGTGTGGTGTGTAAGTAGTATCACCCGGTGCACTTCAAACCCCATAACTTATACTGATACAGGCTTATACTCTACCCTCCTCCCCCTGCGACTGGTCTGGCTGTCAGGGATGTGGAGGCTTATTGGCGGCGGCGACATGGCGCTCTCGTCGATTTCCCTGGTTATGGTAGCGGATGTGTTTCCCAGAGAAGAGATGTATGCACAAAATGTTAGTGGGCTTGATCTCTTGCTCACTCAATTCTAGGGCCACTGCCCTCTTCCGCCTCTCAAGCGCGGTCATTCTATCCGAAGTGCTAGCCACCCCCATCAGCGCATACCTCATGGCCCGTAATCCATGGCCACCGTTCATGTTAGGCCTGGGGGTTTCCATTCTAGGGTCGCTTAGTGCATTCCTCATACCGGAGACTTTGACCGACGCCAGATCAAAGGCTGTCTCAGCGACGGATCCCGACGAAGACGCAACGCAGACGGAGACGACAATAGCTGGAAAGAACTCTCGGAGGCAATATATCAAAGACAAATTGCGAGACCTCCACAAATCAACCCGGTTCATCACAGACAATCCAGGCGTGACCATCTGTCTCTTTGCGCTGTTTATCACGAGCTTCAGCAAACAGTCAACGAGTCTGCTACTACAGTATACGTCGAAGCGGTTCCATTGGAGTATCGGCAACGTATGCATATTCCGCCGCCCTCTGTCCTCCAAAAGCTGAAAACGCTAACGCGATTAAAACACTAGTCCAGCCTTCTCATCTCCCTCCGTGGTCTAATCACCCTAGCAAGCTTCCTCCTCCTAATGCCGGCCATCTCTTCCCTCCTCAGTAAGACCCTCCACCTCCCTAATAACATTATAGACCTCCGCCTCTCCCAAGTTACCAGCGCAGTCTCCGCCCTTGGTCTCGTCACTATTGCTACAGCGTCATCTCGCGCAGTACTCATCCTCGGTATTGTGCTGCTGTCCCTCGGCGCCGCCTTCTCAGTGACCTGTCGCAGTTTCGTGACCACACTCGTCAGACCGGACCATGTGGGGACATTGTACAGCTCGGCGGCGGCGGCTAGCTCCGTGGGGATGGTCATCGCGGGTCCATTGTTGGCTTATGCGTTTCGTGTGGGGCTGCATTGGGGAGAGAGCTGGTTTGGGTTGCCTTTTTTGATGGGAGGGTGTTTCTATGCTTTGGTTTCGGGGGCGATGATGAAGGTGAAGGCTCAATAGTTCTGGGGGCGAGGAACAAAGTTCGATCTTCTCATCACCTGTTGCAAAAATCGCCACTCAGCTACAAAAGATATCAGGACACTTTTGTGCTTCGTAAGTCACCCTATTTCTAGAGCGACATTACCTAACCTACACGTCTCCTTCCACAGTCCCAACATATTACCCGGTACACAGTATACAGACTGACTTTATGTCCAAGTATTCGTCCTCAACCTACAATTTCTTCTTCATTGTCTCTGCCGTTCATATCCCATCAAATGTCGCTCGACGAATTGGGTTCGGCCACAAAAAAGCATCTTTCGGAACAGGCATCTTCCCAAACATATCACTATCAACCGCATGCATCTCGTCCCATTCACGGATGACCTCAAAGTCGCGACATTTCCCATTTACGTTGAGATCAGGCGACGGCGTTTCGTCCCCTTCCATCCACACCATGGACAAGGCCTCGGTGGTTGCATGACACTGGAGATTTTGCAACAAACTATCGACGCAGCTACTGAGGCGAGTCCACCACATGCTGCTGTGGGTTTCATTTTCCCTTTTGCCAAATGCGGCTTGACGGAGGAGATTCAGGCAGTAGATTTGCTAGGAGTGTTGGAATCTTGACTCCAGATTGTGAATTGTGGTAGTGGACTTACATGCATGACGTCTAGCTGAAACATGTAGGCGTCGTCCCCCAAACCCCAGTACCAGTCTTCAAAACGGGCTATCTTATCTGGATCCTTGCCCAGTTTGAGGATATCCGCACGAGTCGCGACATGCGTCCTGACGTTGTCAAAGTAATCCCATGCCGCGTTGTCTTCTGATCCGGTTCTCTCTTGTGTGTTCAACTCATCCGGGCTTGGAAATAAAGCTCTGCCGCTTATCTTCGGGCGTATAGGGATGTCGATTTCGTCAGAGACGGGCGCTGGCAGCCATACAATGGATCAGATAATGCCGAATTTTCTATCCAGCTGTTGGGCTTACACCAGTTCGACACCTCTCCCATAACTGCATTCCGCTTGGCCGGAGCGGAACAGCGTGAGGTCAACAGCAACCCGATATGAATCCCTAGAAGCAACACGTTCGCAATAATCAAAGAAGTCCATATCATCGCTGCTTCTGTGACAACAGATGCACTGCGGGGCTCGTTCCCTAAAGCACTTTCGTCTTTCTGGCCCTCCACATTGGTCTCACCATCGTCGAGCGCCGGGTCGAGACGTCGAGATTTGCGATCCTTGTATGTGGCAAGCTTGAATATCATGATGCCTGTCTCATCTGGAATGAAGGTGCAAGCGCCTCAGAATCTGTCTCCGTGGGATGGCCCAACGAGAGGAGGATGGGGCATGCAAGCCCTTGCCGTTATCTCTTATTCGCTTGATGGGCGCGTCTTTGGTTACAGCATACTGTGGTACTGTAACTGTCTAGCCGGTGTTGCGCCGTCGGTTCTTTTGTTTCGGGTCTTTTCGGTGCATAGTGAAGCAATGGAATTGCAACATAGGGCCTTGAGGCATCACAGGCTGCCATAATGTCCGCTCGAACGAGTACTTCCGTCGTTGTTAGACCACCCTAGTCGTCTGATATAACGACCCTCATATGGCGCCTACCTTTTGGAGGCCTTATGACACTATATTTTGAGCCAGAGACCATCAAGTAGAGGAATCTACGCTTCTTCCTTTTCCCCTTCCCCTACGCGTAGATATAGCCTTTTGCTTCTGTTGTATATTAAGCCCGCATACGTGCTTAACACCCCAGGACCTGTGACATCGGGTACTTGACCCTACTATGATTTTCACGGAAAGCATCACGCCGTGTGGAACGCGCCTACTGAACTACCGTTCTACACGTCCATGCTACCAGTGTTACGAAGCCTCGATCTCGGTCATTGTGGCCCCATACTTCCGTGGTTCTCCTCGGTTTTGTCTGCCCCCTTGTCCCCTATCCCGACTCGATACAGATGACTCGCCGGAAGTAGAAGAATCGGCGCACTGCATACGGTCTATGACAGGATTCTTCGCATCTAGATCCGATATTGAGTCACCATAGACCTTCACATGGAAATACAAAGGCTAGACACTCATCAGGTTCACTATAAAAGCACAACATAGACTCGACTCACTGAATTGGGGTCAGACCAAGCCTCATCGCCCAACACACAAGGCCGCCCACCGCAAAATCAAGGCCTTTGGGGAAATCCAACAAGAAGGAATAGAAGAAAAGGCAGAAACCCGCCAATATGCAAATCCCTATCATCCTCCTCTTCCTGAGCACAATCCTGTGTCTCGCCTTCGCCCACCCCATTATCGACCCCAACAAGGACAACAACAACAACAACCTCGCACACAACCCCCGTATCAACCACAACCGCAACCACCTCGAGCACCCCATCCAACCAAAGAGACAATTTCCCCCTCTACCGTTCCCCATCCCGCCCCCTCCACCACCTCCACCCCCGCTATTCCCCCCGCCTCCGCCGCCGCCGCTATTCCCACCTCCGCTTCCGCCCCCACCCCTCTTCCCGCCTCCACCTCCGCCTCCTCCTTTTTTCCCGCCTCCGCCTCCTCCGCTTTTCCCGCCTCCTCCACCCCCTCCGCCGCCGCCTCCTCCTCCTTTGTTCCCGCCGCCGCCTCCGCCTCCTCCTCCTCCTCTGTTCCCGCCTCCACCTCCGCCCCCTCCTCCTCCTCCGCCGCCGCCGCCGCCGCCGCCGCTCCCTCCATTGCCTCCACTGCCTCCGCTGCCTCCTCCACCTCCACCTCCACCTCCACCACCACCACCCCCTCCTCCGCCACCGCCTCCTCCTCCGTTCTTCCCCCCAAAGCCTCAATCTAGCGCCATCGCCCCGGGACCCCAATCCAGCACTATGCCTAATATCCAACGACCTGCTCATAATATGGGCATGTAAGCGGGCGGAGTCCACAACTGATCCTATCTATAACATACATGGGGGAGAGATGACGAGCAAGCTATTGGACAGGGAGGAGCCGTATGGGGCACTAAGGGAGGACGAATGGTTTGTGTTTTATCGCGAGGGTGGATTAGCAGTTGATTTTGATTAGTTGGTTAGTTGGTTGGTTATTTAGTTGGGCAATTGATTTGTGTTTCTGTTTATTTGATTGTTACAATGGTGTGTTAACGTTGGTGGATCGTGGGATAGTGTTGTTAGGACATGTAGTATGTTCAATTTTATGGATATCAGCCAAGGGTAAGTGGCTTAGTAGTAAATTGGGTATATATGTATGTGTACATGTGGGTATGTGTAGGGTATCTTTAGCCGAGTTCATTTCCAAATGTCATCAAATGGATGGATATACTGAATGAATGAATGGTGTCCACAGGGGCTAGGGCTGATAAGGGGTATTTAAAACAGATAGAAACTATAGACAAGAAAAAGGGGGCTGCTTCAATGCTGTGCCCTAAATATAGTGATAATATCAAAAATGGCAAGGGCAGACAACAAAAAGGAGCAAAAAGAGAGGCGTGAGTACATGGTATTAGATTGAACGAATGTCAAGTCATCAGTAGATGAGTAAAGAAAAGACTGTTGTATATATATATCAGTGAGTCACGTACTCGTTGGCGGTCTTGAACACCTCCCGCTCAGGCATATCCGGCCGTGCAGGAGGCGTGACTCCGTCAGTCGCGGTCCGTGCAGCGGATGTAGACAAAGTGTCGAGATCGGCTGAGCTGCGCGGCACGGAGAGGGCATCGACCGAGTGGCGGGCGGAATCGCCGTCACCCAAGACTCCGATGACGCCCTTGGCGTGGAGCACAGCGCGCGTGCTTGCTGCGTCCACGCCGGTTCCAGTGACGGCTAGGGACGGGTCGTCGATGGTGCTGGTGTCGTCCGCCATGTCGGTGGCGGTGATGCCACTGCGGATTGTGCCTGAGCCGCCGTAAGATGTAGGTCGGTGCTGGCAGGGGAGGACTCCGGGGGCGTGGAATAGGGCTCTCGTGCTGGAGTTCTCTTCCGAGAACTTTTTGTCGTCTTCGTATGCTGGCAGCACGATCAGGGGGCTGTTCGGCGGCTTGTCGTTACTGAAATCTCGGCGATGCGAGGAGCTGGCCTCGCCGTTGAGACGTTGTGGGATGTTCTGGGGCTGTGTGTTGCTCTGGACGGCCTTTTCGGGGTTTGTGACCGCGGATGATGTGGGACGGGAGCCTTTGATGGACGCTCCCGCTCGTCCGGCGTCAACGCTCGTTCGTCTCGAGCGACCGTCCTTCTGGTTGCCCCGTTCTATAGTCCTTTCGTCGTGCTTGCTGGCCCAGTTGCTCCACATCATCATCGGGTAGCTCTTGCGAGGGTTGAGGGTAGGTAAGACCTCCGAGGCTTCCTTTCTTGCTGCCAAGGAGCACGCTGGAGGTCGCTCTCCCTTGAATCCGCCGAGAGACGAGGCCATCTCTGTGGCTTGTTGCTCTTGGGCCTGGCGCTTTTCTTTGGCATACTTCTTGTCCCACTCCAGCTTTTCCGCAATCCAATGCTTGACGAGTTCAGGGTTGAACGTGCCGATCTGCGATTTGTGCATCTGAAGAGCTTCAAACGAAGACGGGGGGTCGAGGGGGTAGATATTGCCTCTCTTGTCCACCCGCTGGCGTATCATATGGTCTTTGAAGGCCGGTAGTGGGTCCCCAGCTTTGCCGACCGAGGACACCGGCAGCGTGTTGGTCCTCTTCATGCCGGTTCCTTGGCGTGATGGGGTCTGTTGATCGACTGAGTTGGTAGAGGACACAGGAGAAACCTCGTGATCATCGAGGATGTCAATCTCGGACTCTTGAGCGCAAGCCAGCGCCCACGCTCCAAACTGGGCGATCGAACGGAACATATATTTGGCGGGACGTGTGAAACTCAACGTCGTCGCCACATGGCAGAGGTCATCCCAGACCTGAAGCTGCACATATGTGCCCGGGTACTTATGGAGCTTTTCCCGGTTAGGGTCGTGCTCATCCAGGCAGGCATCACTCGGGGGGTAAGCCGCTGGATCCGCGGCTTTATGGGCGAGGTAGATCTGCTCGTCCCGTAGCTTTTCGCCCCCGCCAATCAGAATCTGGAGTGGGGGCAGACCGCCGAGGGAGGCCTGCATAGCGGGCGACACAAGCGGGTGGCCTAAGAGTTCATTTGGCGCGTATGTGTGGACCTGATCTTTGACCTCGTAGACCTTGCCATCAATGGGGACTTTGATACTCTCCGGTTCATCGAACATGCACTTTTCCCCACTGGGCAGCTCCGAAGATTGGTCACCGGTGGCGTCGCTCTGACCCTGCCTCTCACCCTCCCCAGAGACCGGCAACTTGCTAACCCCTTTCCGGATAGCCAGTATCTCGTCGGAATTAGGTGGGGGCCAAGCAACGGATGGTTTGTGCCTAAAGCCATAGCGGGGGATATAGTCGCCGGGGTTTTCCTTCACAATACTAGGAAAGGAATGGGTGAGGTCAACCCATGGTGATAACAAGATTGCCCCTGCGGGCAAAGGCAATCCCTGGTCCCGAATGATGACGAGCAGCCTTCGACTGATTAGTTGACCATCGACCGTATCGAAGGGTTAACTTACGACAACGCAAGACCACCTCCTGCAGAATCTCCAGCAAAGATAATCTCTTTTGCTTTATACGTATCCAGGAGGTAGAGATAAGCAGCTAAGCAATCCTGCAGAGCGCACGGGAAGGGAAATTGCGGGGCCAGGCGATATTGTGCTACATAGTATGTCAGTTTCGTCCCCTTGCATTACTCGCCAAAATGACAGAGATGAGCAATTGCCAACTCACTGCGCACATCCAATCAGTACAATCGCCCAACGTAAGCAAGGCGGGGTTTCTTACCGTGTGAAGATCCGGCCCTGCAGCTTTCTAGCGTGGCGCTGTATCTGGTACCGATGGGAGTCCGGACTCCCGAAAAAATACGCGCCACCGTGCAGATACAACATGATGCGCTTTTCGCTGGGATGGCGACCATTTCCCTCCGTCCTGCCGTTGTAGTCATTGCGCATCTCGATCCACTCCGACATCAGGTCCTCCGAGGGCCCGCGCCACTGCCACCATTCCTTTCCCCCGACGCGGGCGATGCCTCTGGGACCGAGCTCATCAATAATCGCGGTGGCGGCCGTCGACAGAAACTTGTCCGGAATGGAGAGCCGTTCGGTCTTGACCCAATAGGGCGAGGGGACGCGCTGGGAGCAGAAGCGCTGAAGGTCCTCGATGGTGTGTTTGGAGGAATAGACCAGGAACTCGCGGATAATCCGAATGCCTTCATCGTAGGAAATATGAACAGAAGGGGTGTGGTGGTGCGACTTGCGATGGATGTACTGGGGACATGTGTTGTCAGCGGGGATCGGGAGCGTCACCGCCAGCCGAGGCTATTTAGGCCGAGCAAATGGCAACCCACATGAGAGAAGAAGGTCGATACGACAGTTGGCGTGAGGGCCACACTCAACGCGACCATATTTAAAGGCATTGTGAATAGGTTGTAGCTGACAATGGCAGCTCAACGATGGGCATCCCCTTGACGGGGAAGGGAGAAGTTGGGGTGTATACTATGCACGAAGAGAAACCGAGCCAAAAAATCGAAGGCTGGGGAGAACAGGCGTAAGGGATAGGAAACGAGGGACAGTATGCAAATGTAGAATAAAGGTAAGACTAAAAAGCAACTGAATTCATGGTGAACCCGTGGAAGAAAGACGGTCAGGGAGGCAGGGAGACTTGAGGGCGAAGAGTTGACGAGGCCAAGATATCTCGATGTACGCCGTGGGGACAAACAGTCAAAACAGCGCCAGGGGGGTGATGATGTCATCTGTCGCACTTCGCCCGACGACACTAACTGGAAGCAGAGGACAACAGCTGTTCCCAATCTCCTGCTCCACTTCAGACCCGCTTGTTGGCGCATCATCATCAGTGTTCAGACGGCTAGTGCAACGACAGCAAACGGCGATTGAGAAGCTCAAGCGGACATAGTTGTATTGAACGAAATTCACATTTTCCTGCCTCCGTCCCCGCGGTTACCTCCCACAGCTATACTTATCGCCTCTCGTCCAGGCAATACGCGGAAGTCACAACAAAGGGGAAACAACAAAAAGGCAACAAATATTTGACTGCGCAAAGAGACATCAAACAGACTAGCTTCCAATTATCCACCATCATGCCACCCGATTCAACTCCTCCCACCATGAAAGCCTGGCTGTACAGCAGCACAGCCGGCGGCCTAGAGAAGAACCTCGTCCTAGACCAAGCAGCGCGCAAACCCACCAGCCTCCGCGCCAACGACGTGCTCGTCCGGGTGATCTCAGCGTCAATCAATCCAGCCGACTACAAAGTGCCCGAGATGGGCGCCCTGACCAAAGTACTGACCGGGACGCCGGCGACCCCCGGGATGGACTTTTGCGGCCGCGTGGAGATCACCGGCCCGTCCGTGAAGGGCCTCGAGGATGGCCAACTCGTGTACGGGACCATGGGCCGGCCGGTGCAGTTCGGGTCTCTTGGCGAATACCTCGTGTGCGACGCGAGCGTCACGGCGGCCTTGCCGGAGGGACTAGATCCGGATCTGGCGGCGACGGTGGGCGTCGCGGGCCAGACGGCGTACCAGGCGGTGGCGCCTTACGTGCAGTCCGGGGACAAGGTGTTTATCAACGGGGGTTCAGGCGGCTGCGGCATGTTCGCGATCCAGATTGCGAAGCAGCTGGGCTGCCATGTGACGACGACGTGTTCGACGCGCAATGTCGAGCTGTGCAAGGAGCTGGGCGCGGATGAGGTGATCGACTATACGACGGAAAATGTATTGCATGTGCTCCGGGAGAAGGGTCAGGTGTTTTCCCACGTGGTCGATCATATCGGGTTGCCCGGTGAGCTGTACCACGAGTGCGACGCATTCTTACTGCCAGGGAAGGCGTTTGCTCAGGTGGGTGCGGAGTCGATGCTGACGTTCGTGAACCGGATGGCTTGGCCTAGCTTTTTGGGCGGGGGGAAGCGAAAGTACGTTATCCTGCTGTTTAAGAACAAGAAAGAGGATCTGGTTCAGGTGGGCGAATGGATCCAGCAGGGGAAGGTGAAGGTGATTCTCGATAGTGTGTATGATTTCGAGGATGCGGTCCAGGCGTTCGAAAAGCTGCGTTCAAAGAGAGCGAGGGGAAAGATTGTCGTCCATGTGTCAGAGAAGCCTTGACATCGGATTCCTGTATAATGAGCTTCTGTCGTAATTACTTCGTCTATTTAGGTATCCACGAGCTTAATAAGTGATAATGTTCGAAAGCAAAGACGACGGTCAATAGGCCTAGTATGAACCCTTGGGACAAAGATTCGCGTATTCAACAATTTCCCCCCTGTCCTTGGAAGGTTTTGTTGGACGAAAACAAACTAACCTGGGCGCAGATTCAATTTCCGAGATGCAAGTAACCGGGGAGAGGCAAAACAAAGAAGCCCAATTCACCGAGCCGTGTAACCATCAGCGATTTTCTTATAAACACCCGTGTAGCATCATTTTCTCCTCATTCACCACTGACCTTTTCCACTCTCGCTCTTCCCAGCTGAAGAAAAATAGAAAAAAAAGAAAGGAATAAAGAAAAGAAAAAAAAAAAAGGACAGCAGACACAATGAAGGCCTCCACCATCCTCTCCGTCTCCATCTCCTCCGTGGTCATTCTCTCCACCACAGCAGCGGCAGTAGCAGCACCCCTCCAAGACACCAGTCTCCTCGACAAAGCTTTCCGCGAACTCAACGCCGACACCTGCGGTCAGATCTGTGACGGCCAATTTCCCTGCAAGGGGAATTGCAACAAGTGTATCAACTTTACCTGCCGTCGTAAGACCTCCCACCCTGTTTTGCGTCGCATAGAAGTTGCCCAAACACTGGCGATGGTAATATAAAAGCTAACACCCAGTATTCAGATCTTTGAGCAGCATTCAACCTACCCAGGCCAAGGGCACGCGTTGATCGGATTCAGTCGATGGTATGGTACCTGGGTATCCTCATCCGTCCATTCATAGATACATCGATCTCATGTCTACCGCGGTCTGGTCGGACTGAGGCGGGCAGCCGTAACATACTTATACTGATTGATAGTGGTAGACGGCTCTGGAATCAACGCTCCTCCTCTGTCTATTACTCTTCGTGCGGTCCATTGCGTGGGCGGAGTGGATGATGGGCGGCGACGGAGATGACGAGTGGAGAGAGGTAGTCGCCCAGGCTTTGGCGGATTGATCAGATCATTGTCTGAGTCTAGTCTCCTTCTGATGGTTCAACCTCGCGGATTTTCATGTATCATATTGTCGAGACGGTATCAACAACCTGTTCCTTGAATATTTTATGGGTGTCAAACGGCTCGGTGGACAATTATTATGCCTTGCCCATCCACATGTACAATAGCATCCCCTCCATCTAACACAAGAACCCAAGTAAATCAAGCAGGTAAGTATACAGATATCTAGTGGTAGTTGTACAGAAACAACCCTACCCGAAACCCATTGGTTAACTGGTCAATGAGTGGACCCATACCAGAACCATCTCGACCCACATTATCCACACACCTGGAACCAAAAAAAACCCCCATCCAGAAAGAAAAAATGCAAAAAGAAAAGCCCAACGCGGGGGTCGAACCCGCAACCTTGAGATTAAGAGTCTCACGCTCTGCCGATTGAGCTAGCCAGGCTAACTTGTTGAAAGGGGATGCTGTAGAGTGCGTTCTATACTGTATTCAGCTGGCAGTGACTGTCGATCACTGTTTCAGGTATGGTGCGCGTTTTCATGGTGTTAGTCTTCTATACACAGAAAGAATATAATACATGTGATAAAAGGTTAGGATAGCATAGTAGTCTCAAATCCGCTCAGTGATGATATTCTGCACTAAATTTGAGGGTGTGATAATAACATAGTAGACACACTTAACCATATCATACAACACATACAGTACGTAGAGATATATATAAACAAAGCAGGTTTGTTCATAGAGATGGCCTGTAGGTGGCGCACTTTTCGCTATATACCGTAGAAGGCTTTATAGTATCACAGCGTAATTCTCTTTTAACCACGCAGACGCCTGTCTCTACACGTCTCCTTTGATCCCGTCGAACCGAACGTGACAGGCGCCCCTGAAAGAAACACTTATACATGGGACTTGCCATACCACCAGGGGACTGGCAGTACCCCCTAAAAGCCTCTGTTTCTGGGAAATAACAAGTCTAACCTAGGAGTCCGACATAGGGTAATCCCTTGCCAAATGCGCTTATATTTATAAGAACTTTGGGTCCGAGGATCCTAGATTTATCCTAGTGTTGAAGTTCCAGTCGTATAGAAGATGTAGTCCCAATTTTGCTCAGTGAAGTGGTTACTGTTCCTTCCTATCTTGGGGAGCTTGTCCGTGCCTTAAATATACCCAGGAAGTAGCCTTTATTTGACATCCTGTTTGGCCAAAGCATGCTGACAGGCGTGAAAAGCATTCTTGCTAATCAAGTGTGAATTTATATAGAAGATAAGCCCCAGATATAAGCTGTTGATGCTACCTTGGAACGAAATTTTCTTGTTCATCTTTATTGCAAAATTCCCTGAACACCCTTATAAGCAAAAAATTATACTCAGCTATAGTCACGGAATTTGGAAGATACCAGCCGGTGAGCATCATGAATCAACAAATCGAAGAGTATGAGAGGGCTCTTGCAGCTCTTGGGTCCTATTCAGAAAACCTGAAAATAAGATCTACTAATTCTTGGTTACTGATTACTTTGCTGTGAATGATTATCCTAAGCTTGGTAAGGTCTTCGGGGCTTACCGAAGTATTACCTCACTTCGTTTTCCTAAGTACTTTACCTATCTCTTCATTCTCACATCGTTTTTTCCTCATCTTCCTCTTCATAATCCTCTTTAGACTCTCTACCTACCTACTACTTACCACCTGCCTACTACTTGCTACCTACCCAAGATACCTACCCACGATCCACTTGTCCTCTAGCACACATCTTTCTCGCATCTGCGCCATCCCTCTTGTCTCCATCAAAATGACGGAAACCTACTTCTTCCACAGCGACATCATCGGCAAAGAAATTCATTTTTTTGAGAATTATGTCTCGACCTGGATTCTCGAACGTAAGATAGGTGAGATGAACGACCAACTGACCGCGCTTAACTACGAGGAATTTCAGAAGGCTTCTGGAGCCTATGGCACGTTCATCTGCTCCCAAAGAAATAACAGGAACAATGTCGCGATCATCAAAATCTTCTTACAGTGCGTGTATTTTATATCCTCCCGGCTCATGAATGGGAGTCTCACCAACGGGGAACTGAAGCTAATGTACCCAAGGGTCCCCTATCAAGGGTCTGAACATGCCATTCATGCTGAAAGAGCCCGTCAAGCAACTCAAACTTTGCCTATGGCTGGCCAAGAGCAACTGGATGCCCTGCGTATCTTGACCGCCAATCACTGCGTCTCGACCCCGACTCTTCTTTCCCAGAAGATTGAACAACAGAGCCAGGATTCCCCGCTTGTTCCCGGAGGTTTTGCCGTATACCTTCTAATTGAGCATGCCCAGGGCATACAGTTGACCGAAGCAATCTTTTGGGCCTTCAAGCGACAGGAACGCGACAGAGTTCGCGAAGCAGTAAAGTCCGCATGGGAGTACGCTTATGCCTTTCTAGAATTCAATCCTGAATACACTATGTGATCAATAAGCGCTGATCTTGACCCAACAGAAAGG
Organism: Aspergillus candidus; assembly: GCF_002847045.1. Classification (NCBI taxonomy): domain Eukaryota; kingdom Fungi; phylum Ascomycota; class Eurotiomycetes; order Eurotiales; family Aspergillaceae; genus Aspergillus; species Aspergillus candidus. The sequence continues at coordinate 256,323 of NW_020194017.1, read as the reverse complement.
CTGCTGCGGCGGGGATTGCAATCAACCCTGGAACACTTGAGAACATATTCTACGACCCTGTGACCCAGAGCGCGTAAGTACCTAATGTCCACCAATATCAAACAGACGGACTCCTAATTCATGATGCTTGCCATTTGCTTCAGCATCTTGACAGGATTTGAGGGCAGCGAAAAAGTTCTCAATTCCCGTCGGACTTGGAACAACAAATTGTGGGTGTCGTGGGACCTAGTTGTTGAAGGCCCGGGTTTTAGTTTCAACTTTTTCGATGACTCCGAGCCTGACATGTCCAGCTGCAAGTTCTAAAACGGTTCCTAGTTATTATCCAAATCGATCGTCTGCTAAATGTCTACTATTTGCCAAATGACCCCCTACATTCTTGAAACACTGTGATTATTGTCTCACAATGTCGAGCCCGGCGTGAAGTCCTGCGATAAGGCCAAGTCTTGGGTGTAGGAACTGAATACTATCCATTTCGTGACATGAGGAAAGAGTTATGCGGAGTGGATGTCACTGGACAGGTGCTGATAGATCCACTACGCTATTTTAGATACGGTATAGTGTGAACCGCCGCGGCGGGCGGGCCACTGCCTGACCAGTGTATGTACGTATCCCCAACTGGCTTAGAGAGCATGTCCGGTTCAGTCACTGGATCACAAGCATGGTTGACTAGATATATCAAGTTTTGAGATGATGATTAGCTTAAGTGAGAGTCTCGGAGCGGATATCCACCGCATGATTTGCCCTTATATTGGAAAATGATTACATAGTACGGGGAGTGAGTTGCTTTGATCGAGGTTGCAGATTTACTTGCTAGCGATGGAAGCATAACAAGTTCAAGATATTATACAGACACCTTGCTCATACGTATTTGCAAAAGGATGCATTTGAACATCCTGACACTTTGACCAGCATGGCCAGACTGGCTTCGACTTACGCGGACCAAGGACGATTCATCGAATCCGAGGACTGGATGCGGAAGAGTGCTAGGGGCTGAACATACGACCAATCTGGCCAGCGTGTTCTTCTTACTATTCAAAAGTAAGGTACACAAGATTTCCTGCTCCCAGAGTAAAAGTAAAACTTATCAGGTATAGCCAGCCGATTTTTAAAGCCAACAGCATTGTTTATGGTAACATGATCTTCTGTAAACACCCTTTTGAATTTTGAGCCGAAGGCAACAAAGGAAAAGTATAGTACTGTTGCCTGAGAGCTGCTCAGGCAACAGCTCAGCTCTCAGGCAACAGTGCAGGAAGGGCGTTGATTGATTCCCCAATTATCTTCAGCCTCGTCTCCTTAACCACTGCAATATGTAGAGGTGTCGACTTCCAGGAGCAGGACTCAAGTGAACTAGGCAGAGAGATATGTACAGATTAGAGGTGCAATACCTCGGAAATGCAAAAACCCGCGGTTCTATGCCAGAAATTTCAGACATCCGAGTGGATCGTTGACCTACGACTCACAGCTGGACGAATACCTCCTCCTCTTCTCCCCCCCATCCTCCTCCTCAACCAACATACCCTGGACAGAAGTCTACGGTCTACAGACTATTACCTACGGTTCGTCCAATGCCATTCATCGCCATCCCTACTTAGAGAACCCCGGGAATTCCAGCCAGAATCAGGCAGCGGCGTATCGCGGCTAGGTTTGCAGGCCACCATGTGAAGAAGAGGGGAACACGATCTAATATTAACCTCCGCCAGGCAGAATCTCAAGGCATACTCGCCTTGGCCCGTGCACAGATCGTACGAATCCCCCGTGGTGACCCATTGTACGGGTGGCAACTTTCTGGCGGAGCCTCTTGTGACCCTGTGACGGTGAGTGTCCCGTGGGGTACCGGATATTTCTCTCGTTTGCCCCCTCTTTGCCCACCCCCTCCCCCCTCCTACAGCGCCTGGTAGAGTCCAAAAAGGTAAATGTGGGGGGGGGGGGAGGTGGTGTTGGTATTGTACTACACACCTGCGCGTATTGGAGACACGGCAGAACCAAAGTATCGGTAGCGAGTTCCAGCAGAAAGTGCAAAGCACTGGACGAGAGCGTCGATAAAGCTGGTACAAGAAACGGTTCCAGGCGCCCGTCATGTCTCGATAGGAAGAGAAAGGCCCATGCAAGACAGACAGAGTATTGCGCGCGTTAACGGCGGGCCGATCAGCGGGCCGGGATCAGAAGCTTGGAATTGACAATCGAAAGGCGTGGTGATGCATCTCCGACGAGCCACTGTGGCAGGATTGATGATGACGGCGGCGCCTGCATGACGCTGGTCGGAAAAGGAGGGAATAAGCAAAGAAGCGCTCGTAACCAGTCGTGCTGTGGCTGAGGCAGTGGTCAATGAGGCTGAGACTCTTGATCCTTAGGCCGTAACCGTCGCGCGCTTAACCTCTTATCATTCTGGTGCTGACGACTACACGGGCGCCCTCGTGTCCGCACCGTGTATTTTTAGTTTTATTTTTATTTTGTTTCTTCCTGCAAATCCGCCGTCCCAAAAATAGAGACCAGGGAATGATCGTCCAATTTTGATGGGTTACCGTCTGGACGGCACCAGGAGGTGTCGCGTCTCAGGACGATGGTGTTGGGCGCGTGCGGCTCCAATATGGAGGTAGAATGGGAGATTCATTCATAGCCAACGATCTCTCTTCAGTCGCTGCATGTAATAAGCCGGGCAATGTGTGAGGAACCGGTTTCCGAGTCGAGTGTTGAGCGGTGGAGGTGCAGTTCGTGGGCAGCTTGGCAGGTAACAAAGGAGCTGAAAGATGACTGCGCCTCAGCAACACGAGAAAGCTCAAGCCACAGTTCGGTGATTTCATCACGGTTGACTATTGTGGAGGTTCCCTATGGACAAAGACGAAAGGCGAAGTATGACTCGACGCGACCCCGACCACCTCGAACGGGTTAGATCGGATCAGAAAACCAGGGTCACAGCCAGTCATGGGGAGAAGTGACCACATGGATGGATGGATCATGCAGGAGAGAGGGGCGGTTGACCGACCATCTCGAGGAGGAGAACGAATCAGGGACTGTTGAAGAGCATCAACGACGGTCAGAGAGAATGAAAAAGTCAAGAAAAGGAGGAAAAAGAGGACACAGCCGAGATGCACCAGCCACAGCCTGGTTTACTACTGTAAGGAACTGGTTTTCTCCTGTCAGATTGACCTTTGGATCATCTGCGCGCTTTCCACACTTTCCCACACTTTTCGGTGTTTTTTATTTATTTTATAATTATGATGAAATGATAATTATTATTATAATAATAAATCTTTTTTTTTAATTCCTCGCTTCCTGTGACCAATGCCGTCATTGTGGTTGATTCCTCCCGCGTCTAGGTTCCTCACCCCCCCCCCCCCCAGTACCAAAATATGGATGCCTTTGGCTTCGCCTCGAGACTATATAGTTCCTCCTCACCCCCCCCCTCTCTCCTGCATTTCTTTACTCCTCATCCTCAAACACATTCTCATACTTCCTACTTTCCAAGCCCCAGCCAACTGCAATCCAACACCACAGTAACTACTACGAATAGTTACTGCCTACTCCAACAAACAAAACCATCTCCCGTCTTGCCCTAAGCCTTATAGTGAGAGACGGCCTTAAAGTCCGCCCTCCAGTCTCTTTACATACAGTCAGAGTGTCTCCTCTCGAGCCTTTTTCTCGTTTCCTTTGGCCTCCGCTCCCCCCGACCATTCGGGATATCCTCCGTCGTCGACGAAACCCCCGCGGGCGACCCCAGTTGCGCCGCACTAACACCATGCCCGCCCCTATCGTCGAAAACGTCGCCGAGCCCGTCGTGGCCGTGCGCGATCTGGAGGCCGACGAGGAGTACGTGATGCTTGCCTTTGAGCGCCACGCCGACCATTGCGCCCAGTGTGTGGACCCGCTGCGGGTCCACGAAGAGAACGGTTCCCTCTGCGATCGCGGCCACCAGTATGCGCTGAACGTCGCCGAGTACCTGTACAGCAAGAACGGCAAGGCCTACTCGGTCGTCGACCGCGAGGTCAACCAGCCGACCCTCGTCAAGATCCCTCGCAACTGCCTGGCCGTTCGCGGTCTGCTGCTGGCCATGGAAGACGGCCTGCACCTGCACCGCCAGGAGCAGGAGTTGCCCGCCGCCGTCCAGCCACCCGTCATCAGCTACGACGCAACGTACCCCATCCCACCCCGTCGCACGGCGACCCAGCCTGCGCCGGTGATCCACCACGAGGTGATTGAGCGGGAGCCTCGCACGCTCAAGCGACGCCGGGTCATTGTCTACCCATCGCCTCGTGATTCGCCTCGTGACTCTCCCAGCCGGGGCTCTCTCTACGAGGCCGACGTGGCCGACCGCGTCGAGCGACAAAAGGAGTCCTCGCGCATCTATCGCCCGGCCGAATATCACCGCTGATCGGGTCAATTTTTTATATTACACGTCTTGTCATCGTTTCCCCAAACGTCTTCCACCATCGCTTTGCATGCGACTCGACCCGCGCATGGAGACCCTACTAAATCCCGCGATTTAGTGCCCGCCGCGACTCCCGCCGGCACGAGCCCTACCCCGTTCGACCCGTTTATGGGGCCGAGCTTGGCGGTTCTCCAGTGTCTCCACCGCGTGTTGCCCTGACTATCTTCCTCGATCTAGAGGTGTGCACCATTGTCATTGTTGTTATAGTACTATCAAGTCCACCACCAAAAAAAAAAACAACATGAAAAAAATTGAAAAGACAAACATGCCAGAAAAAAAAAGACGCACAAAAAGGGCAAAAAAGGACCAAAAAAAAAGAAAGAAGTAAAAATGAAATTGAACGGAGAGACGAGAAGAGAATTACGTCGGAGGATATGCACAAATCTCCACCAGTTGCCCTGAAGTGACTCATGACTGGAGGTGACCTAAGGACTGGTGCATGCGTTAGGGGGGGGCTGACCCCACCCTCCATCACGGGGGAAGTTCGAGTGATTGGTTTATTCATAGGATGATCTCTATGTTTTTTTTTTTTCTCATTTGTTTATTATGTGCCATGACTGTTATTATTATGATTTTTCTTTTTCATGTATTGTGATGAGTGTACCAGTGTGATATTCTAATAATATCTGTCATCATACCCAACTGTTTCTATAACATGTACATTCTTCTACCTAGACTATATTCTCCCATAATATCATGCATACTCCCCCAGCCAGAAACCTCTTCTAAACATGTATCTCCACCCCGAATCGTAGTCAAATATCCAATGCATACACTCCCCAGTTAGCCCGGTTTCACCCCGTTCTAAACCAGCAAGGATGCGAAAATCTCTTCTCATCAAAGTGGGGGTGTAGTTTTCGTCGATGCTCGTGCGCTTCTTGGTGGGGACGATCCTACCTACGCGGTCACTGCTTTGCAGCTAGGGAGGCGAATACTCTCTTACTTAGTTACTCTCTACTACTGCTTAGTGAAGAGGGGTAAGGAGGAAGTCGGCGACTTATTGCCGACTCGGAGGTTGAGCTCTGGCTAGACTTTGAGGCGGATGAGTAAGGTGATTGATAGTAAGAATTCGTCTTGTTGGTGGGGTTGGATGTGTTTTGTTTTGGTTGTGGGGTGGGGATTAAGTTGCAACTGTAGTATGGACATGGGAAAGGATAGAAATTCAAGAATGCCATGGAAGTTAATAGATGGTACTTTTGAACTGGTCAAGGCCTGTAGTCTACTTTATAGCCTCTCGTAGTTTAGTACCAGCGTAGGAAATGATACAACAAAGGGACAGAAAAAGAGATGAAAAACAAAGGGAAGTAATGGAAAGCAGATAATAAAACAAAACTTGCAATAGAATAGACAATACCTTATTATCCTAACCCCCCGGCATCTCCCGTGCCACACATGTATCCAAACTGGTTAGGGCGATCATCCTTGTATAGGTCTATTCCGCCGCCGAGCTTCTGTATACAAAGTTAGCCCTACCCGCTTCGGCTTCACTTTTGATAAATACTCTGAATAATGATGCTTTCCAGCGACTGGATTCTGCTGGAGACTTTTAGACAATAGAAATTGACATCCCATCACTATATTTCTTAGGTTCGTCACTGCAGAGCAGACAATGCCTCGAATAGGCTTAGCGTCTGTCTGTTGACAGTGACCGTTGGTAGCAACGGTGATCGTAGACACTGTGAGAAGTATATAGACCTGTTTACTTCAGTTCTTATCTTGTCTACTCTCTTCTTCATCATCATCTCTTACTCTCTGCCATCTCTGTGTTCTTTGAATCGCTTCATCTATCCTGTCATGCTTTTGTTTGTATCTTAGTCCAAAACCATCTTTATCAACCACCAGTCGGATAACCAACACCATGTCTGAGCTCGCGTGGAGCGAAGATCAGTTGACCAGTGTGCTTCTGAGCACTCTCGACGCTGACCCAAACAATCAAGAGGCAAGTCCATCTCCGATCCCATCTAGTCTCTGCTTCCAATATCTCAAAGCAACCTAGCCCTAACATGTCACCAACCAGGACCTCTCCCGCTACCAGCCAGCCCTCGACGAGTTCGCGAACAGCAAAACCCTCGAAGAACTCGAGGTGGAAACCGAGGGAATCTGGAAAGAATATCAAGCCCAGTCGTCCGCGTCTGGTCCGTCTGCGGACGAGGCCAGCGACGATATCAAAATCCCTTCGACCGAAGAGCTGATTTCCCGCTACAACTGGACACAGGAGGATGTCAAACGTGGATACAAGGGGTATGTAGAGATTCTTCAAGCCCTTGGATACTCCAAAAGCGTGCATGGTAACTAACAAATATATCTGATTCTAGCGGCCCCGTCAAGTTTCAATACTTTGACAACCCTGACTCTAATGGTCATGATCATAGTGAGGAGGAGATAGTGGTGGTGGAAAAAGAGGTGGACGTCATCAGCATCGCCAGCTCTGTGGAGAGCACCAATGCCATGACCACCACAATCTCGTCTACCGACTCCGGCCAGCTGCCAGAGACTGCTATCAGCATCCCTCGTTCTCCTGCAAGCGCCAGCACTATTTCATCCATGAGCACGCCCACCGACTACAGCATGCTGTCAGACACTGGTACCAACGTCTCTTCTTTTACACGCGCCAGCACCATGATATCCACGGAGTCGCCCGGCGACTCCAGCCTGCAGTCAGAGTCTGCTAGCAGCATCTCTTCTTCTCCGTCAAGCGTCAGCAGCATGGTATCCACGGTCTCGCGGCCCTCCGACTCCAGCGAGCTGCCAGAGTCTACTATCAGCGTCGACTCTTCCCCTGCACAGAGCCCCAGTACCACTGGCACACCCAGCGACTCCAGCGAGCTGCCAGAGCCTGATATGAGCGTCGACTCTTTCCCAGCGCAGAGCACCAGGGCCACGGGACCCGGGAACTTGTCCAACAATCCCAACCAGCTGCCAGCCCCTGCTCTCAGCACCTCTTCTCTTGCGCAGAGCATCAGATCCATGCTGCTCGCCAACTACCCGCCCGCTGTCCCCACCCAGCGCCCACTTCCTGATATCAGCATCTATCCTCCTCCCCAGGGCACACTGGCACCCATGGACATACTCCTCGACCCCACCAAGCTGAGAGCTCCCTACACCTTCCGCACCGCAACCCAGCCCTCGAAGGAAGCATCCATGGACCTTCCAACCCGCCCCGCGCAGCTCCCCCCAAGCCCAGCTCAGCAGCCCCCAGCCCCACCCCCCACCATCTACTCCTCCCCCGCGCCACGCGCCCAAACAATCATAAATACCCCCAACGCCCCAGGCGCCCTTTCCTCCCCCCTTCTCAGCGCTTCAACCCCCAAAATTCCAGTCCAAGAATCCCCCTGCATCGCTCGAGCCGCCCGCAAGAGACGCGCCGCCGCCATCAACCCCACCGCCGTCGCTCCTCCCACCGACAACAGCAACAACGACGGCAACGCCCATTTCGAACCCCAGATGGGCATTGAGCGCTTCCTGATGCAGGCGTTCCCGGACGAGGTCACCCCGTTGCAGAAGCGGCGTGTGTTGAATGCTAGTCCGCTTGGTGAGCGCATTCGCTATTGCCGTGCGCCGACGGCGGATATGGCGTATGGAGGTCGGAAGTTGAGCGTGCGCTCGTTGCGGGGCATGATTTTTACGGCTAGGTTGGCGGAGGCGAGGAGGGTGGAGAGGGCGGCGAGGGCTGCGAGATATGTGGTTGTTTCTGCACAGGGTGCTGCGGACCAGGATGTTACTATGGTGGATGTTCAAGCGGAGCAGTAGTGATGCTGGGAGATGATAGTAAGTCATATTGACTGTTTTACTGTTGCCAAGTCGACGCTAACTAACAGGCAGCGGTGGGCTACGTGCAAAGATTTTACGAACACGGAAACGATATCAAGACAGCTATCAATTCTCACGCATTACGGCCACATTTCTCGCTTTCTTGTCCTACAGTTTGTTCCTGGGAGGACACCACAAATCGATACCCCTCTGGATGGGACAGGAGTTACCAGGACAGTCGATACTCGTATCTCATTTCATTTCGTCTCTTGTTTCCATACGCGAGTCAAACCCTGTGCGGACTATTTGGGTCTCATGTTGGTCAGACTATCTATCAAGTCCAACCATGTACAGATCCATTGGGACCACTAACTGGGCAGACCTTCTCATTGTATTGAACTGCTATCAAAATTTCACTATGGAACCACGACGGCAACAAGCCATTCCGTGCACATCTGTTGATTCCTTCGGAGCAGGCAGGCAGGCAGACATGTATGTACATAGGACAGGATTCTGACTCTTGTACCACAATCTAGCTAGCTAGCCAATCCAAATTACAGATGCATTTCTTCATATTTCGGCTTCTTCTCTCCCGTGCTCAATCAAGACTTTAGGTGGTGGTGGTGGTGTGCATGCATCCGTGCATGCATCCATGCACGCACGTATGTATGTCATCTGGCAGATAGCGGGGTGGGATGGATGGATGGAGATGGTATCCCCGCTGTGGCTGGTGTGTACTTTTACTAGTGTGAAGGTAGGCAGGTTGCACATCATGCACGGATTGTCTCACGATCCCGTCATAGGATGGGGAAACTGGGCTAATGCAGTTCCGGTTTTGTTGCCACTGGCTAGACTGACTACCTTGTATATGGATAATTCTGTACTATACCAGATCACTGACTTCTATGTATATTACTAGATAGATATGTAGATTTATGTGATCAGGAATATAAGGGATTATATTATAATTCTATAACATCCATCTCTTTTATATAATCTCAATATCGGATATTTACCTCGATATACATCAGGATGAACATTCCCCGCGACGATCTCGTCGATCACGGCACGTTGATCCCATGACATCCTCCTCCTTACTTCAACTATTAATCTACCACTCGTTCTACCTAGTATACTCCAAGGTAGATACACTGCTCCCAGGCTAGTCCATTAAACTAACAAATCGGCTCATCACCAGACAAACCATCCGAATCTTTCCCAGTAAAACGCCCCCACCATGACCCCGTCTATATCGCTAGACACCCGCTAAGTTCCCAGGTATCACCTATCAGATTTCGTCATCCTCACCCTTTATGGTAATATGACTATCCAAGTATACCTCCCAGCTTTTAGTTTATATTATTCATCCCTTCGGCAAGATGCATCCTCACGCGGGCGCTTGCATGTGCGTCACTGTGGGTGGATTGAGTAGTGTCTTGTGGATCGGTATGCTGATCTTATCGCTTTTACCGAGTTTCTCTCGCCCTAAATTTAGTATATGAGTATCTACTATGTTTTACTATAGGATGAGAGTGACGACAATAATGGTAGGCTATTCCCAGCCCACGCCCAAACAAGTATCTGAACACCGGTCGACCGTTCTAGGCAGCTGCATGGGGAAAGTAAGGGGAAGGGGGCATCATGAGGACTGTGTTCAGGCGTTCTTGAATGCTTGGTGTGTGGAGGAGCTGTTTTATAGTTTTTTACTTCTTTTTGTGTATATATTAGAGTTTCGTCTTTCCTTGTTCTTGTTTTTGTGTGAATGGTGGTACGCTTTGCCTATTTTGTTATATCATAATAATGAGTATGGGTGCTTGTATGAAGACTCTTATAGTATATGTAGACAGTTAGGCAGTAGAGATATCGATATAGATACAAGGTACAGGTAGTTGTGGAATCTCTAGCAGTCTATATCGCGATTCATATCCCAGCTGAATGCAGGATAGGGATACCCCTATGGACAACCCCGCAATATCAACATAATAGTAGAGATTGTATTTTTTTCGCTTCATTAACTTCAATGATTTGTTAATTCATCATCTTTTATTTTACCATCTTCAAGAAAATTCAGCAAGTCAGCTGCCCCAACCCCGGCAGAGTCTATCTGCCCACCTCGAAAACAAGGTTCAAGCATTCACCAGCCACACCCTTCATCGTCGCACTGGCCAAAAAGCATGGATCAAGATCTGCAGGTCTAGTCCGATGCTGTTGTGCTATTACTCATTTATCTATCTTTCTTGCATGGTTAGGTTGGTGTTACCATCATGCACTATAAGATGAACTACTATAACAGGACATGGCTGTTCACGGTGATCCTACTGGTATGCTGCTTGATAAGACCGGTACCAACTGTGTGGGGTAATAAACACATCAACAGTAACATCAATAAAGTAAATCCAATTAGTATCAACTTAGACCATCAATCTACAGAACGAATACGTGGGGTAGGAAAGTAGAGTAAAAGTGGATAGAAATCCATCGACGCTATCCCCAATCCAGCAATTCCCAATCAGGCAGTCTCAAGCCACGTGACCTACCCTTCTCCCGAACCCAAATTGTTCCAACCTCCGTCGCAAACTCCGACTTTCTCCATCGCAGTCAACCTCCGACAACGACCACCATGGCCAAAAAATGTACCCCCCCTCTTCCCCCCTCCCATTATATGCCATTCCTGTCACGAACACATCGCTAATATACAAATCAACTAGCTAAATCCCGCACCGTCGCCGTCCGCCTCATCTCCATGGCCATGACTGGCTACTTCCGCACAATGATCCGCCCCCGGACGCACCGCCCGCTCAGCATGCTCAAGTATGATCCCGTCGTTAAGAAGCAGGTGCTCTTCTTGGAGGCCACCAAGGGTGGGCGCAATAAATAGATGATTCATCTGTTGCTCCGTCATTCCTCTCCTGCTTAATTAAGCAATTAGTGGGAGGGGAGGGCGGTTGTGATCATCTTTTTTGCGCCTTTTCTCGATCGATCGACCTGTTTATCTATTTATCTTCCTATCGATATATCGCTTGTGCTCGCCTGATACGCCGTGAATACGTTACTTCGATATTCGAATACGCTGGTTTATGGAATTCGGTGCGCGCCACGTCGTGAGATGGATGGGTCATGGGTGATGGGGATGGGTCGGTCAATATTGTACATTAGCGGTGCTGCGGCGTCAGACTGCGGAGGTCTCATTCTACGACTGTACCGTGAACGTGATCGCGCTGTATGTTATTTGGTTTGCATTTGGGCGTTTAGAGCAGTACAATCTGGGTCAATCAACGTGTTCGTTATATCATGAGAAAAACGCAATCATCCATCTGTTCCGTTGACATCCATTCTGATCTTGTCTGCGAAATCAGGGGGAAATAAATGTCAATAGAACGATACAATATACTTCAAGGATTGGATAGGATATATATGGTAATGTATAGGATACGTTTGTCGCTGCTCAATTGATCATCCCTCGTTCCGGCACTAGTTTTCCTTGTTGAACCGCGCGTTGTAACGGGCACCTGCTGGATCAGCACGATTTCTGATGGAAAACAAACATGCCTTACCGCGTGCTCTCCGTCCCCTTGCCATTCGACCCGGGGGTTTCTGGTTCCTCTGGTTCTCATTTATAGAACCTGGCCTGCTGCTTCCCGAAGCGAGCTTGGCGGGGCTCGTCTTGCGTTCCAAGTATTCCGGTACCGCTTGCGCTCCTTTCGGCGTGCTTTCGTACGAATGCTTCGTCTTCTTGATCCGGATGGGGCCCAGGTTATCAAGGTGGGAAGAGTTGCGAGAGACTGCCGGCGATGCATGTTGGGGCTGAGGTCTGACAGAAGTACTCGCCCCAGACTGGCGTATCTTGCTGTATGTTCGTCGGTTGGCGCGAGTACGGGGCTTTTCAGTCTCTACACTCTGAGATGATGCTCCATTTTGGGGGTGATAGCGTTCTCCGCCTGGAGATGGTTGACTTGCTGTGAAGGTCACTGCCTTTGGCTTCACGGTTGTCTCTTGTCCATTGCTTTTATTGGCGACTGGTTTCATATTTGACTCAGGGGCATCATTATCTTCACGCGTCGGAAAAATCTCACCCGTTTCACCATTTCTCCCTGCTGATACCGAGCCTGATTCTGCCTTATCTGGTATAGTACCAAATAAAGCCGCCATACTTCTGTCGCAGCTGTCTGGCGTCGAACAAGGGGCCGGTGACAGCTGCTGGCGAATGCTTGAAAATGGCACGATGCTACTCGGCTGCGAATCAGGGACGCACGCAGTCCTGCCGCTGGCCCAGTCAGGGCCAACTTTGTTCATCTCCATCGACATCGAGGCCACATTTCTCTGGACACTCTGCGTCCGATATATCACCTCCGTTGTCTGGACCAAGTTTTGTCCGGCGGTTCCTCCTAACATCGGCGATGAAGCCAAAACAATGTTCTTTGCAGCATTGGGGGTCATGCCAGCAGTAGTTCCATTGGGTTGGTGCGTTGATGAGGCTTCGAGAGATTCGGTGGCCCTAACTGATGGCAGAAGCTTCTCCAAACGAGTCAAAGTTTCTTCAAATGGCTTATCTGGTACAGCAGTACCGGTTCTCTCAACCATCTCCTTAATCTTGCTCATCCACTCATCGGCATTTTGAACTCTCCGGAGCAAGGCATGTATTTCACCTTTAGCTTTGGCCTTGCCGGTTTCAAGAGTTGATTTGGTAACGTTAGCTTCGTGAAGCTTATTTTGGACACCTTCAAGCATTTCACTCTGCTTTAATATTTCCTTCTGAAGAGACTCGATTGATTCTTGGTGGTCATTTGACGACGCGAGATTTTTGCCGGATATTTCGGCTAGCTCAGTCTCAAGATCGGAGTTCTTTTTATTGGCGACCTCAAGTCTCAGCTGCAGGTCTGCTTGCTCCAATGCGTTCGTGGTCTCTAACTCCCGAAACCTTTCTATCTCCACCTCTTTCTCTGCCAGTTTGGTGGCATCATCTGTACGAGAGTCTTCCAAGTTGTGGATCTGTTTCTCTTTTTCCAACATCTATGTCTATTAGTATTTATCCTTGAAAACGGGCAACCACACGGACCAGGCATTCGAGATCATCGTGTTCCTTTTTTGCTGAAAGTTTGCTTTCCTCCTGTTATCTATTAGTATGATTTCTGTGGCGCAAGCTAGGATAATACCAAGTCTATTTGGGCGCCACGCAGCTGCTCCTGCAATTTCTCCACATGCATCTCAAGGTCGACTTTCCCCCGAGAGAGTTGGTGCATTTGCTGTTCGAATCTTGCTTTTGTTTGATCTCTAGCAATGACACTCGCTCTACTCAGCTGCTCTCGAACTTTGGTATCCATGTCTTCGAGCTTATGCCTCAAGTCATTGGATTCAGCTTTGAGCCGAATCGTCCACTGCTCTTCTTGCTGAAGTTTCTCCGTAACTTTTGAGATTGACATCCTCAAAGTTTCAATCTCTGTGTCTTTGGCCTCCACACTTTCCCCAGTCAGCAATAAGTCAGAACGTAGAGTCTCTATGACCGCCTCGAGATCTCGCTTTTCCTCGATGCTGACGTATCCTGCTGCTGGAAAGGTTTCAATCTTTTCAGGGATCTTAACTTCAGAAATCGTCTTCTCGAGACGTCCCATCTCTTCGGCTAGACATGCCTCTTTTAACCCAAACCCGGAAAGTGTCTCTTTCACTTCTTCGACACTCAACATAAAATCACCTAATCTTTGTTGCATTGAGTGGAAAGATTCGTCATTCTCTGTGAGCTTCTCCAGCAGCGTTGACCCCGTTCCCACAGTATTATAAGCAATTTGAAGTTGTTCTTTCAAGGTGTCAACAGTATCACTATTTACATCAGCACTTCGGTCAATTTCTTTTGTCAACCGTGCAGTTATAGAAACCATCCTGAGCCATGTTAGTGTACCACATTGGTAAATGTATACCCGACACTTACTGGGTTGTGAATTCATTAGCAATTTGTTGACACTTCTGAAAATCTACCCGCTCGAGGACACGTTTGTCTTTCATGCCTTTCAACAAATCCAGGCACTCGTCCATTGTACGACCCAGTGCTGACTGGACATTTCTCTGAGAGCTTTCCCATTCGGTCCGTATAAGCTCAAATGCGGAATCAATCTTCTGCGATGTCTCAAGCTGGCCGACCCTGACAAGCTCCAGTCCCTTTGCTTGATGAATAGAATGGGATCGAATATATGACTCCAAGGACGCATTCCTCTTGGACTCTCTGGACAGCTGCTGCTGGGTATAGGCCGCTTTTTCGTCGGCACCTTTGAGTTCTTTCTGCAACAGGGTAATCATATTCTCCAGCTCTGTAGAGTGACCTTTATTTGTGTTAACAAGATTAGTCGTTTGAGTCAATCGTGATTTGAGATCGGAAATGTCTTCTGCGATAATTTTCCTCTCCTTATCACAGGCGGCCCTGGCTGCCCTGAGCTGGATGGCGTCGCCGCGAATATTTTTGTAATCGGATCCAAGCTCATTCAGGAAATACTTGAACCTAGCCAGTTTTTTCTTCCATAGTTCCTGTCGGGATCGGTACGTTTTTGCTTCCGCTGACTGCTCCTCAAGTTGATTACCCAGCGTTTCAAGCTCAGCTTTCAGGGCATTGTTTTCTTCCTGCAGTTTCGCGATGTGCGTTTCCATTTGCCGTTGGATGTTGGTTGCAGCGGCTTCACTCTCTTCGCGCACCTTGAGTCTATTGATCAGAAGCTGGTAAATATCCTCCTCGGATAATTGGGGGTTCTTGTTCATGATGATCGGTAGGCCTTTTGCATTTGTCCTTTTTGTCCGATGGGCCTTTGAGACTTTAAACTCATCATTCGCCCGTCTCGTTGAATGCAGGACATCAGGCACTTCTGCTGTAGCTCCACCTGCCATCGCTGAGCGTTCATCGGGACGAGCTTTGCTCGGTCTAGCTTGATCGTATCCAGAATAGATTTCACGAGACCGTCTCCCTAGATATATGTTGGTCTGGCTTATCACTAGTTGTGAGTAAAGACGTACTTTGAGAACCATTCGCCGAATCCGACGATTTTCCATTTGCTGCCGGTAGAAAGGCACCACTTTCACGTCTGTCTTCATAATCTCCGGCATGGTGAAATTGACTCTCCACATATTCCATGGGTCTAGCGCCTTGTGTGAGTGTTTCTGATGTTGAATGTGAGGTCGGGGGACTCTGGTTGTTTGTGGTGACCCTGAATCCGCTATGAGACAAGTATTCAAAAGCATAGCGATATCTGTCAGTCACAAGTAGGGAATTACCTTGGATTGCTCTCTTCCTGTATAGTATCATTCATATCACCTTTCTCAGACTTCCCTTGACCTAAAATCTTATTTGACATCGACGTAATTTGCGGCTTGACAGCTGGTTTCAAAGAAAATACTTTCCCATGCTGAAGTGGCTTTGCAAACGAAAAGGCCGTTACGTCGATCCCAGAACTTTTTGGGCGTTGTACAAGTGACGAGGGAGGCATTTGCTGTTCCACTGATGAAGCTCGTCCTTGAGGGGCAACCATCGTTGCGCTGAGCCTAGGGGAGACAGGGTCATCAGCTTGTGCTATTTGGAGGAGTAGAAGCTCGTCAACTTCATCACTGTCCTCAGGCTGTCCAGGGACAGAAATGATGGGAGATCCTCTTGCAGATGAAGAGGGATTGTGAGCGGGATTCATTGTTTTCATTTTTTGTCAATCTGTGCTATGAGAGCTCAAGCTCAATAAAAGAGTGGGGGCGGGTTATACGATCTTGTATTCCAGGGAGAATGGTAAAAGGATGATTCGCTTAATGAAGAAGCTTGTCAGATAGGGAACGTTTGTCAAAGGGAGTATGGTGATGTTTACGATTTACATGTCGGGAACAGATGAGAACTGGTGAGCTGAGCAGACAGAATTACTGGGGGTCCCGTGATGTCTAGTCTTCTATTCCTACCTCTCGACTAGATGAAGACGACTCTTCCTCTTCTATAGAACACTGTTTATTACTCTCAATCGATCTGTCGATAGACATTCATGTTTACTATTTCGACTACAAGCAATGGCATTAGCCAAGCAAAGCTTAATATACATGCTACGCGATACAGCCCCAAGTTGAAGCTATCGCTACTGAAATATAAGAGTCACTCCAACCTAGCACCGATCCACCACCTCCTCCAAACTAATCCCCACAACCAACCAATCAGCCCTACAAACAACAAAAAGAAAGAAAAAACAGAAAAACCGCCGACCCCACACCGTCTGTCAAACCCGTCCAAGAATCCCGGCGGCCAAGCCCCCTCCGCCATTGGGCGCTTGCCCAGCAGCCAAGCCGGCAATCACAGAACTCCGGCGCCAACATCACGCAGAGGCACGCATGCGGGGTCCTGATTCGCTGCGGTGATCTATCTTTGTTCCCCTTGCAGTGTCAATCTGCGGTGATCAAGCTGCAGAAATACGTGCAGAGCTTGGATCTCGCCCGTTGGACCTATCAGTACAGGGGCCAAGAAGACCCTTTTAGCGCTTTCCTCAGGGGAGAGTGAAGTTGTCGGGGCAGTGCTTGATGGAGTGGTGGTATAACTATCATTGAGGGATTCTTCAGCGGGGGGTTTGTTTATTTCTCATTTTTTGTTGGGGATTATATCGCAGACTTCCTATTATCATATCTGCATCTTGCTTCAAAACCTACCGATAATCACTTTACACGCATCTTGAGAGCAAAATGTATTCCCAAATTCTCCCCATCTTCCTCGCTACTCTCCTCTCCCAAACAACAACAGCCCAAACCATCGACGAAGAGATCGAAGCCCAAAACAATGCCGGTGCAGAAGGGCCCTCCTCCGAGTCATCTGTGGGCGTATCCTCAGAGGGCATGATCATTCTCTGCACGATAGTCGGCGTCGTTGTTCTCATCGGAGGTATGCTATGCCTCTCTCCCACCCCAGCTGTCTTCACCGCAAGTATCCATTTTTGCAATTGGTCATCACTCACGATAATGCAGTGTCCTCCGCAGCGCTCTTCGTCGTCGCGAAAAGACGCCAATGGGCTATGCGCGAGACGATCTCTCGCTCTGCGCGCCAGGTCACGCAAGCTATTAAGACGCCGTTGACGCCTCGGTTTCCGCGGATGAAGCCTCAAGGGCAGAATACTGATGGTGGTGCTCACCGGGGTACGGAGGGTGTTGCGAGGCAGCAGACGAGGGACGTTGAGAAGGGGTCTGTGAGTGACGAGGATGTTAAGAAGAAAGGGGATGACCGTAGGGAGTCGAGGGGGTGGGGATCGCGTTTCTCGTTTAATCGAGGGTAAGTTCCATAGGCCAGACTATGCTATGGTCTGATGTTTTGTTCTACATACTTTTCTTTGGCGGATTTGGTTGTCGCTGTTGTGTTGTGTTGCTGGTCAACGCTTCTTGTGGGTTACGTTACTTACACTGTCTACTATGGGTTGAGTGATATTTGTGCTGGGTTTGGGTATAGCATGCTCGGAGTTTGCTTTCATGATTCATGTTTATGATTCGGGGCTTGTAATTGCTATGTATTCCATATGTCTATACCAAAAGATGGTTTCTTCCCAATAATCAAGGCTGCCTAGTTTGAGCTCCCAGAACATGGCTCAGAATCTACATGGCGTTTCATCATCTCAACAATATACAACAGCTGGTGAGGCTGCATAGAGTATAGATACAAATGAACAGATAACAAAAAAGGATATCAAAAATGCAACAATAAGAACAATGCAGTGTCGAAAACATGCGAAGAATAAACCATGACAACAGTATCATATCCAAAACAGAAAGAATAATATACACCTCGAACAACTCAATAAAAATCCGGCAAGTCCCCAAAATCTGGTATATCATCACCACACTTAAAAGACGGCTCATAAGCCTTCTTAGGCATGAACCCGTTCTTCCAAGCGGTCTTGTAGCTCCACTGAGCAGCCGACTCAGTATGCCAGGTCCAGTAAAACCAGCCCTGCCCCGTCTCAAAGGCAGACATCTGGGCCTCGGCGTAGGTCTGAAGCAGTTTCTTGTAGTCGTCTGAGTAGTCGGACGGGTCGGCGTTGGCTTGTTCACAGCTGCAGCGTGGGCCCGAGTCGGCTGTTGGGCAGTACTGCGTTGAATCGGTCTTGGAGAATGTGCCTTCCCAGCGGGTGCCGCGGCCGACATTGTTGAGATACTGTGCGCAGTCGGTGTCTGCTTGGGACCATTCGCCGCACATTGTTGGGCCCCAGCTGCGAGATGTTAGCTTGGGGAGCTTGAACTGGGGGTCAACGGTCAGGTAGGGCTGGAATGGCTACTCACCCTTCGCTCGTGCTGTTGATCTCTTTGATCATGTTGAACCAGTCCTTGCAGATTAGCTTGACCCGTTCCTTGTGTTTGAGGACTATCTGCCCCGTGTTGAAAATGCTGTACTGATGGGTATCAAGGAGCATGTGGTCCGGACGGTCCTTCAGCATCTTCTTCCACTTGCTGAGGTTCAGGAAGCCGTCGTGGACGACAATCCAGGCCTTGATTCCATTTTTCTGCACCAGTTCAGCGGCCTCCTTGCTCCAGTCTAAAACTTCTCCGACTGGCAATGTCAGCATGAACGGCTCGTTGACGAGGCCATATATGGTCACAATATTTTTGTACCGCGGTTGCGCAAAGAACTTTGATACTTTGTCGTGGATCTCCAGCGAACGCTTCCGGTTCTCAGCACCGTCCGGTCCCTGCAACCAGTTGATCGACCCTTCTCGCCCACTGTGGTTCCACCCGTTTTGGCTTCCGGGAAGTGCATGCGGGTCTAGCTTGACGCGCAGTCCGTACTTTCGAGCCCATTCAATGGCACGTAAGAGATATCGCCAAGAGATCTTCGCGACGTACGGATCGCCGTCATATGTTGTGACTGCCCAGTATGAGAACTGGATTCGGACGTGGTCGAGTCCTGCGTCCCTAATCTCGGCGAAGTCTTGCTCCTTGATAAAAGTCGAATAGTGTCTTTCAATCCGTGACGCAGCCGACTCTCCCAGCTTCTTGCAAAGCGTGTACTCGTCGATCACTTCGTCTTTAGCCGGATAATGCTCGAAGAGAGAAGGGACTATAAACGGCTCGATCGACAACCATCCGCCGAGATTAACGCCACGGATGGGCTGGTCTCCGTACGGGAATGGTTTATTTAACGGCGGCACGTTGTCGTTTGGACGGGCTGAATCGTCCCACTTTGAATCGATTCCCATGACGGAAAGACCCCCGACGGTCTCGCTCGTATACGTGACGTTGAAACCAGTCGAGTCGTACCACGTGAAAGGATCCAGCTCAGTTCCCTTGGCAGATTCCTGAAATAGATCGTCATTAGCCCATCTGTGGTAGAACACACAAACCTCAAGCAAAACATACCGGAATGCTGTCTCGACTTATCTTGTCCAGATTCGAGTTTTCTGGTTTTTCCTCGCCAGATTGCCCCGAACCGGAATCATCACCCTTCTTCTTCGACACAACAACAGCAACCGGAACGATGATAGCCAGCAGCAGAATCAGCACCCCAATAGCGATCAGCCACTTCTTCCTCTTCCAAAAAGGAGGCTGTCCCTCATCGCCATCCCCACTTCCATCCCAATCGCCCTCCTTCCGCCACCTATCCTCCATCGCCGGACCACCACCCCCCCGATGTCGAACTTCCATCTCGGGACTCCTCCCCTCCTCCAAGTAAGCCCCAGACACAATCCGACCTTTCGACTGCCCTCTCGGCGTCTCCCCAGGAAACGGCGCCAGCGTGCGCGGCTGCTCATCACCGACAACAGGGCGCTTCCGGCGTCGTTTCCGTTCAGCCCGGGCTTCATCAGCCGTGCGCACTCGATCCTCATCATCGTACCGAGCCCCCAGCCTCGCAAGCGCATCAGCACTCAGCAAATGCGACGCACTATTACTCGAGTCCCCACTCTGATGCTTTACCGCTGCGGCCCCGCGGTGGCGATCGCGATCCTTATCCCTCCGTCTCGCCCGCCGCGCCGCCGCCTCCGCATCTCGCTCCCGCTCCCGACGGCCCTCTCGCGCCCCATCTCTCGTCCGACTCCCACGATCCTTCCTCCGCACAGGACTCTCCTCATCGTCCGTTCTGCGGCGCGCACGTCTCTCCCGCTCCCTCTCTCTTTCTCTCGACGACATATCAGGCGCAGCCGGCCCTCTCCTCGCCTTCCCCCTCGACCTCTCCCTCCGTCTACCACCATCATCCTCAACGCCCCTCAACGGAACCGCAGGATCCACATCCGCTAAATCGTACTCCTCTGCATCGTCGCGCGATTCATACCCGCGCGACTCATATCCCCTCGCCCTCGAACGCGAGCCCCTCTCATCCCGACGATACCGCCCCTCCCGTCGCGGACTATCCTCCAACTCATCGTCGTCGTAATCTTCATCCCTCCGGTACCGATGTCTGCGCGCGTGGTTGTGGTAATCGTAGTCGTAGTCGGAGTCGTAAGCGCGGTCTCGCTCGCCGTCGCGACCGTCGCGGGTGCGGGGGTGTCTGGGCATGCAATTTATTGATCGACGATCACAAGCTTATCGCGATTGGAATGTGGGGATGTTGGATTGTTTGTTGTGTGGGTAGGTAGGGTGTGGTGGCGCGATACAATGGATGGGATTGAACCGCATCGAACGCCTATGAGATGGATGGATGGGTGGATGGGATCGATCGGATGTAATGCGGTGCGGCCCCGCTCGTAGATCTGTTGTTGTTGTTGTTGTTCAAGGTTGTTGAAGTTGGCGTTTCTGCGTTGTGGTATCGGGATATGGATGGCTAGGTGTGGAGGATGAGAACGTAGGAATCGATGGTAGAATCATGCATATGAGATCCCTCAAGCAGTCGAGAAAGAATAGGAAAAAAACAATCAGCAGTAGATGCAAAGTCTAGCCAGGTCGTTAGATCGTAGTAAGCTGGTAGTTGGCACAGCTGGCGCCCATCCATCCCCACCAACAAGAGACCAGCCAAGCTAGTGTTTCTTAGGCTCACTCAGCCTCTCTAGGCAAAAAGTAAACAAGACGCAAGGCGCGTCAGAGGATGACACATTGAGTGCTCCTATAATTTCTTGGATGTGCGCCCTACATAGAATGAAACATGCCTACTTACTATACATAAGTAGAAAAAATTTTATATAAACAGTGATTTGACGGGCGGGATGATCAGGCCTAGGTATGTGCCTAATTTAGGCAGCCTAGTGGTGGTGGATCCGCTCACTTTGGCACGGTTATGAGAGATCTCCTATATGTATAAAGCGATAAATTATCATACTAGTTGTTACAGTAGGTATTGACTAGATGCGTTCACTCAGTATCTATCAAATAAATATCATTAAGTACAGGCAGACTCCACACAGATGAAGTCATCATCACGAATAAAAGGATGGACAAAAATAGGTAGTATGTCCAACCATTGCACAGTCCAAGGCATATCCATATCATATGGCTGCGACGGAACCATTCCCAAGCTCCAATCTGGAACATAGTATGTATGTATGCCAACGCCACCGAGAAGACAAGAGAGAAAAAAACAGAAACTAAAGTACACGCCAATCGCAGCGGATAGAATGAGAAAAAGATATCAAACAAATCAGACAGATCGGTGTTGTGCCGCTTATATGTACAGCTTCAGCCGGCATAGGTCCGATAGGAAGGGAAAATAAAAAGGGCGATCTTGCCACGCTGAGACCAAGCGAATAAAAGATCAGAGGAGCACAGGAGACGGAATGGAAGAGTTCGGTCACTACCTAGTGGGTGACGCCAGAAAATACAATAGAAAACCAAAAGACCGAAGTCTCACAAACCTGCGTGACCTTCGGCACATCCGGGGAGAATAATTGGGAGTCGGCAACATCGTGGAGGCAATAATCCATCGATTCGAGGATGGTAAACCAGGAAACGCCAAAACATCCTTGGCATCGCGAAATTTTCCATCTCGAGCCTGGTGATGGTTAATTGCGTCTGGGGTTGATGGGCATCCAGATTCGACAAACGGCAATATACCCTAATCACTTAGATTTTCTGCATGGTACCCCATAATGTGGGGGTCCAATCAAACACGGATGGTCCAGCCAGTCGTACAGCAGGTCGAAGACGGCCGAAATATCTCGGAGAGGGGATTTCCAGCGTGAGCCGCAATGCTCCGACAGGGGTCGATACTGTCTGGAAACACGGCTCCTATGATACACCTCTGGTGGCATTCGTTTCCTTCATTTTCGTGTCGTGCGGGGATATTTGTTCAGCTGATGATTTGTCGGGCACCCTCTTTACCCAGAACACCGGGTTCTTGCGGCTTCGGGCTCCTGTCGCGTCCCTTTTTGCGGCTCAGGAATGACAGCATGCCACTGTTGGAGCTCTTTCCTTTGGCGTCGTTGGCGTCATAGCCTTCCGCGGGAAGAGTAGAACTGTGATCCGCAAGCTCGCTCCAGCTACCCGTTTCTTCCAATACCATCTGCACTCCCCCAGCCTTACTCGGTTTCCGCGCCGGTCCCCGGGGACGTTGAGCAGGGGGGGGTGGATGAAACGGACGATGGAACGAGGGAGCCGATGGCGGCGGGGGAGGTGGCTGCGACGTGGGGTGAGCAGGGAAGGTGTCCTTTGGCAGGGGGGCCGGTGGGATCTCTCCACCCTCACACAAAGGAGACGGGGCCCTATTGGTAGTATTGAACCGACCAATAGACCCATCATTCTGAGGTGAGGGCGAATTCCTGGAGATGTCGGGTTGCGAGCATCGACGGGAGTGCCCTGGACCGGGGCCGGTGCCGGGGGCGGGGGTAGAGGAGGCGGTAGGAAGGCAGTCTTCCGGGTTCCTGGAGATAATGTTAGCAAGGGGGTCTCCATTATGTTCTTATCCTTCCCTTCGGAAAACCCACGTTGCCGATGCGATTGCTTCCGCCGCGTTCCTGTGAATGGTCAGCGATCCGAAGGGGATACGTTCCAATATGGTAACATGAACATACGTCTTATACGAAGCCAGCGTGTAGTCGAATGGCTCAAACATAGTCTCTATCAAGCGGTGAAGCTCGTCTTCTCGGATTTCCTTCGCCGTGGCGTCTTCTCTGAGCTCGGCTCTCGGTTTCTGTCTGCGGGCCCGAGCCTCCAACGGCGCTTCTTCCAGCAGCAGCTCTTCCAGATCATACGTAGCATCAAAGTTCGTCTTGTCGCTAGATGGTGTGAAGACCGCGGGGATCTCCTTCCGTTCCAAAGCCT
The DNA here is from genome assembly GCF_002847045.1 of Aspergillus candidus. NCBI lineage: Eukaryota > Fungi > Ascomycota > Eurotiomycetes > Eurotiales > Aspergillaceae > Aspergillus > Aspergillus candidus. Next base: position 232,985 of record NW_020194017.1, on the reverse strand, counting down.
CAAAGTCAAGCTCGGCAAAGAAAGGATGCGAGGTAAAACTCTCAAAGCTGACTGCACCAATCCGCCTGCTTCGGTCCTTTTCCATGAGCGCACCCATGGCCCGCAGGCAGGGGACTGTGACCGCTGGGTTGGTGACAAAGTATCTGGGCTGAGCCTTCTTGATCGCGTCGCTCAACACTTCCTGACTCCGTCCTTCAAAGGGTCGCTGTCCGGCACATTAGTCGACTGTTGAAAACCGGCCAAGCGGGCTCCCAGGGAGGCGGCGATGCATACCTTATTGTAAACACACTCGTAGAACGTGACACCGAGCGACCACCAATCCACCTCGGACGCGTATCCACCTCCCTCGTACACTTCGGGGGCAAGGTAAGCTAGGGTACCAGACTTGCTCGTGAGCGGTTTTCCAGGGCGAAAATCCGAGGCAACGTTCTGTTGGAAACAAACCAGTCAGCGTCTGTCCGAGGAGTAGACCATAAGGGGACAACTCACAAAATCGGCCAAATGAACATGTCCTTCGGAGTCTAATAGAACATTATCTGGCTTGACATCCCGATGGATAATCCCTTGCGAGTGGATATACCGCAGGGCACAGCCCAGCTCTGCCAACCAGAAGCGAATTGCGTCTTCCGTGAAACATTTCCGGGAGATGTGGAAGCGCAAATCACCCCCGTTCATCAAATCCACCACGAGGTATCTTCTCGGAGGTCAGTGCCTAGTCGGTACAGTAGGAAGGTATGTATGGTAGGAGCATTGGCAGGTTCGTACATGTACTCAATATCTTGAAAGCTGTATCTCAAGTTGCACAGGAATGGGTGATTCAGGTGTTCGAGCATTCTCCGCTCCCGAATGATGTTGCGGACACTCTCCGACCGGACGACTACCGACAGGCAAGCAATTAGCCGACATGGCAACGACACCGACACCAACCCTGTGTAGAACCATACCTTCTTCTTTCCGAATGTATTTGAGGGCAAACGTCAACCCCGTATCCTTCTTCTCGACGATGCGCACCTTTCCAAAGGCACCCTTTCCGACCACCCGGAGGAGGCGGAAATGATTGAGATTCGCTATTCCTACATCATCAGCGCGCAGTTCGGGAGACGAAGCCCGCCAACTCCACTCGAACGGGAATGGCGAGCCAGGCATTGGTACGCACTCTCATCGCCGGCAGCTATCTGTTTCCCCTGCGAATTTCCCATTTAGGCGGATGTGTAGCAAGATATCCTGGCAACGGTTGTTCCGAGCAGCTCCCAACATCCCACGACGGTATCGGCAGGGTATAATCACGTAACACGGCTGGTTCCGCGGTCTGCGAGGGTTCGCAGACGTCGGTATGGGGGGAAAAGTAAAAAAGGTAAAAAAAAGACTAGACGGGCAGTAAAAAGCACGGCGGAGGAGTGAAATTCACGCGGCGACAAGGCAGTATATAAAGCGACGCTGGAAATGACCCATCCAGAACCTACGGACATTGTGAAACCGGCGTTAGCTGAGTTCCCAGGAAACAAGGCAAAGACGGGAGAGAAGAACGTGGGCGGAGGGGTTCATTTTCCCGACCAGTGGTAAGGAGAAAGCGTTCTGCAGGTGAAACGTACCCCAACGGAATAATACAGCGAACGGGATCAATCATGCAGCTGAGACCGAAACCGATTGTCTTGAGTGAGCCGTCTTCTTCTGGAGGGAGGGATGGAAGAGGAAAGTCGACAGATGGGAAGAGATCGTAGAAGGTAGTAGGTAGGGTAGGAGTAGTAAGGTAGGTAGTTCGGTGGTAGGGAACCTCGCAGCCCCTAAAGCGGGAGAAAGTTGGAATAGTCAGAGTGGAGAAGCGCTTTGTTTGGTCCAGAGAAAAAAGGCGGGTCTGTTCGAAGAAGGGAGAGTTGACTGACCACGCGAGTGATCAATGAAATAGGGAGTTAACTTTGGTTAAGTTTATGGAAGTTTATGGAAGTTAATAGGATTAATAGAATTAGTCGAATAAAATTATAGCCAACCATATCATATAAAATTATAACGATATGGATTATACTTTATAGATGATAGCCAAGTGCTTATGATACAGTACATGTACAGGCAAATGATACCAGAGTAGCAGATAGTAGTAAGTTTGACCTGAGTGACATTATTAGAATAAATCAAACCAATACAATCAATAGAACAAGGGGTATCAAGAGCAACCAAACACTCCGATCGGATTGTAATTCTGAGGACGAATTCTAGGAGACGTTTCTAAGGGGTAGTATACATGCGTAAAGAAGAAAGCCCCCAAGTACTACCATACATTACTAAATTCAAATATAAAGAATTGCAGATAACTTCGTGTAGACAGTATAAAACCCTATAATAATACGAACAACTGCCCAAAAGATGTCAAACAACCATTCCATCGCTGGGAGAGTCCCTGTTCAGTCACGTCAGCGATCCAGCGGTCAGCTCCGGGGACCATGCACGGAGCATGTCCTGTGTAATTATCGAAAGGATTTAATCCCTCCCTCGATCCTGATTTTTAACAGTTACCTAGTCCAAGCAGGAAGGAAGCGACGAAAGGAATCCTCCATCGAATCTACGGGGAGCGATCAGGGGCGACGAACCATCCGTCGCTAAATCATGACGAGAGAGTGGATTCTCGATGACAGGCGTTGAAGGATTGACAGAACAGTATCGTTTCCGCATCAGGGACGATAACCGCAAGGTCGAAATCATAATAATAATTGGGATTCATGTCATGCTGATCAAGAAGCGGACATTCCCTCCTGTCTCCCCGCAAACTCGCCGTCCAAATGATCAGTTTGACCAGAGTTGACCTATCATCACATCGGTAAACGAGAGCCGCTCATCTCACTCAGCTGAAGGATCCGGAGGATCTAGAACAGGGAAGACACTCCTTGCTTCTTCGTTTCTCTGCATGACCAACCCCGTCTCGTGGCCGCCACGTTTCGCACGGGGTGCATGTTGCGGTGTGTACGCACGCTGTAGCGAAGGCGTGGTGTATCACAGACAACACGAACAACATTCTGTGGTTTGCCAGTATCCTTGAACATCCGTCATCCATCTAGACCCTAGACCGGGCGAGACAACTTTTCCCTGGGGGACGATGCTACTACCGGTAGTGGTTAGTCCAAACATTGAATATCCCGAGATTGGATGCAGAGTCAGACACTAGTACAGCTGTCGATCAGTCCACCACCACCCTGGTTGGATTGGCTGCAAGATCCCTGCTGGCCCTAAGTTTCATGTTCGTTCTGGCTGGCTTTCACCAGCTCTGCCTGTGAGATTGAATGGGGTGGTGTTTGAAGGTTGAACGAAGTAGTGAGCCGTATAGGTGGTAGTATATTATGTCAGAGTAAAGTCAAATGGGGTGTTATTTTCTCACAGACCTCCTTGTTGTTCCTTCACACGTCAGAGTTCGATTTCAAAAAGACGAAAAAAGGGTCAACCCCACAGGCTCCTATCCAGCCCCATCATGTTATTTCTATATATATTTTTCCGTACGACATACTCTAGTTACTCCACCAGGTGTAATCTAAAGAACTAAGAAGAATAATCAAAAATAAGGATAAAAATAAATATAAAAAGAAGTAGAGAAAAAGGGTCCAAGAGAAATTAGAATAAGGAGAATCACAATCTCACCAAGATCGCCACAACACCTTAGATTAAGCGGGTCCCCATCCATGATCCACCTAAGCACCTTAACTCCGTGCTCTTAGCGAGTTTAACCATCAGCTTTCAGTCTTCCCCCAGAGGACAGAGACTCAAAGAGAGAGAACAGAGAGAGAGAAAGTCCAATTTCCCCATTGGTCGTCCACAGCGCAGATCCTATTCATCTCACGACTATTCATCTCACGACAAGCTGGCCCCCCTTAGCCTGCGACACAAGTCCAGAAGCTAGCCAAGAATAAGGCTGCAACGCCGACGCGAGGCGCGCCCCGGCCAGGGTCTATCCATGATTCCATAGGTTCGTTTGGCGTTTGGCGGCCCCTGGGGGCGTCCCAAGGCTGTTTTCCAGTTGTCAAACGCAAGTGGGTAGTGGAGACACTCCCCTACCTTTGCCTAAGAAAGACTAGGTAGGAGACTAGGGGCGTCTTATGCACAGTTCGTGGTGGCAATCTCCGAGAAAATCGATGTCTCATCCTTCCAAGATAAAAAAAAATCTAAATAAAGACAAAGAATGGCTAGTCACCGCTTTTTTCTTTGCTTTTCTTTGCTTTTGCTTGTCTCGGAGGTGCTTTTCTTTGGATATTCTAGAACTCGACAGGAAGTACGGAGGCGGATAGATGCAGCGGAAAGGGGCTGCATCGGTAAAACCCGGAGTCTGACCCCGTATTTCTTGGCCGGTGGAGGAGAGAAAGGAAATCAATTAGGAGAACAAGGCGTCATAGCTACCTAGTAGAGGCAGCTAGTGCTGTCTTCAATAGTCCCCATTCCCCAGCTTCTTATCTATCCCCAAAAGATAGTTTCCCCAGACGGCGTGGAGTATACGCGCAACAAACTAGCCCTTGCATTCTGTATGTAATGCCACCTACCTACCTATTTACGGAGTAGTATTGCGTTTATCCCATCTATGCCCAAACCCGTGGTGATTGTCACGCATCGATATCCAAAAGACGATCATTTTAATCTAAGAGTATTACTCCATTCAGATATGATCCTCTCCTTCATACCAGGGATGTGATCCTCTTCCACTAAGGCAGGTCAGATACCTAGGTTAGGTACCTACCTAGGCAGTATACACTGAATATAGTCGACCCATATGATTGCACCACAGGTGATCTTCGATCACCAGCCTCAGGGGCATCCGATTTTCCCTTGAGGCAAGCAAACAGATCAGATGATGGATAGATTGTTTGCATGGGACTAACTTACTGGTAGCTTGCCGACACTACTATCATGAGGTGATGATCCGAGGCTATGCAGTGCCGATAGAGTTGAGACTAATGTCAGACTGAAATTGCGTCAGTCGTATAGTCGCACGTGAACTTGTTTCATGTTGTTCACCGGCTACTAGTAGGTGTTCGAGATAAGACGTTTCATGGGTGGGATAGATGGTGAATGAATGAATAGTCAAAGATACTAATTACCCGAAGATAGACCGGAGTTTACCCTCTTGGATTCCTTGGATGTCAGCTTACCACGGTATTGGGATGTGGCTAGGTATGATTTATCCGGGAGATATGGCAGATACAGATGATAGGTAGTTAATGATGTAGTTTACTTCGTATGGTAGCCATGCACCTCCTGAATTAATACATTAAGCGCAAACCAAACTATAGTATAGTATAGTATAGCATAGTATATATAAAACACCGTCGATCAAATCTCCCCCACCACACACCTCAATAACTCCGGAACAACAACACCCGCATCACCCTGAAAGAACCAATCCCCAGCCCCTAACCCCCCCGCCCCAACATCCCCCCGATCCATATTAACAACCGCCACCCGCGCGCCCCTCGCACGCGCCTTATCCACATACCCAGCAGCCGGATAAACCTGCGAGCTGGTCCCAACCACGAGAATCAGATCGACAGGCCCGGCCCTCATCCACCCGTCCACGAAATCCAGCGTCGTCAGCGGCAGGCTCTCCCCAAACCACACCACCCCCGGCCGGAGCAGCCCGTCTTTGCACTCCGGGCAGTGGGGCAGGTCTTCCCGTCGAAGCGGGGCCAGCGGAACCCGCTCGTCGGAGATGTCCGCCTCTTGGCCCTCTGCTTCTGCCCCCGACATCGCGGCAGACAGCGACTGCCCCGCTGCTTCGCCGGTCTTGTCGTCTGACGACGGCGTCGGCTCGGCCCCGCCTGTTGGGATGGCTAGTGCGGGTGTGATAGGGTCCGAGAAATCGTTCTCACGCGAGTAGCTGCAGTAAAAGGATGTGCATTTAACAGTGAATAGCGATCCGTGCAGGAGATGCAGCTGTCCCGAGGGGTGGTTTGCGCGTTGCGAGAGACCTGCATCAGGAGTTAGTCAACAACACACACGACTACACCGCCAGCACCTATTGCAGTTTGAGGAAAAGAAAGACACAAAACGCACCATCTACATTCTGCGATAGCGTATGGAAGTCCGGCATGCGCCGCGCGAGCTCCGCCAGGGCATAGTGCGCGCGATTCGGCTGCGCCTTTTGCGCCATATGCCGCCTGTAGCTGTAGAACTGCCAGACCAGGTCCGGGTAGGCGTTGAAGGCTTCGGGCGTCGCTAGGTCGGTCGCATCGTGAGATCTCCAGAGACCGCCTGCGCCGCGGAAGGTGGGCAGTCCGGAGGAGGCGGAGATTCCAGCGCCTAGCAGCGCGAGGACCCGCTTGCTGCGTTTTAGGTGGTCTGTGAATGAGCGGAGATCAGCGGCGGGGATGCTGGACGCCATGGCGGCAGAGGGGTGGGCTTGGTTGGGGTTTATTGTTGATGTCGGGTTGGGATTGAGATGGCTTGTTGATGTTCTTGTTTAGGGATAGTTGGGTTAGTGTTAATATTTTGTTTGTCGCTACTGTTTGAGCATGGTATAGCCTGTCGTTGATGTTCACGCTGTTGGTGTTGGTCTGGCCGGTCTGACAGTTGGAGGTGACTCCAAGACGCGCCAAGACGGAGAGAGCTATATATGACGTGGGGTGCGATAGTATTCCGCGGTGCGATTAGTAGAGGTAAGTCAACAGGAGTGGCAGTTCGTTAAGGGCAAATTGAATATTCTGTATCAGTAGGTTATTGAATTGCTACTGTTATCTTCTTATGGTCAATAGACTCGTGGTTTTAAGGAACAGTGATTTGTATAGAATAAACAAGCTTAAAGCTTGGCAAGTGTCAATTGATAGGCTCCGGGAGCTGGTCGTCCACAAAGATACACTTCACCATGCAGCAACGACAACATAAAGTATCTCATATATACTTTCTATCTAGTTGATCAATCTGATCTGAACGTAAATTTACAGGTAGTATTTGAGCCAGGGTTAGACTTTGAACGCGATATACATACTGCGTTGTGCTGTATAGCTAGACGCAAGATGTATCTCTCCCCAACTGCCAAGCCAGCACGAAGGAGTGGGTTGACCATTTGTTGCGTCCCGCTGTACAATTGATTCTTCGAAAGTACACTCAAGGATCTAACCCATTCCTCACGCGAGCCCCATCTTGGGAGATAGGTAGTATATTGTTGAGCTGAAGTATCTTCTACTCCCCAGTTTCAGCACATCGTCAAGCTATAAGTCCAAGCGAGCCCAATCAGCAAGACATTCATCGCAGGTGCTTATGGAATATGGCATCGCACTCACCATCCAATCTCAACACATACACACTTAGGCGGTGCGCCCATCGTAGTTACCCTTGCCGGGGCACTTGGCGAGGCCAGTCCTGGTCGAGACATCACATGTCTTTCCGGTTCCTCCAGCTTGTCTGGTGCACTATCAAAGAGGTTCAGTGGGCATTCCAAACAGTCACAGAAAGCAAGGAGAGAAAATGATTGAGGAAGAAAATTGAAGAAAAGAGTAGTTCTCTTACAGAAGTGCCTCGGTAGCAGTCACTAGATGGCCTTTGTCAGCATGCAATATCAGAGGTTCAGCCTTCTCGACAACGTACTAGAGTGTTCCCCCCAAGTCGCAGCGCGTGTCACCGCAACGCTACAAATTGAAAACTAGATTAGCTTTGTGCAGAGGGAAAAAACCGGGCTGGTCGTACTCCAGGCAAGTAGGCTACTCGAGGCTCGAGCTGGTTTCCAGGGGCCGGCGCAGCCATGATTATGACGGCGCTGGTAGCGATAGCACATGCTACAGCGAAGAACTTCATCGTGGTGGTTGATTGGAGTGAATTTAGCTTGTAAAGTAGTGGGTGATTAAAGAGACGGAGGAATGAGCTGATGAGTTGAGTCGAACCTCTGAGAAACTGGGGCGGGGGTTTTAAATAGCTAGATCGGAGACCGGTAGAGCTCACAATGACATTTTTCGTCCGTTTCTTCAATTGTGGAGGGGCCGGTGTCTGCGTCCAATCATTAATGACTCCATTATGCCCCCAATGTGCGGCATACGCTACGGTCAAGGCTGTGCTCGAGAATATCTTGACCGCGCTGAATCCTGACGGGAGCGTTGGGACTTAGTCGTGCAATGGCGTCGCTTGGGCATGTAAGGTACGCTGTCAGACTCGTTCTGCAGGCTCCTCAAGCTGCCTTGCCGGAGGAAGCTTAGACTTAGCCCTGTGCTAGTGGCTTTAGTGATGATAGAACAGTGAGGTCTTGCCTGTTAAAGCGGATTTTTAACTACTCGGGAGGACGCTTAGTGCTTAGTCGGTATGGCCCGGGTATCAATTTGAATTCAATTATCGATCTGCATAACTTAGTGCCGGTAATATCTCAATCTGCAGTGTATATACTAATATTAGTCCTTCGTCGCTCGAATATTTCGCAACTAGATGACGATCAGTTCAAGTGTGGACCTCACAAGAGGGACTTTGGGGTTATGTCATTAGAATACTCATCTTGCATGGGTTATTGTGCAGATAACTCTGCAGCTCCACTAAGCATCCTTCAACTTCTTGGCAAATATGGGGGCTGTTATGGTGATAATAATAGCCCGGGGCTAATTAAGCGAAATACCGCCCCATCAAGTCTATGGAGATGCAGCAGATACACTTGCACGGTCTGTGACCTACGGTTTTCTCGCCGTCGAATTGAGTAAGTCAACCTACCTACGAGGTATATTCTGGAAATCTTGTGGCCCTACTTGAATAACTGCGATTTCTCCAAATGTGTTTCGACAAAAGCGCCATAAACCAAGCATATGTCCCATCGAAGAGTGTATCCTGTGCCATAAACAGGCATTGAAGGAATGACGCGGGTCGAATTGGGGGTGTCAAGCGGAGCGTGGTCCAGAGCTGTAGCAACACGGTCTAGAATATGGACATAGCTTATGAAACAGTTGGGCAAGTCCATGAATATTCTTTTTCATTCATCCAATCATTCATCCTTTCATTCGTGTTCCATCCACTAGCAATTGTGCTATTTTGAATTGTTCGAGGACCTATGCGATCGACCCTCCCTGGAGGACCTGTTTGATATATTCAATGCGACGATCTTTAATATACCATTCATAGTATAGCGCAACATTACATAGGGGCGCTCCTGGTATAGATGCCGGCAAACCTGCATTTTCGAAATCATCAATAGAGGCCTTGGTGTATGAGACACCTGGCGAGACTCGGATGTTCGAAAGTTATAAAGACTCTGATGGGGTGTTAGTTGTTGCAAATGATTCTGATCTCCAGAATGCATGTTGGTCTTGTCCATATGAAAGAGTTTTGATGTCATCATCGCCATGTTCAACTATGGAGAACGAAGCTCAAATTCTGATATAATTAATATCAGGTGGATTGCAAGGATCCAATTACCCATTCGAAATCTCCGGACCTTGACAGCGTCCAGCGTGTCAATACTGATTGCAGAAGAAGAGCCAAACACTTGTTTGCTGGTGAACATTGGTCCATCAGACCATCAGACCTTCATGAAGGACTTGAAACCATTCAGCCAAATTTCTTGGTATTGATGCAAGACGCAAGAATAGCTTGACGTTGAACAAATTTCATCCCACTGTACTGATTGTATCCTCGGTCATGGTCGAGATTCTCCCAGTATTACTTCAGTTAACAAGAAGAGCCCAGGTCGTGAGAACTGCACGAGGCTTGAAGATAGATACCGAGTCAGTAAGAACAAAGCCCGGAATTCTTTTAAGAGATCGTCTCGAATCCGCCTTGTCGAATACTATGTCGTCTCCCCGATCTGCATGTCCTGCGCTTGGCAGGTCATGGCCGAGTAAATCACCCAAGAGCTGTACGGATCCATTCAGATCGAGCCCATTAGAGCCTTACCCCACTTCCATGTACTCCGTACAGTCATGGAGAACTGCGACATACCAATACTTGAATCAAAGACGCGGTTGGATTTCTCCACCACTTGATAGGTTCAGTGGGTGCGCTAGGAGATACCAAGAAATACAGGAAACTGACAAGCGAAACAAAGGGAAACCTCGCGATTTATGGGATAAAAGGAGAAAAGAAAAAAGAGAAAATCCAAGATCACAAAGAAACAATACTTGAAATGAATTGAGTGCTTCGCGGGCGCGGAACGATAGGAATGCCCAGCAGCATTCTAGTAGTAGTTGAGGATACTTCAACGCGGGTGGTTTTGTTACCATCGGATTTCGTCCGCCAAAACAAACCTTACCCGTTCCCCATCTCAATCGGGTTTAGTCTGTGTACTTCCACCCTCTCTCTCTCTCTCTCTCACTCCCGCAACTCTCTCCCACTGCTCCTCTTGTTGACGGTGGTGACTTCGACCTGTCTTGCTCTTCTAGACGGCTCTCTTTTCTTTCTCTTAGACTTGACCGGATTTCTGTTGGTGGGAAGAACAGGTCTGGGGCCTGTCTGTATCCCTCTCAAGTCACTCTCTTGTGTTTTTCACGTCGCGTGAACAATGGCTTTTTTTTGATCCAGCCATTGTCCTTGGAGACAGACGTGTAGTCCATCGCGTGCACCGCTTGGACGACTCCTCTGCGGCGGGTGTTTTTCTCTCACTGCCGATTGCTCGGGAGCATTTGTTGTATATTGTTACTTTATGGCAGCTGTATCTGTCCACCCTTCGCCGCAGACGTCCCTTAATATGTCGACTCGCCGACCACTCGCCAACGTGCCTAATGCCACCAATTCCCCTCACAGGCTGGGCCTCGTGCCTGCCAAACGACCCCGGACCAACACACAGATCGATATCCCTTACGGCCAGCCTCCTCCGAAAAAGCAGATTGCTGACGCGGCAGAGGATGACCGGTCCCGCGTGAGCGCGGACTCCAGGCTGTTCTCGCGACGACCAAACAATGGCCAGCCAAGTGCATTTGAAAGGAAGCTGGTAGCGGTCAGAGACAAGGAGCGTCAGGCTCAGACTCGGGGGCCGAGACACGACAAGCCGTCTGCTGAGACGATTGATTCGATCAGGCAATGGCAGAGGCACTACCGGAAGGCCTTTCCACAGTTCGTCTTTTATTTTGACAGTGTCTCGGAAGATGTTCGTAGCAAATGCTCGAGACAGGTCACTGCTTTGGGAGCGGTAAGTGTCATCCAGCTGTTCCATGTTCATTTTACTTCCATGTTTATTTTTTCTTGTACACACCCGCTTCCTTGTTTGATCTTCCATCGTTCCCGTGTTGTGATCCTCGCCCCTTCTTTCAGAATACTTACAGCCCTCCAGCGCGAGGAGAAATTCTTCTCCCGTCTAGTCACCCACGTCGTCACCTCCCGCCAGATCCCCCCCGAAAATGAATCGACCAGCCCAACGGAAGCGAATACCGAACCGACAGAACAGGTCACTGTCGATGGCACTTTACAGACGGTCAACCCGTCCCTACTTGAGAAAAATGCCGATACGCACCTCCACATGTCCCTCAAAAATGATGCACGACGCGAGCAGACATCCATGGATGTTTTGCACCGGGCTCGCCGGATGAAGATGAAGATATGGGCTTTTGAGAAATTGCAGCGGATGATTACCACGATCAACGATGGAGATATCGGGGGCACCGGGCAAACCGTGCGAAACAATGTTGCAGGGGGCGGGTATGTGAGGAACAGGGGCGACAACGACCTTTCACAAGTGCTCCAGAACGAACTTCACGGCTCGTCGGAGCGCAACCCGCACAGTGTCCTGAAGGACCTGGTCATGTTCAAAGGCCCGTTTGTTTATGTCCACGATATGGATGAAAAGACGCGTCCTGTCATGGTTCGGGATTATCCTAAAGTCGCCAAACGTCAAGACGGCATTTGGCCCCAGTTCAGGAGTGCACCGTTAGGGAAGTGCCCGTTTATCGAGGAGCCCCCTGCCAGGAAGGATACCGAGCGACAAAGGCCGCGCCAACAAGAACGGGAAAAGAAACCTGTTCCCAAAGCCATTCCGGCACCGGCCACACAGAAACCCAAAATCAAGGCACCAAGCGCTCCCCCTCCCCCAGAAGAACGAAGTCTTTGTAAAGAGATGGACCATGGCGATGGTGAGGAACCCGTTACCCAGGCAAACGAACCAGAGGCCCAGGAAATACCACCACCAAGGAAGGTGTCGCCTAGGAAGAGCTCCGAAAGCTTTGCCCCCCCACCGCTGAACCGCACGGGACCCTTTTACCACGGCCGTGAACCCGCCGCCTCTGGTGTGCAGCCTTCTAACATCACCTCCGCCATCCGTTCCCAAATGGTATCCTCGACTGCCGCAGCTCCTGGGGCCAAGGCTGGTGTAAGCAAGGAAGTTCATGAGCTCAAGCGAAAGGTACTAGAAAAGGGCACCGGTGGGTTGTCCACGGGCACTGGGAACCCGATCAGCCGGGGCGTAGACGCCTCGGGAATGTTGAAGCTGAATCGGAGCAACCCTTGGCCGGGCAAATTCAACCCGCCTGAGAGGCCCGGACATATTGCGGATGACAAGAACCGGTACCCTGCAGGAAATGATAGTCTAAGCTGCCGGCCATCCATCAAGAGGACAAGCAGCCAAAAGGAGCGAAGAAGGGATCCCAAGCCCGGATATTGCGAGAACTGCAGGGATAAGTTTGATGACTTTGACGAGGTAAGATTTTACATATCGGAAATTGCGGGGAGCGGAGCTAACCATGCTTCAGCACGTTGGGACCAGAAAACACCGCAAGTTCGCAGCGAACCCGGGGAATTGGCATGAACTGGACGCCTTGCTGTTCGAACTCAAGCGCCGGTGAAGAATGACCTTGCAGGATCCTCATGGTATTGCACCGATGGTCATGAGAGTAACCGGGAAGACGGCTTGATATACCCTAGATGCATTTGTTATTAACTTAATACACACCGTAGGTATTCTTTGCAGCATTTTGTCTCATCACTTCAGCATCAGCGAAACCGGGCAGTATCGTTTATGTTCCGCCGCGAGTTGAACGCGACGGTCCCGTCCCTCTCGGCCGGTGTGCAGCTGCCCAGAAGCTCCTACCTCTCGCTTGCTACAAGTGCTTTGGATTTATAGCTTTTCGTATCATTTCGCCCGCATTGCATATTGCTATGCTTTTCTTCGCATTATCAGACCGGCGTTCTTGGATTGTCACTACGGTGATCACCACATCACGGCCTTACCAACATCTTTATTTTGGACAGTCTACAGGAACACAAGGCACAAAACAATCAAAATGAAACAAAAAAAAGTGAAAAACGACCAAAAAGAAAAGACAAGGGGGAAAGGCAAAAACAGGCTTGTGCCTATTCTATCAAAGCAAATCTATCGCATCCATCGCATCGAGATTCCTCGGGTTGAAATCTCGAAACAACATCTTACATTGGCTCTTGTATGACAGGAGCCAATTAATACCTTACATTACCTTCTTCATATCTCTTTATCTTTGTTATCTTCTCTTTCTCACTCCGTCGCGGGGTGCTGTTTGTTTATGGGGTACGTGACGTGACCACGGGGGTTTGCATGACAGGCGCAGTGTAGTGCCTGCGGTATCGGCGGTGTTTTGCTTTACTTTACTTCACTTTTCTTTTCTGCCTACTTCATTTTTCTTTCATATTCATATTCGATTCTCCTGACTATGTTTGAGTCCCGACATATTCCCATGGGAGGTCTACTATTTCTTCAGGCTGGCTTGACCCCCCCTGTGGACGCCAATCGTCTGGGGTCGGTCGTTCTTCGGTATAACTATGTAGTATTCAATACATTGCCCACATCTAGTATACTTTAATCATATGTGATATAATAGTGCCTTAGTACGGAATATATCTATACTTCTACTCATAAGAAGTATGTATGAAAAAGCAGTGCAACCTCGGCTTCTGCAAGTAAATCTATAGGTACATGCCCCCTTGGTCCGGAATGGAATGAATCCCCACTCTGGCGGAGAGCCTTAACTTACTACCTGCCCTTTGACTAAGGCATCAGCGAATTAATACCTGACTGAATAATCTGTTTGACTGAACGCGCAAGCTAAGCTGCCTGTGGCTGCTATGACACGCCATATCCCCATGCATAATCAAGTGTTTACTTCTAGAAGGGATCTATTCTCCGCACTGCGTCCAACCGCTAAAACGCTGACCGAACCAGACAAGAGGCTGCAGTGCTGTAACAGAGGATCCTTGATACCTAACTTGTGCATCCCGAAAACAAAGAAAGCAAGACGGAAAGAACGAAAGAAAAACAAACAACAGATGATCCACACACCAAGCAGTAGGCCCTATTAACGTGTGATGGACCCTCTGCCTAGGTGTGCCCGCCCACCACAACCGCAAATCATCTCTTTCCTTTCTTCTCCAGTGCGTACCCAGCCATCACTATAGTTCCGCAAAGGCGGGCCCCGCCTATCTCGCTCAAGCAAAGCGTGGCAAGGGGCTCCGTGGGAAACCAGACGAAGGACGTTCTACGTATACGCCCATGGTTAGTAGGTAGTCCTTTTTGTTAGGATAGACGGGACTAACGTGACACTCTTCGGGTTTTCAAGCCTAGCCTGTGCAATTACAGCGCACACTGGCTGGAATCGCCGCAACGCACCCATCAGGTTTTGGACATTCATCTCGTTTGCGAGCTCGCAGATAATGAGTTTAGAGCTGGCCGCTGTCGAGCTGTTGAGAGAGGGCCGGGGACCCGTGGTATTGTCGAAGACAGACGCGTGGGAGTGTTGAAGATCACGTAGCTCTCGCCTGACATCCTTCATCCGCTCCGTTTCCTCCTTTGCCTCGGGGTCCAGGATGGTGATCATTTCGCCGCCCGCTGCGGTTAGCCGGAGGCGACCCGTGATGGTGTGGGTTATGGTGGGAGGAGGGATGTAGAAAACCACGCACTGAATCTCGCTGTTGAGGTCGACTCCTGCGTAGAAAGGAGGGCATGTAGCAAATGCGTGGTACTGTCCACGCTGGACGGCACCAAGAAGGGCTTCCCTGTTATATGTGCCGATACTTTTCACCAACAGCCCGATTGCACAACCGTAGCTGCATCCAAGCAGAGGGCATTCATGATCCCGTACATGCAGGCGGTGGTGACACCTAGCCCCGGAGTGCTGATTGCCAGAATATCGCTCAGCGTGGCAATCAGAGGGATCATGACGCGTTGCACCTCGCGAAGCTCAATCTTCCCATGAAGCAAACGCTCAATTTGAGGATCCAAATGTAAGGACAGTTTTGGTGATCCTTTATGAACGATGCTGGTTTGTCTTAAGCTGTCCACGGGGAATGTTAGCTCGGCCCTATAAGGCATGAGGGAGTGAGACTAACGCATTCATGGCTGATCAATTGACTGGTCTAGTGGTCGTGGCTGGAATGAGTAGAAACCTCGAGGGTGAGCAGAGAAGCTGGGAGAGATGATGGGAGAGTAAGTTCCCCCTTTTGTTTCGGTGACTGAAAGCACTTTCTCTTACTCCTGGCCCTGATACCTATGTTTTCACTAATAGCTATGTTAGTGATTGGTAGTGTCTTTTGAACAACCTAGCAACTAATAAAAATGTGAAGAGCCAAAGAACTACTACAGAGGTGGGTGACTTCCTGATACCAAACCTCTTCCCCCTCTTCCACTTCCACTTCCTCTGCCTCTGCCTCTTTCTTGTCCAGACCTTCTTCCGTATGCGTCCTATCCTCAGCTACCTCAGACCATCAATCATATCGTTTCCCACGCCTGTTCCTCTTGACCAGAGATCTGAGGCTCAACACACAATGATCGAGCCCTCGGTAACATCTCACGCCCTGCCCTTTTCAAGTATGCCTCCTGGTAGAGTGTCGATTCAATTCCAGGTACGTTACAGTCATCATATTTCTGCTTAGTCGCCTGGCTAATTCACTCAAGTACTCACTGGCGGATGAAAATTGGGAAGCAAAAGCGTGCCAGCAGTTCTTCGAGGCGGCCACCGCACCGATGCGTTGTGGCGCGCCAGGGCTTACCCTGACTGCCTATGTGCAACTCGGGGCTGTGGATGGACCTAGTGGCTCCGGATCCATGCAACTTGAAGTTGCTGTAAGTGTCTCACGTATATTCTCTCTCGCAGCTAATGTTGCTAACTTATTAAGTCACAGTTCAGTAAATCTCAACTCCAGGGTTGCCTGACACGCCTTGCATCAGCAAACGTGGATATATCAAGATGTTACTTGTATCCCTGTCAGGAGGCTCAACCTTGCAGGTACGGTACATCATCCGCGTATGTTGCATCGTTCAATATGAACCCCACAGTCAAGCTAATCCTTCTACAGAAGACTTCGGATCCCGCCCATTCAACTTGCCCCCTTCCCGTTGAGGAAGCTCCGTCTGAAACGTCCAACCCAGACTTGGCTTATAAACGCACGACTTTAGCCATCCTGCAAACCCCCGTCCCCGACAGCAACTTGGCCGCGCCAACCTCAGTATGTGAACTTCCACCCAATCATCAGTGCAACAGGTCGTTCACCAGATACTGCTTCCCGGATAACAAAACCCACGGTCGACAACGTCATGATCAAGTCAGTGTACAAGCTCCGAGCAAAAGTCTGTCTGCTGCCGACATCGTGCACCTGGGTCGTGCCTGTCTTCACGGCCTGTGCAGCTCCCTGCCTGACACTGCCGAAGCTTCTGGCGCACAGCCATCCTCCACCCCATCGGCCAATGAGCCTGCCACGCATAATTCGGCTTCTGTTATGCCCTCCCTCTACGATGGCAATCTCCTGCGTCGGATTTGCCCGGCTGATCTCATGGGCGTCTCTTGTGAGCACGAAGGCCTTTTCAGGTGTGAATTGCGATCGGCTGTGGGTCTGTGAGGTAAGCTCCCCAAAGTCTGCTATGGGGATCAGTAATTAGAGATGGTACTAATCATGCAAATAGTAGTACATCAAGGGTTACGAATGCCGAGGGGCCACGTGCCCATACCTTCATGGCATTCCCAGATCTTGCTATCGAGCAGTCTGGAGTCGCGGATGTGATGTGTGCGTGCCCATGACTAATAACTACTGCATTTTCAGAGCCTCCGTTCTAAGGCTCAGTAAGCTGGATGCAGCAGCATACGGAGTACACAACTATGTACATTGTTCACCTCGGCCTGGAATAGAATAATTCCCACTCCGGCGGTAAGACACTATCACCCATTTGACCGAAAGGTGCAGCTAAGCCGACCATTCTGCCGGGTCCCTCCATCCTTACCTAGGTAGTATAATTAGTGATAGTATGCATAACGTAACCTTAAAAAAATTATGTTCACTAAAGCCAAGTCTGGGGATGCTAGGGACTACGCTGCATATACCAGCACAGTTGGGTTTATAAGGGGCGTTTGTGTTTCTCAGTTTTAAGTTTTCTTTTGCTTTTTGCTTTCGATTTATTTGAATTATAGGATCTACTGCTACTTGTATCACTGTGTGCTTTTTTTTTTTATACTTTTTCTTTGTTCAATCTATTGAGTCGTCTTTGTTTGCTCATACTATACTACGACCTCATCTATTCCTACCACACTACTACTACTACTACACTACGACTACTACACTACTACGACTACACTACACTACTCTGCACTACTCGACTAAATTCTCAGTACAATCTGGGAACCATACATGAACCATCGCAGTTCCTCCCGCTACCGATCCGATCCTTCGGACAATCTAAGGTTACCTCGGTTGCCTTTGCGGAGAAAGTTTAAGCTCGTTCCATTGATATTCTTCACGGGTTCCGATACGGAGTAAAAACGTCACTGCACTCCACACACACCACCATCTTGACTTCTTCTTCTCCTCCCCCACACTCAGACCTCGTCTTTCGTCATTCCCCTTTTTAAAGAGTTGTTATCATTGCGGAGCAATAATTGATCGTCTGTTTGGCTGTGTCGATCCTTTTCGTCACCGTGTGAGCTTTGCTTTTTGTCAAATCACATACAAAGACATGGCTTCGAGGACGGTTTCGCGGATGGTTCTGCCGCTGCGCGCTTTATCTAGCAATGCGCCCGTCCGTCCTCTTCTGGCTGCAGCTCGTCCGATCCTTCCGCTGGCTCAGACCGGCTCCAATGGCGACCGTTCGGTGGCCTCCGTCAGATACAGTTCGCACTCGCCGTTGGGGAGCACGCCGGTGAATCCGAGGAAGAAAGTGACGTTGCCGACGATTCAAAAACTCTACAAGAAGGGGGAGCCTATTGCGATGCTCACGGCGCATGATTTCCCTAGTGGTCATGTGGCTGATGCCGCCGGCGTGGAGATGGTCCTTGTGGGGGATAGCCTGGCCATGGTGGCGCTGGGGATGGAAGATACGAGCGAGCTGCTCATGGATGAGATGCTGTTGCATTGTCGGAGTGTAGCGCGCGCTGCGAAGTCTTCGTTTACGGTGTGTCATAGAGGTTGAGGCATTGCGTGTGGTTGGTGCAGTGGCTAATTTTTTCGATCTAGGTTGCTGACCTGCCTATGGGGTCGTACGAGGTGTCGCCGGAGCAGGGACTGCAGTCCGCAATTCGCATCATCAAGGAGGGGAGAGTGCACTCTGTGAAGCTCGAGGGTGGTGAGGCCATGGCTCCCACCATCAAGCGCATCACGCAGGCGGGAATCCCGGTTGTCGGCCACGTGGGGCTCACACCACAGCGTCAGAACGCCTTGGGCGGGTTCAGGGTCCAGGGGAAATCCACTGCGAGCGCACTCAAGGTGTTGCATGATGCACTGGCCGTGCAGGAGGCTGGAGCGTTCATGATCGTGCTCGAGGCCGTGCCGGCTGAGGTCGCCGCGATCATCACCAAGAAGCTGCACATTCCCACTATCGGCATCGGTGCGGGAAATGGTTGCTCGGGACAGGTCCTCGTGCAGATCGACATGACGGGGAACTTTCCTCCGGGCAGATTCCTTCCCAAGTTCGTCAAGAAATATGCCGACGTTTGGGGCGAGGCCATCAAGGGCATTGAGCAGTATCGCGAGGAGGTGAAGAGCCGCGCGTATCCTTCGGAGGAATACACATACCCCATCCCAAAGGATGAGCTGTCGGAGTTTGAAAAGGCCGTCGAGAACATCCCCACCAAATAGATTTGGAGCCCTTCTGCCCACTGTGTTCATTTTGCATATTTTTGTCCATCTAGACAGCTAACCTGGACATATCATGACTTGCATTGGCCACCATCATGACTTGTGATACCTTATCCTGTTGCTTGTTTTTCGTGATAGTTGAGATAGATCTATTGGCCGCTACAAACGTTGCACATTTTGAGTACTGTCTAATAATTAATTGCGTTTCTTCGGGTATCATTGCAAAGTACTTTTCGCATCTCTAACCAAACGCAGGTGTCATGGAGTAAGCGACAATGAGTTGATCATCCGTTTTGAAGCACTATTTTCAGTCAGAGTAATTGCCTCGACCTTCATCATTTGGAAAAGGAAAAAAAAAAAAAAAACTTACTCGCCACAACCCCCCAATACCCTCATCCAACCCCGGAGCGAAGACGCTGTTCACGTAGCAAAACACCGAATCGGTATTTTTGCAGTCGAGCTTCTTCCGGAGAAATTTGACCACCGTTTCAAACTTTTGCGACGCGCTGACTTTGAAGACCCGATTTTTGAGAATGGGCGCCGACGGCAGAGGTTGAAAGCGAACAGTCACTGTAGGGGGTTAGTACTAGTAGTGGGTTGAACATCGCAATCATGATCAGCTCCCTCGTAAACAAGCAAAGGGATCGGTAGATGAAATAGTAGAACTGTGGAAACTCCGGTTCTACCTACCTTTACCCGTGTCCACGGCTTCAGCGTCTGCCATGGCTTGATGCGCATCGCGTGGCAGGCTGGTTAATACCACCGAAGCTGACATGGTCAACGGTAGATCAGCGCCTTGCTTCTCGTCTGGAATGGGAGCATTTTTGTTGTGCAATGGTAGATCTTGAGCGGTCGTCCGACTCGACGATCGATGACTCCGACTGGGTCTTGATGCGCTGGGGGCATTTTGCTCTGGAGTTGGGGAGTTTTGGGCGGAGGGGTCTCGGGAGGAAGATGACTCCATCTTCACCTCGCGAGGGGTTTAGGATATTAAACGACGCTTAGATGTATGGATCAGATGTTATTGACCGAGTATCTGTCTACATTAAATGTTTGGGAAAAAGCCCTGTGTCAAATGTGATGGATAATCATCAAGGAAGAATTGAAGGTGAGGTTAAGCTCCTTCCTGAGCCTGATGGTTGATTTGTTCCTGGACAGACACCTCAGGCACCACTGTCCAATCCCTCCAACCACCAGTTGCTCGTCTGTTTCCACCCTGACCTGTCACTTCTTCTATCTACCTTTCGAGTCTGTTTGTCTTTCTGACCGTGACATATTTGTACCCCACGAGTTCCGATTTGAGGTCCGTCCACACTAACCGACCTTGCCAATGATGTCAGACCCAACGACCATGAGAAAATGTGCCACGATTTGGCCGAAATACTCTGCCACCGCGAGGCACTTATGCATCAATTCTCAAGCTGCCCGACTATAGAGCCGTCGTATAAGCCACCAGGTCATGTTACCTGGTCAGACATGGCGCGGACACCTGACGAATGCAAGTTCCTCCGCCCAACAAGACAGATCCAGGCGGGAAAAACGCTGTTTGGCTGCAGGACTATCGTCGCACGCCATTGTATCGTCATGCTCCCTGATGCCCAGCAGTTCGCACTACTACCTGATGGATGATAAGCCGGCCATTACCATCTCACCCCACCAGGGATCAATGACGATCGTCTTTGACTCGGTATCAGAGTCTGTATTATTGGTATTCCGCGGGAAGTATGATCAGGTGGACCATTGCCACTGATACTGCCCACAGAGCAGGAAAAACTTCCCCCGATTAAGGTATCAGTGAGTTTGGGGGAATCAGTACCTAGAGAATGGAACAACTTCTGACTGAAGAGCTGTTGACCTGACTTGAAATGATAATCCCATTCAATGATAAGGCGTGGATCCACTTGGTACAAGTATGGGGTCATGGATGTAATAAAT
The DNA here is from genome assembly GCF_002847045.1 of Aspergillus candidus. Lineage (NCBI taxonomy): Eukaryota > Fungi > Ascomycota > Eurotiomycetes > Eurotiales > Aspergillaceae > Aspergillus > Aspergillus candidus. The sequence goes on along the minus strand of NW_020194017.1, from coordinate 212,099 downwards.
CCCGCCCGTTTCGGGACTGACGGCGGGACCATACGATACCGTGACCTAATGAGGTACAATCATCGGGTAGTATACCGTACCTGCTGCTGCTTCAGTCCCCGCTCTCTCTCTCTTTCTCCTCTCTTCGTTATTTCTTCTCTTCACACCCTCATTCAACTCCCCCTTTTGGATTGCCCCCTTGCCTTTGGTTCAACTTCTATCTCCAGCAGTGTCTCGATCTTCCCTTACCCGTCTACTCCGGACTGTTCGCCTTCCCTATCCACTTGCTTACTAGGAATCCCTCCCCCGCTCCTCCGTTACTTCCCCGCTCCTATCTTGAGCACCGTCAAAGACGCCACCTTCTTCGCCAGTTCGGCTTCAGTCATTCTCCTTCGTACCGCCAACGGTTCTTCGGACCATCAACTCCTCTTATCTGATCTGGTTACCCTCCACATCCGCCAAGATGAGTAGTCCGAAACGAAGAATCGAGACAGATGTGAGTCGCTACATGGCCCCTAGTCCTGGTGATTACAGCAACATGGGGTCTAACATGTTACTTTCTTTCTTTGGTACATAGGTTATGAAGTATGCTCGATACCACCTGTTGACCTTGCGATGGGTTGTGACTAACCTGTGGCAGGATGTACGTTACGTTCTCGACAGCGATGACCCCCCGGGTGTCCCCGTCTCCCATTCAATGGGCTCAAAGCGAATCAGATAGACGATGGATCAAGGATGCAGGATTTATACTGACATTACATCCAGGTTGATGAGTGACTATGAAGTGACACTGGTCAATGACAATAGTGGGTTTCATTGTTTGCCACCCGCCCTGCAGGTACTAACCTATGCTAGTGTATGTGCACGAATACCTCATCTCCCATGAATATTGGCCATGGACGTATCCTTACAGCGGTTTCTTTTGATAGGCAGGAGTTCTACGTTCGGTTTAAGGGTCCAGAAGAGAGTAAGTGTAGAGCATCGCCCAGGTCCGTCTCTTCGATATCGCTGACTGAATACAGCACCGTTCACTGGCGGACACTGGAAAATCCACGTCGAGTTACCAGATCAATATCCCTACAAGAGCCCGAGCATTGGTTTTGTCAACCGGATCTTCCATCCTAACATCGATGAACTGTATGACCCCGCTTACTGCCATGGTGTTGCCATCCCTATCGCTGACCCGTCTGTTCGTCTTTCCTAGCTCCGGATCAGTTTGTCTCGATGTCATCAACCAGACATGGTCGCCGATGTACGACATGATCAACATTTTCGAAGTCTTCCTCCCCCAGCTCCTTCGTTACCCGAATCCTTCAGACCCGTTGAACGGCGAGGCGGCTGCAATGTTGATGAGGGAGCCCAAAAGCTACGAGGCCAAAGTAAAAGGTACGCCGCACGTCACCCTGGTTTGAATGCTTTTGCTCACAAGCGGTAGAGTACGTGGCCAAATACGCCAGCAAGGAGGCCGTCGACGATGTCGGGGAAGACACCGAGTCGGAAGACGAATTAAGTTCCGCCGGGAGCTACGAGTCCGGCGGGGAGGAACCCGCGGGGACGATGGATGATGTCTAGACACTGATGCTGCTAGCATCTTCCATTAATGATGGTTATGGCATTTGGGATCGGGACGTGTGAATACTGCATGCTTTTTTCCTTACACCGACACACTACATTTGTCTTTTTATTCTCCCCTCTTTATCATGTTACTCGGGTGGGCGTTTTGTGAATGGCGTTTTGACGTTCATGGTGCAACCGACCACTTTATCGGTCGCGAAGACGGAGTCAAGGATTCGGACAGGCTTCTGAGCGACCACAGAGTCTATTCACCCCCAGAGTGGGCCCAACTTCTGGCATTGTACCTATTTACGCCTGGCAATCCTGGCGGGGCTTGTTCATTTTCTGTCCATGGATCTTTTTCAGCATTGAGATTGTGAATACTACTTACTGGCCCAGCGCGGCTTAGGGACATAAAGTACTCTGTCTGTTCGTTTATTTCCATAATGACCTATTGACTGTGTATAGACTCTTGGAACCAGAGTCCGACAACGGCAAGGAAAAGAATCGACGATGCAAAGAGCATTCCCATATCTTGACAATTCTATTTTTATAATGCTACCCCAGCAATGACAAAAAGGAAAATCGCACCAAAGTCACGTACACAAATGGAAATGTGGAGTTGGGAGAGAGTAGGTAAGGCTTGGTACAAGGCTTCACAGAAGTCAATTGTCATGAACGGTGTAAAATGAAATAAGAAAAGAAAGTAGAAGGGTATTATGGAACAAGATGGGTGGAGACAAAACAAAAGACAGCAAGACAAGACAAGACAGACATGACAGAAAAGGACATGGAAAGTGAGAATGAATGGTGGTGGTGGACCACGGCAGGGAAGAGTAAGGTAGGTAGGTAGGTAGTAATCAGGATCTGGTGGTGATGTGATAGGACGGGACTATCGACCGGCGATCTGCTGCAGCAAGGAGATAGTAGATTTTGAAGACGCGAAACATAGTCGATGCGAATCTGTAGCGTGACTGTTTCATCGTCCCTCCTTTTTTTTGCTTTTTCTTTCTTTTCTTTTGTGTATGGAAAGTTACCAATCGTCGGATCGTTTATCCTCCTCCTCTTCCACCGTCTATCGCAACGAGGCTATCGCCCGAATGAGATGGCATGGTCATGTCACTTTGAGTACACCAAAGACATCCGGTTTGGCGACTTCATCGGCTTGCGCCTGCTTATGCTTGCGCGGGTTGATTACCACTTCACCCCAATGCTTCGGGGCCTCGCGGCCGTGATTTTTCCCGTTTGTTGACGGCGCTGTTTCTGCCTCTGCGTCAGTCGCTATGTGAATGGGGACCTCGTTGGAGGAGGCGCCTCTGGTCGAAGAGGGCGATGCGGATCCACGTAGGGTGGCTTGGGGTTGGAGATGCGGTTGCGGCTGGAGAGACCAGATGTCGATGACGGAGCTGGGGACGGACGTAGGTCAGTTGTCAAAATCGCATTTTGGAGACCGGTTGGAGGGGGGTTGACTCACTCCGAGGCTCGCTGGCAGATGGCTTCTAGTGCTTCTCTTTCCCGCTTGACGTAGCCCGGGTCCGGCTGGTTGACTTGGCTGGTGTGGTTTAGAGCGCCGTAGCCGTAGCCCGCTTGGTAGGGGTCATCGTCGAGGAGGCGCGAGGATTCGGACTATAGATAAGGAGGAAGTGTTTGTTAGCGATGTGATTCATGTACTATACCAGGGAATGAATGACGTCGCAGTCGCATGTTATCGCACGAGCGCTTATGTATGAGGGAACCTACATCGTGACTATCCCGGCGACCGAGGCCCAGGCACGAGGAACAGTTACCCATTTGTACCGAGTAAAGGCCAGGCCTATCGTAGGTTCAAAGCAGCGCAAGACATCCAAGATGGAAAGGCACCCCCCTTGGGCGTAGAAATTTTTGATCTTGGATTATGAATCTTTTTCGGCCCCCCTAGACTAGCGATAACGGTGCCCGACGGGTGGTTCGGTTGATGGTGGAGTATAAGGGCAATCAAGCCGAGAAGAAAGAAGAACAGGCGATGCGACTGACGAAGACACCTGTTGATTCGATTGTCGGGTGCATCAACCGGTGATGCTGGGGGTTACTTTGGTACAGGAATTAGAATTAGAAGTAGAATTAGGGAAGGACTTGATTCCTGCAGACCGAAGTGGCTGGCGGTGGATGCGTGATCTGGTCCGTGCGCATCCGATGACATCCTCATCTGTTTCCTTCTCTGCTGTGTTTCCACTCTTGCGTTCTTGTTCCAACGGTTTGGCTGGACCGGCAGCCGTTCTTGACCCAACAGTTCGTAATGGAATTAATACCATTACTTGGTGGGTTTACATGTTGGGATTTACAACTCCATCATAGGATAGGATGGCCTGATGTACTGGTACACTTCCTCAATCGGGATGGATTAGCGCCCCAGCACTGCCTGGCTCAAGGAATCGGGTCAAGTCCGACTTGACTGGACGCCGTCATTCTATTCCATCGATTCTATGGTGAATGAGTGGTCAAGACAACGGTCGGAAATATTCCATGCCGCCCCCACGAGGCAAGACGGTGGGGCTTACGACTGAAGATCGGTGATGAGACAGAAAGGGTCGGCTCCACCAGTGTCGAATATGCGGAGAACGCCGTGATACCCCCCCTCTGCCTGCGCTGGTTCCGCGCTGCAGAGTAACAGACAGAGTTTGGATCCGGGATATGTCTGGACCCCTCCTCGGTCAACCCCGCATGATGGCCGTTCCAGCGCTAATAAGTAGTGCACACGTCCTGCGTCCACCCACCTACTGTGAGACTGTTTTGGCGTTGGATTATTCTTGGGAGAAGAAGCGAAACCTCCATTTCAGTACTATTTTCAGTCTACACTAATTTGAAAATGACGATCCGCGCGGCAGCCGGACGCTTGGAGGGCAAGGTGGCTATTGTCACGGGTGCCGGCTCAGGGTTCGGATATGGCATTGCCGCCAAATTCGTGGAGGAGGGCGCCAAGGTGGTTATCGCCGAACTGTCCAAGGAGGCCGGTGAAAAAGCTGCTGCGCAACTAAACGGGACTTTCGTTTCCACGGACGTGACGAAACGGGAATCCTGGGAGGCGTTGCTGCAAGCCACGCTTGACGCCTACGGCAAGCTCGACATCATCGTCAATAATGCCGGCGCCACATACAGCAATAAACCCACGGGGGATGTCACCGACGCGGACTTTGACAAGGTCATGTCTGTCAATGTCAAGTCGATCTACCTGTCCTCCGACGTTATCGTCCCGTATTTCATTCAAAACAACCGGCCTGGCTCTTTTGTCCAGATCTCCTCCACGGCTGCTCTGCGTCCACGGCCCGGCTTGACATGGTACAATGCTTCCAAGGCGGCGGTGTGTACCGCCAACAAGTCTATGGCCGTTGAGTATGGACCCAAGAAGATCCGGTTCAACTGCGTTTGCCCTGTTGTAGGGAGCACTGGAATGTAAGTGCCTTATCCATGTCTCCAACTCTCGGGGCGATATCATGCTTACGATGTAAACCCAACACAGGACGCACTTATTCCTAGGAAAGCCCGACACGGAGGAAAACCGAGCGGCGTTCGTGTCGACCGTGCCGTTGGGCCGTCCCAGCACCCCGGCCGACGTGGCCAATGCCTGCAGCTTTTTGGCCAGCGACGAGGCGGACTTCATTACGGGGGTGAATTTCGAGGTAAGACGAATCCATCCCATCTTCTTTGCACGGTGTCTAATGCGTTTCTCAGGTGGACGGTGGACGTTGCGTCTAGCATTCATACAGGCTACCGGCGAGCCCAATCATTCGTGGATCTCCCATCATATTCTACATACTCTCCAGAATGGATATCATCCGTGTATACTTGAAACTTCGGCTCGTTAACGCACCTCTGTAGCACAGTGCTACCACACCAATTACACAGCCCAGATTAATGTCAAATGCACCATGCGCGTAGTAAGATATACCTGCCTATCAAGAAAACAACAAAGCAAATAATAAAAAAAACACCACTAGAATAGAATACAGCGCATGCAAAAATAGAATAAGAACCCAGCAAGTTTGTAAGCCCATCACTCCTTCCTTCACCCTGAAACTCAACTCAACGAGAATAACGCTGCACACTCAACCCAGGACGCGGGTGAGCATACCCCAGATCTCGGGGACGACTCTCAACAGTTCGAAGAGGAGACCGCCGCAGACGACGAAGGCCAGGAGGACTATGATTGACATGGTGAGTTGTGCATTATGTGTGAGGATAAAACCAGGAAAGACATACCGACCCATCCTTTTGAGATGGAAGGCTTGGTGACCTGCTTGTTGGGCTTCGCGACGTTGCCGGGGGCTTTGCCGCGCTTTGCGGCTTCGTGCTTTGCGAACTTCTCGTTTGCGCGGCGCTGTTGGGGAGTTTGGGCCTGATTTGTTAATACAATGTTGAAGTGTCTACTTTGATCATCAAGAGTGAGGTAGAATGGGAAGTTTGGTTGACTGATCGGAGTAGCAAGAGAGAAAGAGGACAGGAGGGCTTACCATAGTTGCGGAGGTATGAGAGATCGTCCGTGTATACAGTCAATGAAGATAGACAGAATAGTTCAACGAAGGACAGCAGTGAAGTGGTGTATGATAAGTAATTCTGTCAACTGACTGACTCACAGGACGAAACAGACAGCGTGTTCGAGAAGAATGGAATTAAACCAGAGGTAAGTTATCATGTCTCCTTCCCCTCGAGCAAGTACTCACTAACTATGTTGACAGCTAATCCAAACAAGAGGCCACGTTGTGCTTCACCGCCTGCCACTTTCTGCCCCTCACGATCGGATCTCTCCGCATTCGGGTTTTTTGTTCCGCTGGTGGAATTCACCCGCGTGCAGAATCTGGTCCGATAGGAACTTCTTTCTTATCTCCGGTTCTTGTTGTATATTTGACCCTTTGGTCTAGTGGGCACCATGTTCGACGTGCCCAATGCCAAACGGTATGTATCACTACTACCTTGTTCACCAGCGACCAGACCGGAACCCAACTAACGTCCATCTTCCCAGCGTCCGTCGCGACGAACTCCTCTCGCGAGCCTCGTCATCGCGATCACCCTCGCCAGCGCCCGAAAACACAGTCACAGACGGATACCAGCGTCTTGGCGAGCTGCTAAATCTCGACTCGCTGCTCGGCCCGACGACCCCCGAGCAACAGAAAGAGGAACCCCTCGCAAACCAACAAGACGAACAGCCCCACGAAGACGAAGATGAAGAACAGGAATTCGAGTTCCGTCTGTTCAGCGCGCCCTCTGGCGCGGCACACCCCACGGCAGACACCACTACGCCCGGAACACAGGACGCAAGTGCTGGGGGAGAAGGAGGCACGCAGAAGCTCCGTATCCGGTTGAGGTCCCCGTCGCCTGGTGCGGCTGGGTCCGGGGAAGGACGCATTGTGAACCCGTTCCGCGGGTGGGAGTATTACTTTACCGCGCCGGGTTTACTGTCTGGGACTACAGGGGTTGGTGAGGATGCTGAATTCCAGATGAAGAGGAGCCAGTTTGAGGAAGTCGCTGTTAGTGGGGAGGATATGCGGGCTTGGGCCAAGGTGGATTGGGTGAGTCTGGTGTTTGAGCTTGCGAGATGAGCGTGTTTTGGTGTCTGTGATGGTGTGACTGACTTTTTGTTCTGCAGCCCGGGTGCCATCTTCCGTGGAAGGTGATTCGTCTAAGGCGCGATCAGACCAAGTTACCGCGTGGGTCTGCTGTCACGTATGTGATGGGTCCGCCGGAGAAGACGCCAAAGTCTGTGAAGAAGCCGGGGAAGAAAAGACGGCTTCAACTGCGCAAGCGAGTCACTGCTGCGGAGGACGCGAAGAAGCAAGACGCTGAGAAGCGGACCCGGAAGAATCGTGAGAAGAAGATCAAGCGCCGGCAGAAAGCGCGCGAGGAGAAGGCTGCTGCTGCTGCGGCTGCCGGCCAAGATGTGCCCGCTTCGCCTGTCGATGAAGACATGCTTTCCCAGGATGGAAGCGATTGATCTACGTCTATTGGGCTGGTCCCAGGACCATCTATGGGGACTCCCGTCTACCATGGGACTTCCTACGCATACAGACGGATAGCGGATCAACTGATCATTATCTGGCCTGTTATACTAGGCCTAAGTGCAGGGTATTGGTGAAACAGCTTGAATTGCCAAAGCACACTTGAACTGAACGAAGAATCAAGGCTGGGGTATGAAATGCGGGCAAAGGCACAAGACAAAGCAAAGAGTACCGGGGATGGTCAGGGTAAGACTAGGTCTGGTGCCATAGCCACTCTAGATCCATCTGGACTCGTAGGGCATTTATTTAGCTTTTCAACCACGCTCCGTCAGTTCTATCTTCTAGACAATGTTCGGCGTTAACTGAGACTTACCTGGTGCGGGCTCCGTTTTCTCAGCGGGCTTCTCGGCTGCTGGTTCTGCGGGTGCGGCCTCCGGTGCGGCCTCCGGTGCAGGCGCTGCCGCCTCTGTCTTTGCTTCCGGAGCTGGCGCTTCGGTATTCGCCTCGGGAGCGGGGGCATCGGCAGGAGCAGGAGCGGCAGCCGGAGCAGGGGCAGGGGCAGGGGCATCAGCCGGAGCAGGAGCAGGGGCATCGGCAGGAGCAGGGGCTGGAGCGGGAGCAGCAGCAGGAGCAGGGGCAGGAGCTTCGGTCTTCGACTCGGGAGCTGGAGCAGCAGCTGGAGCAGCAGCCGGGGCAGCAGCAGGAGCCGGAGCAGGAGCTTCGGTCTTCGACTCGGGTGCGGGAGCATCAGGCTTGGGTTCGGTCGCAGGAGCATCCGTCGTCGTCTCGGGGGCAGCAGCTGGGGTGGGGGCGGGAGCTGGCGCAGCATTGGCTTCTTCAGGCTTCGGTTTGCTAGATTCGACGTCTCCTGCGGGCATCTCGACCGGAGCTGGTTGTTCTTCATCTTCCGTTAATATATCGCTCGCAGACTTATTAGCTTGGAGTATGATTTTCGACATACCAGGCTTTGGCTCCGCTGCAGGAGCGGCCTCTTGAGGCTTGTTGTCAGCGGGGCCTGCTGCGGGAGCTGCTTCAGTCGGCTTGCTCTCCGGCTTATTCTCCGCTGCGGGGGCTGCAGTTGCGTCTTGGGCGGGCTTCTTCTTCCTGCGGAAGATGGCCTTGAAGCCCTTCTTCAACTGATCGAGCGCATCGGGGGCTTTTCGCAACCATGTCAGAGAGTGTCACTCTCCATGAACTCACGGCAAGGGTATACTCACGAACACCGGGCATTTTGAAATTCCAAGCTTGAAGTGTAATATAAGGTAGTGATTGGTATAGAAAAAGTAGGCGTTTCACAGAAGAGAATAGAGTATATTCAGTGAAGAACCTGCAATGCAGTAAGATTCACCGGTGGAGTCAAAGAGAACAATGGGAGGTGGGAAAGAAGAAGAACTGATGAAGGGAAGTGATGGTCGGACGATGATCCACGACTGGAGGGAATCATGATGCGCCTGGGTCCACGTGATGGGCACGGTCCTGGCCCTTAATTTGCGCATTTGTCTCCTTTTTAATTTCTTCAATCCTTCTTCTTTTTTCCTTCCTCAGTAGTGCGCACTTGTTGGGTCTCTTGCTTCATTTGCCGCCGTCACCTCCGCGTTAAGAAGAGGATGATAACCGGGTCCACACCAGGTCCACGATTGGCTGCGGCGCGCTGCTACTGGTAGTAAAGTGTAAGCAAGTATACTTTAGCCAGACGCAATGGCATCATTCCCCCCCCACATTGGTCCCTCAACTTACGCGGTACTTTACCCCATACCGCTAGATAGCCAGTTGATCCTGCCTTAGCTCTTCCTGTAAGGGTCGTCGTGGCGTGGCTGTGCTGCAGACTAACGGGCCGCTGCCAGATATTGGCTTCCCCCAACCTCAACGTGAGGACTGACGGGCGCACGACACATTCCCCGGGGGCTCTTTGACTTTCTCGATGGCATGCCGAGACGGAAGACGTACCCTTGTCGTTCTTCCACCGGGCGCCATGGATGGTATACTTGCCTGGGCTCTGGATGGATGATCGGATTATTGTCGGTTTGGACGGGCTCTACCAGCTCTGGGATGATCTTCTTCCTATAGGAGACTTGGTTCGCTATTTATTCGGCGCTTATCTCCAGATCACTACACTAGGACCATTGCCATTGCGGAGTCTCTCAAGGAAATAAGGAAATGGTGCCACGATGCAGAACTTTATCACATCATTGGGGCAGGCGCTTTTCCCTTGAACTCAAAAAGAGGCCGGGCAACTGGAGAAATCAGGAGCCATGGTCGGCAGGCATGGATTGAAACCCCGCCGGATTTGTGACTATTATAATATTCAGTAGGAACTTCTATTCCGTTTTTCCCGGCACGACGACCTCCAATGAGCAGGCAAGTAGGGCAGGATTGAGCTTGTCCTCATCTATCTACCTTATAAAATGAGATGCGCCCCTGTTTCAAGTTGTCGCCCGTGTCAACTTGTTACTCGTCACGCTATTGACTCTAGTTGTGGATTAAATTAGACATGATCGGTTCATTCTCTTCCTCCAGTCCTCCGATTGTTGTCCAATTGTTGTCTCAGGAATAGAATCTCAATGGCTGATCGATGTTACGACGAAGTAAGTTCCATCTGGGAACCATGGATAGAAAAGGGATCTATCCGCACCGAAAGCCAATCTCAATGGCATCCATGGACCACTGGACCAATTTGAACACCACTCCTCGACAGTCTCCAGACGTTACTGTCCCTTTCTCCATCCAGGATCGCGTCATGCCGTGGTGTCGATAGATGATCGGGTCGGATATGGTGTTTGTGCCGACGAGCTGACTAACCTCGGATTCTCCAACAACCCCTCACCTCCACTATTTTGCACCGTGCTTGTCTCCCCGCGTCCATCACTCCATCACGGTCTCTGAGGATTCAAGGACCAACCGTCTCTACGGTAGATTGAGATGCCCTCAGATCGCACTGTCGACGCTGTACCAGCCGATCCGGCCCATGCTGGTCCGATCTCGGAGCAAACTCCGCTTCTTGGAGATTCGAGCCAGCATGCGGGGACGGGCGATGGATCTGGGGTTCCCTTGGCCCAGGAGCGCAGCACCAAGGAATTGATCCTTATCTTAGGAAGTATCTGGGTGGGCGTGTTTTTGGCTGCTCTGGGTAATTGATGATTTCCCCAGTTATTTCACCATGCAAAGGTGTTTCAAGTCCTAATTGTGACAGATACTACCATCGTGGCCACGCTCACGGCGCCCATTTCGTCGAGCTTCCATTCATTGTCCTTACTTTCGTGGCTAGCTACGTCTTATCTGATCTCTAATGCCGCTTTTCAACCGCTTAGCGGGCGCTTGACGGATATCTTCTCCCGACGAACGGGTCTTGTGTTCTCCAATGTGTTCTTCGCAGCCGGAAACATCATCTGCGGTACTGCGAAGAGTCAAGGGACCATCGTGGTGGGCCGTGTTGTTGCCGGGGTTGGCGGCGGCGGTCTCTTGGCAATTTCGACGTTTGTCACGTCCGATCTGGTCCCGCTGCGGCAACGTGGTGTTTGGCAGGGTGTTGGGAACATCTGCTATGGGGCCGGAAGTGGATTGGGCGGCGTCTTCGGGGGATGGATCAATGATACACTGGGGTGGCGATGGGCCTTTCTCATCCAAGTTCCCTTCATCGTTGTGTCCTGTGTTCTGGTCGCCGTCACCATCGATATCCCTGTGAAATACACCGACAAGGGAAGACTGAAGCGGGTCGATTTTCTGGGGGCAATCACCCTGGTCATTACGCTCGTGTTGTTTCTCCTGGGACTCAACATGGGCGGGAACCAGGTGCCATGGACACATCCTCTAGTCCTAACAACACTCCCACTCTCCGCTGTGTTCTTGGGGATCTTCGTCTACATCGAAGCGTACGTTGCGTCCGAACCTGTGATTCCTGTTCGACTCTTGCTCGATCGGACCGTCTTGTCGGCGTGCTTAACGAACTGGTTTTCGACCATGGCGATCTTTGGACTTCTCTTCTACCTCCCGCTCTTTTTCCAGGTCCAAGGTTTATCGGCGACCTCGGCTGGGGTCCGGCTGATCCCCCAGGCCTTGGGAACTTCGATCGGATCTTTGGGATGCGGCATCATCATGCGATCCACGGGACGCTACAAGACGATGAACTACGTGTGCATGTTCACATTCGTTCTGTCCAGTATTATGATCTGCACGCTGAACCTGACCACACCCGCCTGGATTCCCTTTATCTACTTTTTCTTCTTGGGTGGGGGCTATGGCAGCATGCTGACGATCACCCTCGTTGCACTGATCTCGGCCGTGGACCATGACTACCACGCGGTGATCACGTCGGCGTCCTACGCGTTCCGCAGCACGGGGAGCACCATCGGCATTTCCATCGCTTCCGCAGTCTTCCAGAATATCCTCATCTCCGGGCTTTGGTCTCGCTTCGGCGATCGCAAGGATGCTAGCGAGGTCATCTCTCGGATCCGCGACAGCCTGGACGAGATCCAGAAGCTTCCCGGCGACTGGAAACCCGGAGTGATGGATGCGTACATGGACTCCCTCCGGGCTGTGTTCATCGCATTGCTGGGGTTGAGTGTTCTCGGGGCCATTGGAAGTTCGGCCATGCGAGAGCACAAGCTGCACTCGAACATGGCGCGCCAGGATCCGGATGACGAATAAATGAGCAGCATAGAGGTATCTATGCGACATGATCCCGTGCATCGTTCGTCTATATTTGAAGAGCCTTGATTTGTTACATAGAGTCTTACAGACGTGATGCTCATAGATTGACCAATGCCAAGTCCTGTTTCTGGAGTATGACATGACCGTATCCACTGTCCTTATGAGTGGTTAGTGATCTGCACGTTATGAGTGGTGCATAATCGTATTATATAAGCAGCGGGCTCACAGTGGCGCTGGAGATTCGGCCTTCTTTCCATTACACCGCTTCCTCCTCTCAATCAGTCGTCCTATCTCTTGCCCACGTGTGTTGGATGGTTGTCTCTTTCTTTCTTGGCCGTCTTCAGCTAGTAGGCTGCGGAATACGTGTGTCGCAGAGTGTGGCCTGACGCACGAGAGTTGCTTGGGCTGCAATTGACTTCGACTGGCCCGAGGCGCTCGTCCCACCTGATCCTGTCGCACTCTCTTTGACTTACTCGGATATTCTCTTCTTCTCTTTCCTGTTATAGTTTTATCTTTATTGTTTTCTGAACTGCAGCTTATCATAATTATACACTGTATGAGTTCCTCGTTTTTTGAACGCCAGCTCATCTGTTGACCTCCACGTTCCCGAGCCTCTAAGATTCCCGCAAGCTACTCCGCGAGTTGGGGAATCGACAGTGAAAACCAATTGTCCCACCTCTGACATCTACATTCTGGGATTGCGATGGCAATAGCGTTCCACTCGGGAAGTTTAACGGATTCTGGAAACACCGCAAGTGTCGTCCTAAAAGGTGCCTGGCCACCGGAAATGGAGGTCGTTGAGAAGTCCGGCGGCAAATCGAACACCAGATTACCCACGAAGGAAAACACCCTAGATCAAACCGTCTCGTCTACTCCTCCTCGTCGTAAGCGCTTGCTCTTGTCCACGGAAAGCGCCTTTGTCGACCATGTCATCCCGTCACTCGTTGCGAACCCCGACGTCGAGCTCCGGCTGATCACAGACGAACCGTCCGCCCTCCTTTCGGGGATCAACAAAGTCCCACATTACTCGGATACAGTGGATAGTCGGAAGTTTGAGAAAAAGACGGGGGCGCGAAAGTGGCTGAAGGCCAAGGCGGCGGAGCTGTGCGAATGGGCCGACATGTTGCTGGTCGCCCCGGTCGATGCAGGCACTTTGGGGTCGATGCTGTCGGGTTTGACCAACACCCTGACGCTGGCGCTGCTTCGTGGGTGGATGTCGCCCAAACCAGTGGTGCTGATTCCTGGCATGACGGTCTCGGAGTGGCATCATCCGTTGACTGAGAGGCAGCTTGGGGAGGTCCGCCAGTATTGGCCGTGGATTAGCGTTGTCGCGCCTGTTTTGTGGAAATTTCAAAATCTCGAGGAGCTAGTTCAGTTACCCTGGAATGGATTGGAGGAGCTTCACCACACTCTTGAACGAACCTTGGGGCTATCCTTCGCGCAACCCGCCTCGCTCCCGGACGCCTCCACCAAGGAGGCGGTCCCGGCTGAGAAGCAGTCTTTGCACAATGTCGCGACGATCACGCGGAATCGGATGTATCTGTCGGACATGATGCGAGGCGGGTCCCGGGCGTTGCCGATGGAACTTTGGTTGAACATTTTTGAGGAACAATTACACGATTGGGAAATCGCGAAAGCGGTTGGGATCCCGGCGAATCTACCGGTGCCCAAGGAGTGGCAGAGCCACTTGTTAAAGATGTCGACCCCTGCGTCCTTGGAGTATACCATCTTACGGGGGTCGTTCGCCGCAATCAAGAAGCGCATCGATAGTCTGCCCCGGTGGAAACCACTCTCCGACCTCTCATGCCACCTCGTCTTCAAATTCTCGCGAACCGACATCCTGTCTTATCTCACGGAACACCACCTCGACCTTCTCTGGACCACCTCTCGCCTCACGAACATCCCCTATCGTGCCTCCGCCATATACGGCAACCCCAATATCCTGACCTGGTGGCGCGACGCTCCCGCACTCCCTACCAAAGACTACATCGCCGATGCCATGGACGGAGCGTCGCGTGCCGGCTTTGTCAACGTCCTCGAGTGGTGGCGCACCTCCGGTCTCGAGCTCCGGTATACGGAACGTGCCCTAGAAGCCGCCAGCGCGGAAGGCCGCATCGCCGTTCTAGACTGGTGGAAAAAGGCCTCCGCCAACGCGCCAGCAAGCAATCCCATCCCACTCAAGGTGGGCAAATCCGTCCTCCTCGCAGCGCAATCCGGCCGCGCGTCCTCGCTCGCCTGGTGGGACGCATCGGGCATCCCATACAGCCACGCCGAGTCCGTCGCGCGCATCGCCAGCACGCACGGCCACGTCCACGTCCTCGAGTTCTGGCACCAGCTCAAGGGCGCCAAGATGATCTTCGACTGCCAGGTGCTGGTGGGCCCCACCAAGAACGGCCACGACAACGTCCTCGAATGGTGGCGACGGAGCGGGCTCCGCGTGGAGTTCAAGACCTGTGACATCGAGGAGGCCCTCGAGGACGCGGACCCGGTTTCGGGCGCCGAGGAACGTGTGCGCCGGTGGTGGGCGCGTAATGGCCTTAATCTGGGCGTGGGGACGAGCGAGTGGATGAAAACGAAGGTTTTATAATACGTTCTCCTTGCCTTTCTTCATTTTCCCTTCTCTTCCTCTGCATATCCTTTGGATTCACTTTCGGGTTCTCTCCTCCTTTCGGTAACATGCATGGACCATCGTCCACTCCACTATATTCATAATACCCCTGTCTGTGACCTTCTTCTACTTCTACTTCTCTCCATTTAGTTTTCGTCTTCATTTTTGCCTTCCTCTCTTTCTCTCCTCTTCTTTTTCTTCTTTATACGCTCGGCATGGATAAACAAATTGCACAGGGAAGGAAATACGCACGGGGTACAGGAGTCTTAAGCCTCGTCTTTGCATGCAGGTGTACGGTACGGCCTTTTCTGGGGGAAATGAATTATGTTTATGTTTATGCTTATACTTATGTTTATGCTCATGTCTGATGATTGACTTTCTGTTCGATCAAGTTGTGGATAGATTCGCTCTTGTGTTGGAATTAAATGTGTAATGGCTGGTTTTGGTACAGACTACTGTTGCTATTTCTTGCTGGGGAATGTAGACTGTGTAGAGCTTCGATTAGATACGTCTATGCTTGTAGTGCACTTTACTAGGCAGTGTAGTGGTTCTGTGATTGAGTAAGTGTGACAAACTGTACTATAGAATGATAATAATAACAGTTCTAATTTGGATTCATACTGTGTGGTACATGTCCGGATTGCCGGACCTCCAGTCTAACTACTACGCTCGCGCCCACATTCAGATACGATAAAGTCCTTCATTTTCGTGCACGTATCTCATCAGTAATAAATTCGTTGGATGTCCATATGACCTTCAGCGTTCCGGGGGTTGTCAGTGGGGCCATAATGACATGAGATAATTGGCCGCGAAAGTCTGCTTCTAGCTGTTTGTCTGTCATACTTCTCTCCTAGACTAGAGTTAGTGAGGGGTTGTTTTGAGGAAGGAAGGAGGGATCGTCGCACCAGGTGGGTTGGGATTGCTCCAGGCGGGGAGTGCGGATGGCATTCCGATCGCCGAAAGGGTTGTCCTCGTCGTCGTCGTCTTCATCAGAGTCCGAGTCGCTGCTTGCGCTGTCGTAGATTCGGGGCCGCGACTGCGACGGGGACGAGCCGACGGGCATGCTTAGTGGGCGGGCGGGTCGGGGCGGCTTGGGCGGGTTGATGGACAGGCCGGCAAAGGCCTCCGGGACGTCGTCGCGGTCCGGGGTCCAGCCCGTTTCGAGGACGTCCTGGTCGCTGTCGCTGTCGTAGTCGACGCTCTTGTCGAGCACCTCGAAGGCCATCAGCGCCGTAACCAGCTCCTCGTTGGCGTGGATCAGGCTGCCGAGGTACTCTTCGCTCTCTACGTGCTGGATGTACCGCAGGATCTGGCGGCGGAGCTCTTTGCAGGTCTCGAATCGCTGCAGGCACTCGACGTCTTCGCTGACGCGGTGCGTCTCCCGGTTGACGAGTTTGAGCGCGTTCAGGAGGTTGGTGCTGGCGAGGGAGGAAGATGCGAGCGTCTGCAGCATCTCGGACTTCTCTCTTTCGAGATTGAATGGGCGCGTGTATATTTTCTTCTCCTTCTTTTCCTTCTTTTCCTTTTTCTCTTTCTTGAGGGACTTGCTGCTCGAGTGCTTGTGCTTGGAGTTGCCGACGACGGTCGATGGCCCGTTGCCAGCGGAGATGGAGACGCTGTGGCCCAGGGGCGGGTCTTTGGAAGTGCCAGACTCCCGTAGGACCTTGGCCTTGGCCTGAGTGGCCGGTTGCTTGCGTTTCGGCAGCTGGCGGTAGAGCGCCGTCACGCGCTCCATGCCCGGGGTGTTTTTATACGAGGCGGCCCATTGTCCAAAGAGTTGCTTGCACTTCTGCTTGACCAGGGGGTCGGAGACCGGGTCGGTGGCTGCGATCCGCAATCGCTCGAGTAATGGCTCATCTGCGAATTCCCGGAGGAAGCGGTCGCCGGTGTTTTGGATCAAGAAGTCAAGAATGGTTAGCGACCGTAGCTGGCGGTGGATGTTCCCGTACTTCCTGAAGCGAAGTTAGCAGTCGGTTGAAGGTGAAGGTAAAGTGAGGTGGGACTGACAGCTTCTTTCGCAATGCGCGGCTCGCTTCTGTCGGTCCGCTGGCTTGGATACGGATGGCTTCAATCAGATCAACAATTCCGCTAGAGTCTTCGACCTCATACTGCTCGCCAGTGAGGACTTCAATCTGGACGGACACGGCCGAATACGGTTTCTACAAATCTCAGGTCAGTACCTGACCCATGAGCTTGTCACGAGGAAAGACAAGGCATTGCGTAGATAGTGCCACACGCACGGCGTAATGTCAACATACCGATGAGTGGAACATCCTGGTCTGTGGTACAAAGCAAGTTGTGGACAAGCCCAGTGAGGTTTTAGCGCAATGCGGGGGCGGATAACCAAAGGACAGCCCGTGTCCTCACATTCGTATCAGTGTGCGCTCAACGGTCAACACCGAGAATTGGATTCGCGATCGCGATTCCTGTCCAAATGCGAGAGCAGTATTCCTGATAAAATAAAATCCCGAGACCAAATGCGACTGTGCTGCGAATCGATCGAGGACTTCAGTCGTCGGGTGACGTGTTACAACCAGTCGTTCGATAATGCGCGTGCCCGTAGAGGTAAATGTCTGACAAGAAGCTGGCAAGTAGAACCCACAGGACAACCACTGAGGCAGCCCGTCTCGCGAGCAGATCAACGGGGGAGAGACAGTCGAGAGGGGGAGTTGGAGAAGAGAGAATGAATGAAGCCTCCAACGTCATTGCGCTTCGTTGTTGATAGGCGGTCCCGTGACTGCCCCTCGCGGATCGTCCCGTTCGGGTTAGCGCGGGGAATGTCAATATAGGCCAGTTCTTCCCCATTCGGTTAGATCCCACGTGATATCGATCTATATCTTTCATACACCTCTCTCTCTCTCTCTCTTGGGATAGATGGTATAGCATGACGGTGTGGGCTGGAGGGTCTTGCCAGTCAGTGTCACGACGTGTTCACTTCTCCCATGATCTTTCCCTTTCTCCAATGGTCATTCTCACCAGTCCCATACTCTCGTGACGACCACCAACTACTATACGACTACTGATTGTGCTAGGACTTGATCTCAGAGACTATTCCAACCTACGAAACGTGCTTGTCTATAATTGCTACATCTCTTTACCTGTCTTTCGATTCTTTCTATCATTATCAACCATCTCACTGCTGGACGATCTCGAGAATACCATCGAGCCTTGAGATTTGCGATGAAGCTTTCGACTGCATTTCGCATTCCCCTTTCATATATTTGCTTTGCGAGAACTTTAATACTAATGGCATGTTATTGCACTACTGGCATGGCGACGACTGGTAATCTCCGTCTCCCGATACACATACTTCACTATGCTAATCAAGGTCTTCTTAGTCTCAAAGGATAGCCCGAGCGAAGGCATCAACCTAGTCACATTTCTCGAAGGAAAGCCACAACAACATGATGCAATTTACACAGGAGCAATCCAAATCCTTGAGTCAATGAAGACATCTCCTTCCTGCAATCGAATGGCAGCGTCGGAGCTGGTCATGTCATGCCAATCTCTGGGAGACAAGTCTGGTGATACCCCGGACTCAGGAACATATGTTACCTTAGAGCGTGTACGCTCCTTCTATGCAGCAAGACTGGCTATCTGTGAGCTGAACGGGGCTGGGGCATCTGTTCCCCGTCTATGCATTCCGGTCACTGTGTCGGGGCCGCCTGGGAAACGCATGTTCAGTATTCCCTCCAGAAGCAAACCGCCCCTTAGTCCCGTGGACAAGGAGTCAGCAGCCCTTTTAGAAGGCTGTCTGAAGACTTTGGAATCACGTCCGCAATGGTGGACGTCATATAGCAACAACAGACAAAATGCAGTAGTTATATGCCAAGCGGCTAGGATCGAGGGTGAGAAAGAAGAGCTTTTGGAGCTTTATAGATCTATAGTTGAAAGCTCTTCGAAACTGAACGATGGTCTGCAGGACGCTCTGCGGGCAGCTACAGCGCAGTCTTCTCAGTATAGAACATTTATGGACGTGACGGAAGCCATGCAGATGAGGATGCATCATGAAATGAGAGAGACGGAGTCGCACTTCAAAAGCTTCTTAGCAAAAATCTTCCAGGGAATTGAAGTCAGCGCTCAATCTGCAATCATCGCGCTTACTTCAGCCCTTGAGAATTTCCAAACGGGAGCTTTGACGTTTGAGAAGGTTTGTACCTTCACATTTATACCTATGAAATGATCTGACGCCGTGTAGAATGTCCAGAATATATCACGCGAAGCTGATGGGTTACAATATATCATACGAGCAATTCATGATGAAGTTCTCGCTCGGCATGACGAACTAGAAACGGCTCGTCGACAAGACGCCCAATCACACAAAGATATTGTCACAGCTATCCACAGCGAGCTAGAGTCAATACTACAAAATGAAGTGGTCAAAATCTCACACGGCCTCGGTGCATTCGATGCTTCTTTGGTGAGCTCCTGGGCTCTACCTTGAAGACCTAAAAGCTAATTGTCAGGAATGGCTGGCTGCGAAGCTGGAGAATGTTATGCAGCAAGAGTTGAGTATATCTGAGGTATGCGTATCCCCAAAGTTTCGTGGTATACATCTAATTCTGGAAGCGGCTACGGAATTTCGAAACATCTCTCGAGGAATCTCGCTTGAGAGCAGAAGACCTTCAAACAATGCAGGTCCGACAGTTCAACACAACAAAGGCACAATTAAAGCTGCAGGACAGCCTACACATGCAGTTGCAAATTTCGTACGCTTTGCTCGGCCAAACAGCTGCCGCTGCTGCAAATCTACAGGCCATGATCGACGAGGCAGCAGCCAGATATAAGGGGTTTTCTGGTTTGGCCGGGCTTCCCTGGCAATACTCCACATGGATAGCATGCGGCATGTTTTTCATCTATGCAATAATCCAATGCCCAACATTTACCGTCGCTTTGCTTGCTCTGGGGACAGGTGAGATTACATGCGCCTTCCAAATAGACCGTAGCTGATCCTATTGCAGCCCCTTTCATTATATGGAAATCCATATGATCCAACCACAACTTGTGGCAAGAGTTATCAATACCTAAAACATTTTTACAGTTCCACTGCGAAACCGGTTTCGATTTATCGATTTAGTGATTTAGTGTTTTTTTTTTTTTATGTACTTCTTCCCGTTACTCATGCGAAAGATAGTGTCTACGGCGCTAGTCCAAGGAGATCGACACCCAAGCCTAACATGCGCATTTGCCCAACATGCCTAGACTTTCAAATTTGCTGCTGTACTTATGGAGCCGACAGATGAGTGAAAATAAAAAAGATCCGCTGATGCACACGTACAGTTCACGCGACAGGCCTGAACGAGACTCCAAACCGTGTGGAGGAACTAAACAATGAAGCTCTACAGAATTACGACAACACCGTTAAACGGTCGTCATCGGAGCTCTGCACGGTCGACGCATCTGTAGTTCTGACTGCATGATTACACTGCAGCCTCGTCCGACGCCACGTAGATCCTCACACCGTCGACGCACTTGAGATTTAGTCACGGCAATCGCTCGGTAAACATTCAATCATATCTGCGTTTGAAAAATAATGAAATTGGTTTCTGTATCTTCCTTCTCCGCAAGGAGGCTCTGGATGTGACAGTTGTTCATACCTCCGTCGGCTAATAAGCCGTCTAATTGTGGGACTCTGAATACTACTTCGTAATTACTACTAGTATACTACAATCAAGTATCGGGCTCCGGTGGAACAACTTCGGGGTGGATTTCCTCTTTTCTTTCTGCAGCCGCTAGTCCATAGTTCGACAGGGTTTACATGCATGCTTGCAGTAGTCATCACACTCCTCATGGTTTCAGACATCTAGCTAACCCTAGAAAATGTCACTGAGTCAATTGACTGGTGGTGATTGTTGCAATTGCCGAGTTCACTACTGTGGTTGGCTACATCATATCAGGCTAGGATCTTTCTGATATATGTGGGTGGGGTCCATGACAGGGTGACTGGACCTGGTTTGTGGAAATTATACCCCTGTCATATCACCCACGTAGAGTCAAGGTCTTGAAGTGAGAATTTACAGGGATATCTCTTCGGTGTCGCAAGTTGAAATCTTGAACAATATATTTTCACTGTCTAACGGTAAATATTTCCGGATCCATGTCATAACAACACAATATATCAACTGTATGTCAGAGATGTTTAGAGTCGTACTACTATTATATAGCTATGTAAAGCATCTATGAACGTAAGGTAGATTCTCTCATGATAAATATAGTGAGCATGCACAGTTCAAACTACAAAAGCCTTAAACTTAGTCCGCTGCAACAACCCACCTCGCTGCATTCGAATGTCCTTTTGGGTAAGAGCACCACCTGTTCACCCCACGCTGGATTTGTTACAGTCCATTCGGCTAATTACCGAGGCCATAGACTTTTTTGTCACTCAATATTGCCTTCATCCAACTTCAGCGGGGTTCAGCAGCAGCCTATGTCTGTTCGCACTGGTCGTTGGTTGTACAGGGAGACGATGAATGAACTACACGCAAGAGATCCAACGCGCATTATAAATAGATTTGAGCTCGCCCCTTGAGCTTGTCACCCCCCTTCGCCTCTTTACAGAAAAGGAGTAGCACCTTTTACACGGATGTGAACGGCTGAAACGATGTTATTCTATCTTATCTCGTCTCTGCTCACATCAAGTTTAATAGCCCTAGCACGCCGAGACGCCTTCCAATCTCGCTGTGACGACTTCGCCAGCAAGATCGACCTACCTAATGTGCGTGTGAATCTTGTTGACTATGTCGCGAGTGGCACCAACCTCTCACTACCCGACAATGACCCCAGCTGCGGTGCGCCGTCGCAGTCGGTGTCCGCAGACATGTGTCGAGTCGCCATGGCAGTATATACCTCCGACAACAGCGAGATCACCCTCGAGGCGTGGTTCCCACGCGACTACACCGGCCGGTTCCTGAGCACTGGGAATGGAGGGCTCGGTGGCTGTACGTTCTCCCAATACTGACATGAGCCTTATAATATTAGTATACTAACTAACCCCCTCTCCACCCAGGCATCCAATACTACGACCTCGCATACACAACAGGCATGGGATTCGCAACAGTGGGCGCCAACAACGGCCACAACGGCACCTCCGGAAAGCCCTTCTACAAGCACCCCGACGCAGTTGAAGACTACGCATACCGGTCCATCCACACCGGCGTCGTGATCGGCAAGCAGCTAACCAAGCTTTTCTACGACGAAGGCTTCGACAAATCGTACTACATCGGCTGCTCGACCGGCGGCCGGCAAGGGTTCAAGACGGCGCAAAAGTTCCCCGACGACTTCGACGGCGTTGTCGCCGGCGCCCCGGCCTTCAACATGCTCGGCCTCCTCTCCTGGAGCGCAAACTTCTTCTCGATCACAGGCGCCCCAGGCTCAGAGACATACTTGAGCCCCGCGGAGTGGAAGCTCGCCCACGACGAGATCCTCCGCCAGTGCGACGACATGGACGGCGCTAAGGACGGCATCATCGAGGACCCGGACCTCTGTCATCCAACAATGGAAGCCATAATTTGCGACCCAGACTCCTCCTCCTCCTCAAGACTCACAGGCACACAAGCCAAAACCGTCCGCGAGATCCTCTCCCCGCTCCACGGCGCAAACGGCACACTCATCTACCCGCGCATGCAGCCCGGGTCCGAAACGCGCGCCTCAACAATCATGTACACCGGGGAACCATTCATCTTCAGCCGCGAATGGTGGCAATACGTCGTATACAGCGATCCCAGCTGGGACGCGTCGCAGTGGAGTGTGCAAGACGCAGCCGCAGCATTGAAACAAAACCCCTTCGACGTCCACACGTGGCCCACCGACCTATCGGCATTCCGCGACGCCGGAGGCAAACTGCTCACTTACCACGGCCTGCAGGACCATCTGATTAGCTCGGAGATATCCAAGCTTTACTATGCGCGCGTCGCGGAGACGATGGCGCTTCCGTCCGCCAGGCTGGATGACTTTTATCGCTTGTTTCCTATTAGTGGGATGGCGCACTGCGGGGATGGCGATGGGGCGTATGGGATTGGAAATGGGGCGAGTACGCATGCTGGGAACGATCCTGAGGATAATGTTCTTATGGCTGTTGTTAGGTGGGTTGAGGAGGGCGTTGCGCCTGAGACTGTGCGCGGGGCGAGGTTCGAGGATGGGGTGGGCTCGAGGGTTGAGTATACGCGGAGGCATTGTCGCTATCCGCGGAGGAATGTGTATAGGGGTCCGGGGAAGTTTACTGATGAGGATGCGTGGGAGTGTGTTTGATTTATTGTTTTTTGCGGCTGTACAGGTAGTTACGGCGCGTAGTTCAGTACGGTATTATGATTTATTGCTGCGATGAACCTTGGATGTAAAGTGGCGTGCCAATCACATCGTCCACATATTGTTCATAATGAGGTCACCACCCAAACAACGACTCCACGAAGTTGCTTCTTCATAATAAATACTCTTCGGATTCCAAGCATTCTCATCGATATCGCTATGGTCTCACCCAATATTGCTAATACCATCAATACTGGCAACTCCAACCACCCCAGCCCATAATCACCACACACATACATACATACATACATATTCCAAAATATCACATTAACAACACCACCACCATGGTCCAATCCGGCGCAAACTCCTCGATGAACCACCCCTCGAGCTCCATCCGCGGCGGCGCCAGCTTGCAGCCGACGCCCGCCAACAACGTCGGCGGCGGACGGGGTCTAGGCGATGGAGGTTGGACCAAGGGAGGGACGGCTGCTTCTGAGGTTTGTCTCTTTCTTTCTATTCTTTGAACTGGTCTGTCTGGTGGCGATAAGAAGGATCATGCTAATACGGTGTGGCGGGGCTAGAATAAGCAGAAGCAGAGGCAAGGCTCTGAGAGCAGCATGGACCAGGGTAGAGGCCAGGAGGGTTGGTGGAGGAGGGCGAGTGATACTACTAAGGATTCGGTGAATAACTTGTGAGCTATTCCTTGGTGGTTGGGTTGGTTAGGTTGGTTATATGAGGGCGTGGGCTAATCGTTTGTGTTCTCGTCTAGGTTCTCGACGTATGAGTAACTGATGTGATTATGTTGCGAAGTTGATGCTTGAAAAGTGTGATTGCCGCGGAGGCAAAAGTGGATTCGTTTGGGGAACTTTGCATGTTAAATGTTTATATGGAAACTGCTGCAAGGCGATGTGTGATACGATACTTTCTAACGTGCTATCAATGATGGGAAATTGAACCCGTGGTTGAAAACTAATACGAACAAATATATATATTGAATGACTGATGACGACATCTCTATCCACAAATTAAAACCAGCCTATTCCGTCTTCGACTGCTTCCCACCTAGGCGATCTTTCAGCGCGACAACCTTGCCCAGTAACCGGCCCTTGAGCGTCTGTGACGTCAGTGCCGCTGCTTCGTCGGCGGAGACAAACCGCCGGACTAGCAGGTTGAAGACGCTGCCGAACGCGAGGGCGATGACCGTGCTGGTGAGGATGATCACGTTGTAAGGCATGCTGAAGTCTGGGGTCGGCAGCGGGAGGAGCAGGCTCGTAGTGCGGATGTAGACCGGTGGGTTCTGGCTGAGCTTGATCACCGCGGGCGCGACGTTGAAGCCCCGGTTGGCGTCGGGGGGGTACTCGGTGTAGCGCAGGATAGCTTTCTCGAAGTCGTAGGTTAGCGTCACGGTGGAGGCGGCCGGTACTGAGATGGCGAGTTCGAGCTGGGTGCCGCGCTCGCGGTCGATGGCCGGCCGGTAAAAGGTCTCGCGGATGATCTGGGACGCGGGGACCTGGTGTCGGATGCCATCGCGGCCGGTGATCGTTGCCTGGAGGGTGTGCACGTAGGGACGCAGGAACCACGGGAGGGTCTCGAAGTAGACAAAGTCGACGCCGTGCGCGTCGCTCGGGTTGTCGAAGATGATCCGCATGCCACCACGTTCTTGGCCGTGGCCGACAATGGTCCGTTCGGCGCGGAGGACGGGCTCGTCCAGGGGGACTTGCACCGTGGCGTCCTGCTCCTGGACGAGGAGATCGAAGGGCTGGGAAGGGTCGAGACTGAAGCAGCGCGAGAAGCCCGCCTCGTCTTTTCTCTCCGTCGCGCCAGGGGATATGTACACGCCACGGTCATGTGGCACGCGCAGACATATCGGCTCGTTGTCGTTGGCATTTTCGGCCAGAGGGCACACCCCGCTGACGGTACGGCCGAAGATTTCGTGCAGACTCCATCCTTTCTCGGCCGCGCTCTCCAACGGGTAGCACGCGTCTTCAGAGTGATAGGGCTTGGATGTGTCACACACGAGCTCTTCAGTGGGAACAGGTCTCGGGATCGGGTTGTCTACAAGCAGTCAGAAAAGGACTCGATTCATGGGTACGGACAGGTACCAACCTCGAGGTCGTTTAGACCGGTCAATGTCCAACACAATGTCAACAGTCTGATCGATCTGCACAACACACTCGTCGGGGCTAGTGCAGATAGGACGCACGTCGACTGACATGCTCTGCCACGATGCATCAAACAACTTGTGCCCATCCAGCAGGCTAGAAATCCCCGCTTTCCCTTTACACGGGAGGAGTTTCACAAAGGGCGTCAGGTTCTCGGTGCACACCACTTCACCAGGAAGCGTTCCGTGTAGCAAATGCAGATTACTAGATGCGGGATGATCGCCTGTGGAGTCAAACAAAGCCGCAGGGCGAGTGGTCCGCGTGGAGTCAACGAAATTCAACGAGGCGCAAAACAGACCTGACAGTGACTGCGTCAGGGTGATCCATTTCGCGAAAGCTCTGGAACAATCAGTACTTCTCCCGAAAATAATATGGATTGGAATGGTCAACGCGTCAATCGTCGCATAGCCGTCGCACATACTCTTGGTCACTCGGCGCATCAATCCACGCCCATAACTCGACCCCCGTGCCGCCTTCCTTGCTCCCGTTCCAGGGGCGCGAACCCCAGCTTTCAGCGTCCCATCGTCCCGTGGTAAATCGGAGATGAAGTTCTTTAGTATTCGTATGGCGCAGAATCTGGCCTAGGGCGCGCGGGAAGTATCGGAAGTGTCGCTCGTCAAAGGATTGTTGCGACTCATTGCCCCGGAAGGTAAATGAGGCTAGGAGGGCTGATTGCGGTAAAGGTTGTAGAAGGAGATTTTCATAATAGTCTGAAGCGGCGGAGACGAACGGTGCAAGCGCAACGAAGGCGAGCAGAGAAAAGAGAGCGCGGGCAAGCATCACGTCATCCTTAACGCAAGAGTACTTGTGCGCTGATGCTGGGTGAGTCGCTCAGAATAGGACAGATTGATCACTCGAGTCGGGGGGATTGGACAACGATCGCGAGCGCGGGATTGGACAGGGATTGGTGAGCGGGATTTGCCACCGTCTGCCTTGAGTCTTTTGACGAAGGGCGTCAGAAGATGTGTACTTGGATACTGATGACGGAGTTGAAGGGTGGTCCATAGTTTATCAATCGCCATGTTGATGTCCTAGCTCCTGTCAAAAAGGGGAAGGCGGTCTGTGATTGGAGATTCACCGCCCCATTATTGCGGGACTAACGATGTGATTGCGATGGGTCCGATCTTTGGTTAGAGAACGAAAGAAAAGATATAACACAAGATGAGTTGATATATATAATGCGATATTTTGTATTCTTGCAGATATACCGTGAGTTTCTGGACTGTGATAACAGACATTGATAGCATAGGTGACCGAAGAGAGCGGAAACTAGGTAAAAAGACAAAAAAACGATCCACACGGGGATCGAACCCGCAATCTTCGGTTTAGGAGACCGACGCGTTACCATTACGCCAATGGACCCTTATCTGATAAGACCAAAACCGGATGGTTATCTATTAGCTTAAGAATAATTTTACTGCCCTTCACTGTTCAGCCTAAGTATAGTCACTGACTTACCAGGAAATAACAAGATCACCATGACACGCATGTTCGGTCCCATGAGCAAGGGTCTGCATTTACTGTTATAGTAGGGAGACACAGATCTCAGCTATATAGCCCCATGTTATATAGATTTTACCATAACTTTTCATAATCTTCAAAACTTGTATGAGCATCAATCACACATACTCTGTGTTCAGTGTATAGACTTACATAAGCACATACAGGCTTGGCGTCCTCCGCAAAGAATCATCGCCAGCAAGCTAAACGGCTCGGCCATCTCCATCTTTTCGCATCAGCTCCGCCACTCCCCCAATCCATCCTTATCCTCCCCCTCCACACCATCCAAAGCCGGATAACCATGGCGGCGGAACAACGGAAACTGCTCGAGCAGCTGATGGGAGGTACGTCGCGTCCTTAAGGACCTTATCATGCCGTCAAGCCCAAAAGCCCCAAGCAAGCAAGACAATATATTCACTTCTTTTTTATGCAGCGGACCAGCTCATCGGCCTCGGCGCGAATTCTCGAAATGCTCAGCTCTCCATCACAGACTCCAAAGTCTGTCGTTCATATCTGGTCGGCACGTGTCCGCATGACCTCTTCACCAACACCAAGCAAGATCTCGGCCCGTGTCCCAAGGTGCATAGCGAGGGCCTGAAAACGGAGTACGAGACGGCGTCGGCGGCTGAGAAGGCCAAGTGGGGGTTCGACTATGACTATATGCGCGATATGCAGAAGTACATTGACGACTGTGATCGGCGCATTGAGTCCGCGCAGCGTCGGTTGGAGAAGACGCCGGATGAGATCCGGCAGACGAATAATTTGGTGTGTTTATACCTACCCCATACATAGAGAGTGAAACAGGGAGAGAGAGAGAGGAAAAGCTAAAGCTAACGCAAACCCACCCAGCTCAAACAAATCGCCGACCTCGCCAACACAATCAATAGCGGACTCCTGGAGATCTCCATCCTCGGCGAAACCGGCTCCGTCGCACAGGCCCTTAACGAGCTGCACAAAGTGCGCACCGCGAAGCAGCAGAAGGAGTCCTGCGAGCGCGAGCTCAAAAACCTCCAAGACACCTCCGGCCCGTCCGGCCACCAGAAGCTGCAGGTCTGCGACGTCTGCGGCGCGTACCTCAGCCGTCTCGACAACGACCGCCGTCTCGCGGACCACTTCTTCGGCAAGATGCACATGGGATACTCTGATATGCGCAAGGGGTTCAAGAAGCTCAGCGAGGAGCTCAAGGGTCGGCCGCCGCCGGTGCGCCACCACGATGATGACGATGGGCCTGGTGGTGGTGGTGGTTGGGGCGGGGGTGGTCGCTCTGGGGGTGGGCGCGGTCCGCGGTATGGTGGAGGAGGTGGTGGTGGGTATAAGAAGCGTGGTGGGCGGTGGTGATGTGTTACTGGTTTTTATGATAGGACCTGGGGTTCTTGCTTTTCTTTTTTTCTTTTTTATCATCTTCTGTTCATTTCTGGATTTGCATAGCGCAGGCGTTTCTTTCCACTGTGCCCTCCCCCCCCAAACTAGTCTGTCAAGTGTGGTTGGCGGGACGAGTGTCGAGCCTTACGACCTCTACAATGTGATTGATATATTATACTATACTGTAATAGAAAGAACGGAGTAGCGGAGTGATAACAAGCATGCTATTTGCATCATGCAGGTGCTCAAAAAGCTTAATTCAAGGTGTAACACTAGGTACTCAAAGCAGCATCAACGGCAATGGTAGAAACAGACAGGTTCGTTCATCACAGGATCGGATCAATACAGGAGCTATTAGAAAGAAAGCAAAGGAAGGGGAGAAGAGAAGGGGAAACAAGAATAGCATAGTCGACGTTAATACCCCATGAAAAAAGTAAAAATAAACACAAATAAGCCCAAAAGGATAAAATAAGATAACCCATTTTCCCCGTTCTCGCGCACCACGCACAACAAGTACATTCATTCAATCGAAACAAAAAGCGAGGCAAGATAAGGATAATGATGATGATGATAAAAGACAGATGCAGAGAACAGTGACATCCAGGCCCTCCCCCACGTGTAACATGCAAGCTTCAAGTAACCACATTAACTAATATACACCCGAGCTACACCAAAGCCTACGAAGCATGGTGTTGCGCCCCGTTGCTGTTAGCCGCCGCCGTGGCCTGTCTGATCTCCTGCATCAACAAGTCGTAGTCGTTTGCCGTCTCGGGCCGACGCTGGAGAATGTCCCTGACGATAGCGAGCTGGGCGACGTCCGCGTTGGGGGCATTGCGGAGGAGTTCTTGGATGGAGGGGCTGGTCGCCTGCGGGCCCAGGACTTGCACAGCGGCTGGGAGGCCGACGACTGGGAGTGCCGGGATGGGGGCAGCTTGGAGGGGCTGATGGGGCGAGTATTGCGGGGCTTGCGGCGTTTGGTTGTAGAATTGGGGGGCGGGGGTCGAGCCGGGGAAGGAGGATGTCGAGGTAGCGGAGATTTGGGAGGCCGCGCGCGGGCCGGGGGTCAGGAATTGCGCTTGCTGTGGGGTGTCTGCCACGGCGGTTAGGGGGCTGGCTGCGGCGGCGGCGCCTGGTTCCTGGCTTGGTTGATGCGAGGGCGGTTGCACGGAGGGTGGGTTGGAGTCGCCGGTTTTGACGGCGAAGACGACGAGGAGGACGCGGGCGGGGGTGGGGTCTTCGAGCGAGTTGTTCTCGAGGAGCTCGATAAATTCGGGTTTCTTGGTCATGCCGGCTTCGATGGGGATCATGTAGGTGTCTTTGACTGCTGGTAGCGGGTGCTTGCCGATGACGCCGTAGCGCTTGCGGTCTTGGAAGTAGTTGAAGAGGCGGTCGAAGCTTGCGCGTTCCCGAGGGGACTCGGGGCTGCTGATGGAGATTACTGTGACGTCTGTGGAATTGCTAAAGCGCAGGCCACAGAGGTAGTTGCTTGCCAGCTGGATGTCGATGCGGCCGTCCACTAGTAACGTCGGGGGCACCAGCTGGCTCCAGGGGATGCGTCCGCTCAGGTCGGCGCCGCCGACGTGCTTGGCCGACGAGGTGAAATCGGCGACCGGGTTCATGACCACCTTGCCCCGCCAGATGCTACCTTCGTCGTGGAAGTCTTTCGGGGAGTAAGGCGGAGAGTCGGGCTCGTCGTCTCGCAGCAGCTGGTCGATCTCGGCGTCGGCTTGCGCCTTGCTGGTGGGCACCGGCTCCCGGATGTTGGTGGCGACCTCGGGGAAGACGGCGTCGTGGCTGGTGCCGCCGGGCGAGTGGCCCCGGGACGGGAAGTGCTCGTCGTGAGTCTTTCTCTCGGCTGCTTTGGACGATCTTCGACTGCCGTTCTTCTCGCCCGCCTGCCTCCCCGTGGGACTCCCCGGGCTCCCAGAGCCCGGGCTCGCCTCGTTGTCGACGTTGCGACGCGGCGCCGTCGAAAAGACGGGCTCGCTGGCCACGTTCTGCACGTCGTCCTCGATGAGCTCTTCGCCCTTGTGGGTGCGTCGGATGCGGGGCCCCTGCTCCTGGACGATGATGTGCTGGCGCTCGGCCTCGCGCTTGATCTCGGCGTCCTTCTGCTGCAGTTCGTCGCTGGCCATGTCCTGGGAGCTCATCTTGGAGAGGGCATCGGCCGATAGACTACCTACGAGCAGACGGTCTCGCAGCGAAGTGTTCTTCTTTACGTTGAACAAGATCGTCCGCAGCTGTTGCTTATATGGGTCGGTGGGCTCGCCCGATCCTGCGCATATATTGTCATACATAGCATCCTCGACCGCAAGACCATGCTGCTGCGCAACCTCCTGGACCGTCTTCCCTTCTGGCACGCGGTATGACTTTTGCTTCTGCGCGCTCGTGATCTGATCTACAAACAGGTTGACCAGGGCTTTGGCAACGTTTTTCCGCGCCGGGTTGGTGATCTCCTCCAGGGGCTTCAGCGGCTTGGTGGGCGCTGGCTCCACCGCCGTATCTGGTTGAGAGGGCTGTGCGCTGGGCTCTTTCTTCACCGGTGTGACTCTCTTGGTCTCACTCGGCTGCTTCGCTTCGGCGGATTTCTTCCGCTCAGTCGGTTTCTCCGCGCCCTCCCCAGATTGATTATCAGCCTCCGCGTCAGCACCGGCACTAGGACCAGCGTCGCCGGCGGTAGGACCAGCATCGGGCATGGGCGCATCTTCTGGGGGTGAGATCTTGGGTTGTTTCGATTTCGGACGCTGTAGAGTAATCCATTAGTCAAACACGGTATAAAACCCACGAAGGGGGGAAAGGTTGTACGCACCGACTCAGGCTGAGGGGCTTCCTGGTCTTCGTCAAACTTGCGCTTCTCCGACGCTCTTCCCGGTGTATCCTGGCCCCGGGCCGTCCTCTCAGACACCGGCGACCTCGGCGATTGAGCCGTCGCGCTGGCCGCAGGCGCAGGCGTGGTCGAGGTGGCCCCACGGGTCGGCGTGCTGGCATCAGTTCTGGCCTCACTGGGTCGACCGCGACGGCCGCCCTTCTTGCCCTTCTTCCGTCGCGAGTGTTTCTTCTCTTCGGCCTCCTTGCGCCGTCGCTCGGCGACCTCTTCCCACGGCCTCTCGCCCCGCTCCATGCGCTCCAGGAGGTCCTTGTGGTTCTGTGGCCTGCACTGCTCACAGAAATACTGGTCGGGTTCCTGCCCCTTGGCAAATTGGAGGCCCATGCAGTCATTGTGCTGCCAGGCCAGGCACTGGTCGCAGCAGATCATGTCCCGCTCCACATCTTCCTCCTCCTCGTATTCGCCACATATGCATCGGATGATTTCCTCCTCGTCCTCCCCCTCGCTGGGGCCAGGTGTAGGTTCGGCGGATGTCTTCGCGGCTTTGTCCTTGTTGTGGAGTTTGGACTTGCCTTTCTTCGGAGTGTCGGATACCATATCGAGGTTTTTGTGCTGGCCCTTTGTTGACCGACCGGACCGTCGCGGCTCGTCTGTCGCCTTGCTGTTAGCTCACTTTCAAGTCATTCTGGTTGGGGAGAGAAGGGGGAGTGTCAGTGTGTGTGTAAGAGAGGGAATGGGAGGACCTGGCGCCCTTCCGTCACCACCGCAGCGATAGCCGTAGCGGTCCGGATGGGGCAGCTCAACCAGCTTCCAACAATCTAGGGTACACTAATTGCTTACCAGCCATGATCGATTTGTATGTGACAGTCGGGTGTGGGGTGGTTGATAACCGGCAAAAAGAAGACTCAAATTTCTACGGGGGTGTTTTGGGGCACCGCACGAGATATGCGCCACACACCACCCAGATCGCGTTTCTACGACACCCGAGGACTAGGTAACAAGCAATACACAGGAGAATCACCCGGGGACTGTTGGCTTCAATGCGACAATCCACGACGGTATTACTTCCCCTTCCTAACCTGCCTCGCCGTTCTTTTTTCGTTGATCTTTCTTCTTTTTTTTTTTTTTGTTTGTTTCTTTCTTTGTTGTTATTAATTCACCAACACGATGCGCAATGCCGACCACAAAGGTGGGTGGTGGGACTCTTGACGAGCGGTGTCGCGCGCACTGCGGATGAGCTTAGCGCGAGTGGGGTCGCGTAAAGGTGTGCGTCTGAGACAAGTCGATGATGTCAAATAGAAGGGGTCGCTGACTTGGGCGTATCAATCGGGTAGATGACGCGATCCGACACCTTGGAATGGATTCTGGGTGAGTTGTCCGGAAGATGGGGAGTGAAAGGAGAGTTGACAGAGAGAGGAGACGACGGGAGGAGAAAGAGGAGAGAAAGAGGAGAGAAAGAGCAGATCGTTCTTTTAAAGCAGGAAAAGCGAATTGAGTGCCTGAGTTTCGCCAAGACATTGCGAGGCCCTTCCATGCTGACTCAGAACGATACACGTGACGGTGGCCTTGGCATCCAGGCCCTCGCGTTAGCTCATCGTTTGGCGCGCTCAGCCTTCTTTGTCTCCAGATCAGATCTCTCATCCCCACATCGACTACTTTCTCACTTAGGACGACTCTTCTTACTCCACATATCATCTACTCCACTACTACAAGACTCTTATCTTCATCATCACTATTGTTATATTCCCTACGATGGCAGATGTCCGTTCGTTACTCCGGAATGAACTCGCTTCTCGCAAGGGCGGCAGCCCATCCCAGTCCGGCAAACAAGCAAATCGTGTCACCAAGAAGCGCAAGGTAGATTCCGGAGAAGACCTGACGAGGAAGAAGATCCGACAGGCAGTCGCCCATGCAGACCTGCAACCAGCCAGCATAGTCCAACCGCCCAGCGCCCAAGCCCTCGAAGACGCAGCCGAAGCCGAAGTCGACGAGCAAGAGATCGCGGGACCCGAGCTCCCCACCGACGAACAGGAGGAACTGGAGACGAGCGCAGAGGCATCGACAGCTCCACCGACGACCGCACCGAGCAGCCAACCGACGACCACGACCCAGGACCAGCGGACGATCGATGAGGACGAATGGGCCGCCTTTGAGCGGGAGGTTGCGGCGCCGAGTCGTCTGCCGCAGGCTCCGGCTGCGCTTACGGCGGAGGCGACTATCTCCGCTGCTCCCATGACGGCTGAACAGCTGGCTGCGCAACAGGAGAGGGACGCCCAGGCGGCGAAATCGCGCAGTCGGGAGGCGGAGGCCGAAGGGGAACGGGAAGATGCGGCGCGGTTCATGGAGGATGAGTTTGACGAGATGGAGCAGCTCGAAGAACGGGTTCGACGGCTGAAACACATGCGGGAGGAGCTGCGAAAGAAGACGGGGGAGGATGAGACGCAGGCACCCGGTGAGCCGACGGCGACTACGGTGACAGAGAAACAAGACAATTCTGCCAACGAAAGTAAGGAAGAAGAAGACGACGACGACGACGAAGACGATGATGATGACGACGACTGGGATAACTGGAGGTTCCGGTAAAGGCTGTACGACAACTGGGCTGGAGTAGAACACGGAACGGCGTCATTTCGAACATAACATACATACCGAGGTCTGGAACTTTTCCTATTGATTGATACCCAAATGAGCTATGGACATGAACAATCCCCGCGCGCGCAGCGCTTCTTAACTCTCCGTCTAATATTCAAGGGGGGAACCCGGATGCGAACGAAATCTTGGCTGGCTTTTTGATTGTGATTTGTACCTTTTGTAGCAACTTTGGATTGAACTTACAAAATGATGATCCGCTATTTGGGGGGTTTAGAAGACTAGATAGAATAGAAATCGACGAATAGTACTAATAGAGTTACATGGTTTCTATCAGGCTTGATGGTATATATCTCGAGTATTTACTCGGCGGGTGGCGCCTGGTCTGCTCCCTCCCCCTCGATGTAGCTCCGGAGCCCTCCCTTGTCGATTCTCATGGCTTCCTCGATCTCCGCCTCGCCCTCTCGGAGAAGCGTCTTCCCACGGAGGAGGTCCCCGCGTTGTTTCCGCTTCTCCTCCCCGACCTGCTTTTCTCGCTCGGCCAACGCCTTCTCACGTTTCTCGCGCTCCACCCGCTTCTTCTCAAGTTCTTCCCGCTGCTCGGCGGTCAGCTGCACTTCCGGCGCAGGCGGGAGCGTAGAGATGTAAGCCTCGATGAGAGGGTCGCGGACTTTCGCAGGGAGCGCAATATACCGCACATCCGTGATGATGCTCGTAGGCAGAGCCTCCAGGTTCGACGAGCGGTGGAGCTCATGGAGGGGCACGGATTTAAGCAGAGCCGAGAGTTCGGACTTGCGTTTGCTTTCCGGCTGCTTGACCCGCGAGATCAGGTCGCGGTACAGCTTCTCGCGGTCCTTGTCGGAGAGTTGAGAGTCCCGCATCTCGTCTTCCTTGCGGTATTTGCGTTTGAATTCGGGCCAGTAGAGCTTGGGCGTGGCGTACTCTTGCAGGAACGCCAGGTACTTGATGCGTGGGTCTTTCTTTTCCTGTTTGGCTTTCTGTTCCTTGTATTGCTGGATACGGTCTCGGCTCCAGTCGGACCAGACCTCCCGGCGTCGTTTCATGTTCGGGAGTACCGTGTACCGGGAGTCCTCGACGATACGGCCCTCTTCGATGATGTTCTCCCACGGCGAATACGGGTTGATGTGGTAGTCGTCGAGCAAGTCGCGGAAAAGGGCCGTGGAATCCTCGTCCGTAAGGGGAAGACCTTCTGCGCCTTCTTCCCAGTCTTCAGCCTCAGGGTCGCCATATTCGCCGGGATCCAGTCCGTATTCCTCGCCCATGGCGGCAAGTTGGTATTCCATGTCCTCCTCAGTGAATTCAACCGGTTGCTGGTCTTCTCCGTCGTCGGTTTTCGTCCGCTTGGACGGCTGTCCCGATTCTTCGTCCTCGCTGTCCGTGACCTCCACTTCCTCATATTCGTCGCTGTCCTCCCCTGCTGGCTGGGTGACCGGGGGCTCTCTCGAATCGCGTCGTTGATCCTCCTCCTCCGGGGCCGTTTCCATTTCTTCCGCGGGTGGTTCCTCCTCTTCAGCTTTCTCACCCCGTTCTTGCTTTTCCTTTGCCTCTCTTTCCATCCGGTCGAACTCCACGACTCCTTTCAGCACATCCTGCGGGAATTTCCAAAAACTTTCATTGGTCTCCGTATTGTAGACAAATCGTCTCCCAAGCCTTGTCTTCACAAGAACCCACGGCGCACACCCGGGTATAGTATGTTTCGATCGCGGTCGGTCCTCTGGCCCCCTTCTGCGATCCTGATAGCCCTTTCCGCCGCGGAAGCCACCGCGAAATCCTCCCCGGGCTGGGCCACCGTGAGGAATATTCTGCGGTTGCTGAGCGAAACCAAATCCCTGCGGCGCATACTGTGTAGAGGAAAATGGAGGCAAGGTGTCCGGTGTCAGAAATGGAGGGGCCGGCGCCGTATGTTGCTGTACCGGTGCTGGCTCCGGTTGGGATTGGGGCCGCTTGTAAGTCGATTGCTTCGTTTGTGCATTATAATAATACGAATGTCCTGCGACCTGTTAGATGCGAAGCCCGGCACCGGGTCTGGTAGACTGACTGACCTGAGGGTGCTTTGTGTTCCGTCCATCCTGGCGGTAGTGGAGGGGGAGGCGCGTAGGTGGATCTGAGCATTGTCGATACGTCGCTGTAAAGACCGTCGCAGCAGGCGAGGAGCAAATAATTTATATCAAAAGGCGTAGGTGCATGTCCACAAACTGAAAGAGGTGGTTACTGGAGCGGATTTGCGGCGAAGCTGCGCATCGACACTTGGAGGAGGTGGCCCGAGCTCAGCGGAACCTGCCCAGTTCAGGCTAGAGGACGCGCCAGGACGAGTTGCCTTGGGAGCTCACCCAACCATCATCATCGTCTCCATCATCACTCCCATCGCTTTGTCCAGCTCCCACGGTCCCCTCTCAGTCCCTTCGCTTGCCGATTTTCTCTCCGATCTACAGTTTGATTTCTTTCGTTTTTAATTTGATTTAAAGCGAACTCGCTACACAGAGAATATGTCTCGGAGATACGATTCCAGGGTATGATTCCCGTCCCTCCGCCCGTTCGCAGCTCCAGCTAACCCGATAACGCTCGTCCACAGACAACCATCTTCTCTCCGGAGGGTCGTCTATATCAAGTCGAATATGCGTTGGAGGCTATCTCGCATGCCGGCACGGCGCTGGGCATCTTAGCCAAGGATGGTATTGTCCTTGCGGCCGAGAAGAAGGTGACGAGCAAGCTGCTCGAGCAGGACACATCCGCAGAGAAACTCTACATCCTGAACGAGTACGCCTTTTCCGTTCGAATTGATCAGCTATAATGATACCCGATAACTGACTCTTTTTTGAAGCAACATGATTACAGCTGTTGCTGGTATGACGGCTGACGCCAACATCCTGATCAACTACGCCCGACAAGCCGCCCAGCGGTATCTTCTCACCTACAACGAAGATATCCCCTGCGAACAACTCGTGCGCCGGTTGTGTGATCTGAAGCAAGGATATACGCAGCATGGTGGTCTCCGTCCGTTCGGTGTATCGTTCATCTACGCCGGTTATGATCCCCTCCGCGAGTTCCAGTTGTACCAGAGCAACCCCAGTGGTAACTACGGCGGCTGGAAGGCGACTAGTGTGGGAGCGAACAACGCAAGCGCGCAGAGTCTACTCAAGCAAGATTACAAGGAGGATTGTGATTTGAAGGAGGCCTGTGCTATGGCCGTGAAGGTCCTGAGCAAGACCATGGATTCGACCAAGCTCAGCAGCGAGAAGAGTGAGTGATTGCCTGCCCTGATTCGATGTGCTCGTAGTGGCTATCCATCAACGTTATGTTGTCTCCTGTACTAACCCGGACGTCTCTGCAGTTGAATTCGCTACCGTGGGCAAGACCAAGGAGGGGAAGATCTACCACCACCTGTGGAACGCCGACGAGATCAACGCTCTCCTGAAGGAGCACGGGTTGGCCAAGGTCGATGACGAGCCCGAGGCTGGTGACTTAAAATAAGTGCTAGACAAGGAATGAGTTAATGTTGCGTCCGATGACCTGATCGAGATAATCCCATGTGTTCTGTTACCAAATCCGGCTCCAGAATCTCGCCCGTACTCCTCCCATCGTAAGCCCATGGGTTAATATATGTTACGACTGAAACCTCGGGCCATCCCACACCAAACAGGCATGCCGCCCACTACTGCTGCATCTGAAGCGCAACTGACGTCCACGGGTGACGTGGCAGCCGCGCTGACGGGTTGAGGGGACGGGCATCCTCGAAGGCATTGTTTGCTATTGCATTCTTCACGCGCCCTACCCTGATGGATTTTGTCACGGGTTGTGCAAGATGAATGGTCCACGTAGTTCCGTACCCATGCTCTTATAACTTGAAGACAAGTGTGTAGCACTTCCAGGGGGGTCAACCACCCATATATATACCCGTTCCAACCTCGAGTCCACATCCACATCCACTTGCATCCTCACCGCATCGACGCCCATTCTCCTACAGCATTCATTTACACAAGGTAGACCCCAAATTGATGCTCGTATTCCAGCTC
Source organism: Aspergillus candidus (assembly GCF_002847045.1). Lineage (NCBI taxonomy): Eukaryota > Fungi > Ascomycota > Eurotiomycetes > Eurotiales > Aspergillaceae > Aspergillus > Aspergillus candidus. The sequence continues at coordinate 174,624 of NW_020194017.1, read as the reverse complement.
ACTATCCATGTTGGTTGGGTACCACGATCATATTATTATTCTCCACACCGTGTAATAGGCACCTATGAGGGTCGGAATACGCTACCCTTGAAACGATGCGAACGATCCCGAATGTAGCTGGAGCGGTGGAATCCAAATAAAACAGGTATGGAGATATACCTTCTGAAAACGCAACTATTCTTCGACTTACACCTGAAGAACCCACGATGGATCTCGTCAGTCACGGGCCCGACTAACCCGTTCCAGACACATCACGTGCAGATATAGAAAGCGATGGGGAAACGCGGGGCTTCGACTGTTGGTTTGTTCACCGCTCCCTGAAGAAAGCATATGTCAACCTCTAGAACAACAACGACCTGGAGATGCGTTTCATCGAAATGTTGAAACTCTCGCATCTCTCTGCAGATTCTCAGCTCAGTTGCACCTCCACAGTACTAGTCACATTGCTACCAGTCAACATTTTAAGACCCGTCGCCGTGCGCTGAACTACTCCCGCCAAACTACTACACGGCGCTTAGCAAGTGGAACTGTCCCTTGTGGATTCGCTTCATCGAGTCCTAGATTTGCGGATTCTAACGAAGTTCATTGGATTCCTGATCTCATGCCCCCTGGGCGTACAACTATTAATCCTTCCTATCCAATCGTTCGGCGGGTCCGTCCATCATGAAGAAACATGTCCGTTGTGATGCCACAATACAACCGGCCAGGGATACAAAACTGTGAGACACCTGATTAAAGACTCGATCCCTCAACCAAGAAAAAAAAAAGAAAGAAAAATAGTAAAAAGAAAAATAAAAAAAGGGGGTGAAAAATGAAAAGAATCAAACAGGAAAAAAGGAAAAAAAGAACGGGCTAATGAGCAGAATGAAAGGAATGACAAGAGAAAGAAAAAGAGGATGCCCATTTCAAAGACACCCCCCCGGCATGATCCTTCTGTTTCCAGATCCACCAATCATCCCAGGGCGCTTCGTTTGTCCTCGCGCTCAATTTGAAGCTTTCCGATCTCTCTGTCCAGCTCCATTATGAGCTTTTGGGATCGGTCCATGGAGGCCACGAGGGTGCCCCCTTCGCGTCTCCAGCGGTTCAACCGTTCGACCTCGGCGTTTCGCCGGCGGAACTTGGTCTCAATCTTCTCGCAGAGGCGACATTGAATATTCTCATAATCGGTCACGTTCACAAGTTTCATTCCGCATGTTTCGCCCGTGCGATACTCGTAATGGCACCGGTGGGCGAAATTCGTCCAGCTCCAGTCACCGCAGGCAAATCGCTTTTGATTGTAGAAGCACATGCCTATCAGATGGGTCAACCATGGTCCCCCTTGGGTCCGGATCAAACACACTTACTGTCGGAGAAGTATTGTCGTTTCACCTGCTGCGTTGAATTCTATTGGCTCACTCGTTCGGCACTACCGCGCTTGAAGGGCTTGATAGGTTCAACGTGAACAAGACCTGTCGGGCTTCGATAGAAGTTCTATGGGGTTGAAACACCTCTGACTGGGAACGAAGCTTTTCTTTTGATAAAAAATGATCAAGAAAGCTGTGTCTGAAACGATTATCGATTCAGAATCATCTAGCCTCAGGGACTGACTGGCCTATTTATGCTTGGTGGGAGGCTCCCATGTCACGGTTCAGGCATCTCTTGTTGCTCCTAACGTCCACTGTCGATCAAACCCCCTCAACCTGTGATGGCTTATCGTCTACGGCACTCTGTCATCACATTCACACCACTTCCTGGAACCGGGTCCCTGCGGTTGGCTGTGATGGCCTTGCCTAGCGGTGGAGACACGAGATGGGCACTACGGTTTCTTGCCAGGTCCATCGTAATCACCGGATGCTTCACGAATGCATGCACCCTGCTGTCGTGGCGGAACCACTTTTTCTAGATTGGGTTGAACATTCGAAAATCCCTCACCCCGGCCTGATCATTCTGGCCCTGTTACATGGATCATCATTGCAGCCTGGGTCACTCAATCGCCATCTCCCCGCTTCGCGTATGCGTCCAGAGTCCGTATCAAGCCGGCTAACGACAATTCGATGGCCGTGTTTTGCCCACCCCCCCTAAGCTGAATCAAAGCTCCTGCATGAATCACTCCTGCTTTGTGCCAGCTGTCATGCCGTCTTACATTGGAACCTTTGCTAGCGTTCCAGCTGAACGAGAAAAAGGAAAAAGGACAGGAAAGGGAGCAGGCCCCTGTGCGAAGCCGGTGTGCTCGATGCCTGTGCTCAGGTATCCTGGTTTGATATCTCACCCTCCATGATTACTTGGCGGTCACTTACAGCCAATTAGTCTTGATATGGTCGCCATATAGCGTCATAAAGACTGATACGGACTTTTGCTTCAGGGCAGTTCCGCCTCCGGGAAGATGTCTCCCATGGAACGTATCTTTTCATCATTTGCTCCTTGGGTTGCAACTAGTACTCCCAACCAAACGTGGTTCTGTGTCTAGTTGCAACCCTACCTCGCCTCCACCTTTCTTTTCCATTTCGAAAAAGTCAAAAAGGATTTTCTTTTTCTTTCCCCCCCCCTGATCCATCGGACCCATCGTCGCAGGGATATCTATCCGGTTGCCAATGGTTGCCTCACGGGCTCCGCGTGTTCCCGTTTGGCCATTGGGGCTAGGTGATTCTGTGTCTAGTGGCGAAAGACGCGTCACTCGAAAGTCTCGATTGGTATCCATTGCCCCTTGGAAATGGGCCTCTGAGATGAGTCCTACTTCCAGTGGCATGATGGACCTGAAGTCCCATAGGGTGCCGTGCTTTCAGCTGATCTCTCACATCTGCAGACGAATAATCCCGCATCAACCCCCGCTCAGGTGCAGGGTTTGTCTTCAGTAACATGCTTTTCTGGACGGAGATGATAGGGTATCCGTTCTGTGCCCCGGCCGTGGCAGATACAAATCGTGGTACGGGACACCTCCTGTTGAACCCATGCATCTGCACTAGAGCTCGGAGACTCTGACGTGGCGCCTCTCGTCTGGTCCAGATGCGAGGAATTCTGACTCCTCGGGCTGAAGCTGGACTTCTTCCTGCGGAGAATTCTCACTTCGCCGTCTCGAGTGATGATGAGCGCGAGACTTTTGGAGGGAAATTAATCTCCTGGAAATTAGCGAATGAGGGCACGACGGTTCCGGGACTCCGTCTGTCCGACACTCCTCGGTTGGCACTCCATGACTGTGCCTTCTCCTTTCCATGACACGAAGCTACTGGACTATACGACTCGGGTTGTCTAAGCCATTGGGGAGTGCGGATCCACGGCGAGATACCTTTTGCCAACTCAGCAGCCCGGCTGACGGCCGCAAAAAGATGCAATAGCGTTCACACTCATCTGTGCACCCTGACGGGGGTGCAGCCTTGTCCATCGCCGGTTGGGATTTGCCACCCTCCAATCTTCGGACGAGCTGTCTTACTTGGAGACTCCTAAGCCTGTATTGGGTGTGGCAATTATACTTTGAGCAACTAGGATCAGGCCGAACAATATCGATCGCTGATGCTACCCAACGGGTGGAATTATGTGCAATTGACCTGTCTGGATGGCAATCTTTGCTCTTCCCCCAGCACATTGTGGTGCTAGGTTCTCCGTCGACGTTGAAATTGAGATACATGACCCACATAGGTACACGGTCCACCATGCTGGGCTCTTCCGGTCCCGTGACCGCGCACTCACCAGCGCCCTCTGCGCAGTTACGCACCATGTGTTTCCCAACGACAAATGGCAAGAGCCCGTCCGACCTTGGGAAAATTAAAGTAGGAGGGCCCTCGACTGCAACCCGAGCTACCCATTCGGATTGGCTGGTGGGTCGATTGAAGCTAGATGGCTATCGGCAAACCACAGCCAATGGAGTTATTAGATCGACGACGATGTATCTGCAGCTAAGGCAGATCCCTGTCCGCTGGATTTGTGGGCTGATGAGCTCATGTGCAAGGGCTTACAGTCCCGCGACGGGAGGATCAGGCGGGTCCTCGCAGCTGCAAGTTGACAGCTGCCCACATCCATCCTGCGGTCTTCATGCTCGGGGCTCCATTGCCGTGCATGTCTGTGGACGCACCCTGGCGCAAGCCACACCATTCGAGAAATCGACACAACGCATTCTGTCATTGCCTGATGCAGTGCGATTCTCCTGGGTCATGGACCAGTCCGGGTGCGTGATCCGGCTCCATCATTTCCCCAGCATGAGACATACAGCCTAATCTCCTTCTATCCCCGCCTTGGCCCGCCACTCGTGCTGTTTTTTTTTTTATTTTTTTATTTTTTTTTTCTCTCTCTCTCTCTGTTTTTTGTCTTTCTAGATTTGACAACTCGCATGAGTTGGTCAGTCATTCCCCTGGGAGGCATGACACGAGGGACGCCATTGAAAACGATCTGTAGCCTGAGTCGTGCTAGCACGAGTCATCACATTGCGGCACAGCATGCTTGTGCCTCATTCTTGAATCTAGACGGGGATAGTCTATTGACGTGGCCGATCTAGTTCGTCCGGCCTCTGGTTGACCCTGACTATCCAAGGCCAATCGCGTTTGGGTGAGTCTACGCGGGGACGGACTGGATAATCCAACGTGGAGTGCATCTCGTCTGCTAGTAGTTGTGAGTGGGTCTTGATAGGTAAGTCAACACATGAGGCTCTACCGACTCCCTACCGTAGGTCAATATTGCCTGTAGAGTAAGGGAGAGTCGTAGATATCATGTTTGCTGCCTGACTGGTGAGGCGACAAAAACCCGGTTTGTCCTGTTAAGGACATGACGTCAATATGACTGCATATCCAGACAGTCTTGTTCTCAGTGACCAGTCCACCTTGCTGTATTTCTTGATTTTGTATTGAGATTTAGAAACTATCTAGACATATCTCTGGTGTCAATTCCTCTAACTACTTAACATCTACCTACCCCTTGTTCAGCCCCGTCCGAGAACAACATATACAACTCAACCTACTCTTAACATATCCTCTACTACATACAACGAAAAACCACAACCACAACCACAATGCCAACCAACACCCTCCTCCGAACAACCCGCCTCACCCGCCTAGCTCTCCCCCAAACCCTCCGTCCCTCCAACCGCCTAACCCAACCCCTCCTCACTCAGACCCGAACATACGCCACAAAAGACCAAACCAGCGACAAATACCACGACCGCACCAAGCTCGACCCGCAGCGCTCAGAGGTCACCAAGTCCGGCACGGACGCCGAAGTCGCCAGCCACCCCGCAGCCTTCGACCCCAGCAAGACGTCGCCCGAGAGCGAGATGAAGGCCACCGAGGAGGAGAGTAAGCAGGCGGGCAAGACGAGCAATCCGCTGAATATGAGCCCGGCGAATAGTGAGACGAATGATTGGCAGAATCAGGCGGAGCAGGGGGCGACGAGGAATGAGGATAAGGAGAGGAGTAGTGAGAGGGGGACGACGAGGAAGAATAGGGAGGTTAATAAGTCGGGGGAGTGGAGGAAGAAGTATTAGTTGATTTCTTTTTTCTTGGGTACTTTGGTTTTCGTTGTGTATAATACTACTGGTACTTCTATTAGGGTTATCGAATAAAGCATCAATATATGTGTATATCCGACTAGAAACATACAGTATCAAACACTAATCACAGTAAAAGTCATGGAAAGAGAGCAAGACACAAAGTAAAACATCATAAAAAACCATAAAAGAAAAATAAAAAACTACTTCCCCTCCCGAATAATATCACTCCCCATCAACAACCAAACCTTCTCACTCCCCGTAGGAACATCCCCCTCGAGCGCCTTCACCCCCGCATTAACCGCCGCCTTCCCAATAACATCCGCATCCTGCGCCCACCCATCCTTCAAACCGGCATGGACCTTCCCGGCCCACCCCGCCAAAAACCTCGCCGCAGCCTCCAAAGGCCGACTCTCGTCCCTGGTCCCCGCAATCAACCCGGGCCTCAAAATAACCGTCCGCTCAAAGCCCAGCGCCTTGATATCCTCCTCAATCTCGCCCTTCATCCGCGAATACGCCACACTCGCATCCTTGTTCGCCCCCGTCGACGAGACAAGCACCATAACGCGTGTACCGGCGTCGCGCGCGGCCCGCGCCATCTCAACGTTCAGCCCGTGCTCCACGGCGTATTGGCTTTCAAAGCCGCCTGCTGCGGCGCGCGTCGTGCCGAATGCGGAGATGAAGATCTCGGGCGTGGGGGTTAGCGAGGTCAGCTCGGAGGCCCACTTCGAGGTGTCGGGTTCGACGAAGGTTGTTAGCTTCGTTTGCGCTTGGCTGGCTGCTGCGGGCGTGCGCCGCGAGATGGTGTCCACGCGGCTGATGGAGGGGTGGCTGAGGAGGGTGGTGAGGATGTGGCTTCCCTTTTTTTGGGTGGAAGGAGCGTGGTTGTTAGTGGAGTTTATTCTCTTTTCTGAGTTTTGTGGATGTCGTGTATGAGGTAGGTGGGTGTGTTCATTGTTAGGTGGAACAGAGGGAGGAGTGGATGGATCGTCTACTAACCACCATGCCGGTGCCACCGATGAGGGCTACGTTTGCCATTGTTGAATAAGTGGGATAGAATAGGAGATTGGATGCTCTCTGATGGGATGGTGTGATGTATGTTGCGATGAAGATGATGTCTTGGCCAGACTTATCAACTGTTTCAATCGCTCAGGAGAGGGAATGACGTCGATCACCACTAGCACTGATTGGGAATAGTGTGTTTTATATCTGCATCATGACTCAATCATGACTAATGATCGCTTTTATGCTTTTCTTTCCATGGGAATGCAAGTCTATCAAAGTATATGCGTCCTTTCTATACATAGTAGTATATATACCTGCCGTTACTCATGCCAAGCACCCGTCTTTCAGTCGGCTAATCGACCCGAAACCGAACCAGTAAGAAAATCATCGTAAACATCATGTAAACCTCTGAGGAGGATCACGCCCGCCCAACAGCCCCCAGCTTCGTTTTCCCATACGCCCCGCCCTTGTGCTTCCGCAGCTCCAACGCCCGCCGGTAAGGCGGCGCCATAGGCGGCTGGACCGGATCCAAACTCACATGGTCCGGCGGCAGCGTGTACGACGCATCCGAGTCCCACGAGGACAGATCCCCGCAGGCGATGAACCGCGGGATCCACCGGTTCTCGACGGCGAACTTCTCGGGAACGAGCTTCTGAGCGAGTGGCTCGGCGGTCGACGAGGCGTGCGAGTCAGCGTGAAGCATGCGGACCTCCGTTTTCCCGTCGGCGCCTGTCGACGAAACGGCCAGTGCAGCTGGAGGCGCCGCATCCGTCGCATCCTCGTCCGTCATCTCCACCGCGAGGTTCCCGTCCGCGGACAGTGAGCTCGGCACGGCGGCTCCCCCGAACAGCGGGCTTTTCAGCGCCTCCATGCCCCGCAGGCCGTCGTGGATCGCCGGTGGGATGAACCCCTCGCACACGACGAAGGCCTCCAGACTGCTGGCGCGGCTGCTGCGCGGCTTGGCGACGCTGACTTTCTCGAATACCGTGCGCAGCTGCGCGTAGAGGAGGTCTACGTCGCGGCCGCGGAAGATCTTGGCGACGAACTTGCCGCCGGGGCGGAGGACGCCCAGCGTGAGGTTCAGTGCCGCGTACAGGAGTTGCGATTGGATGTAGATGTCGAGATCGTGGAGACCCGTGACGTCGGGGGCACCGTCCGAGATGACGAGGTCGACGGGGTTGGGTTGGCGCTGGGTCGAGGAAAGAGAGGCTGGGTCGTAGGCCTCTGGGTCTAGCGCGTGGAGAAGAAGCGGGATGGTGGAGGGGTGGGTGATGTCCGCCTTGAGCGTCGTGATGCCTTCGAGCGGCGCCATGGGCTGCAGGTCGATGGAGACGATCTTGACGTTCTTGCGCGGCTTCAGCTCCGGCGTGTCTTCTCCATTAGTCTGGCTTTCTGTCGTCCCGGCGGCGGCCTCTGCTAGCGCTTGTTGCTCTCTGCGCTGTTTCTCTACCCACGCTCTCCGGCCAAAGCTCTCTCCTTTAATTAAGACCCGACTGAGGACTTGGCTCCAGCTGCCGGGGGCGGCGCACAGGTCGACCACCCGTGTTACCTGGTCTGGGTCCTCATGCTCGAAGAGGTCGAACTGCTCGTCAATCTGGATCAATTTGAACGCAGAGCGCGCGCGCCAATTCTGCTCCTTGGCGAGCCGGTAGTAGGCGTCGCGCTTATCTTTAGATGATTTTCCCATCGTCGCAAGCTGTGACTGGAACGGTGGGGTTTGAATTTGGAGAAATTCTAGATTGAGTGAACGATGGCGGGCGATAAGATTAGAGGCGGGCGGTCGGGTGGGACTGCAAAATTGTCGGCAATATCACACGCTAGCCTATTCCGGATTAGTCGATATTTATACCTCGTGACTTGAATAGCTTCAAATTTTAGTATAGTCGACAACGATCTCACGCTGCACATCCACGGTTTGGACTCGCTTGTACAGCTAAACCCTTTTTTTTTTCTGAATTACGATACGCTAGCATACCAGCAAACGCATCCGATTTTTCTCATTTGCTTTTCCGAAAACAACATATTAATACGCTTGGTCCAATTCATAACTGACTAGCTTACGCTGCCTCCTCAAAGTACAACTTTGACATCTTCATATTATTTGAGCATTGATATACATTCCATAACCAACTGCTAACACGTAGGCAACAGACGGCGACATATCACGCCGGATCCGAGATGGGCAATCCCACGATTCGGCAGGAACTCAAGCAATAGCCAAGATAAAGTTCCAATTTCACAATGTATCTGCTAGATGGCACATATCAGACGCAATTATGCAAACATGGCTCTAAACTTCACGTTAAACTCGCTCTGGAGCATCCGAAACGCCGCCCGGACCTCCCTCAACCCTCCCTCTTGCAGTCTGAAGTCCTTTCCGGCATTGTCCTCTTCTATCGAGCTGATGGGATCTTCGGAAGTTTTTTCTTCTTCTGTGGAATTGTCGTCGACCTCGTCTTCCCAGCTATCGGCCACTTTCGCTTTTCCCTTCTTAGGTCTAACCGATGGAGTAGTGAGGGACGCCGATATCTTGTCACCACTAGAGACCCGGCGATGACCTTGCTTCGGCATCCCAGGATCAGGCCCATCTTCCATTAGTTCACTTTCCAGTTCATTTTCAAATGCTTCACCGCTGCCGGTGGCATCTAGCAAGTCGTCAGTGTCGGACGACTGTTTGAAGAAATTTTCCAAGGTCGTAGCGATTGTGGCGAGAATAAGTGAGAAGTCATTCAATACAAACCAAATATCGCCTTTGCGAATCATGTTGGCTGTCTCCAAGGCATGAAAATTACCGTGGCGGAAGAAATCGTACAGGTAGGCGTTCAGCGGACCCATTCCATCGTCGCTTATCCCTACGTGAGGAACGACATTTTGCTCGAGCCATACTCCACTGCGTACTTTCTTGCAAAGATCTGAAATGCTGCTCCAATGATCGCGATGTCCCGAGAGAGCAACGAATGCAGAGTTGACCTTCGTAGGGGGTAGCAGTGCAAGAGAAGGACTCAATTCTTCGGCAGACTTGTCTCCTCCAACCTTGACGTGCGACAGCGGTAGAATGCAATCTGGCTCGGTAATATGTTGATCGACAAATGTAGTAACATATGCCGAATAGATGTCCAATGTATTTTTATTGTGGGCTTGCAAAATCTCCGCCGCGTCCGTGGGCAATGCAGGGAGAAACACTACCGAAGGCGAGTCCACCATCACCGCCCGTTGGGCTTCGAGAATAGATGGTCGAATATGGCGGCGTCCGAACAAATTCGCCATAACCAGCATCAAAGTGCGAAGCACTCGTTCTGGATTTTTCTGGAAATCTTTGCAGAGACGATGGAAGTATCCCCCACTGAGCAAAGCATGGAATGCAAAACTCGAGTTCTCCGTATAGTAGAGGTGAGATATAGTTCCGGCAAAATTCAAGGGAGCTCCCACCTCATCTAAAAGGTGGTTACGACGAAGGTACTCAATCGAAAAGCGTAGATGGTGCAGCACTGTATGCTTCGATTCAGGCCCCCCAAGGTAGATGCGAGGGCACGAAAGAATCGAATTGATTGCTTTGACCGCAAATGGAGCTTGCTTCGACTGATGAAGGAGAATGAACAACCGCAAGACTAAGCTGGTCGTGATGGGGAAATGTCCATTGAGATCCGGAAGTTTCGAACTCAGCAGACGGCAGACTTTGGCATGGGAAACGTTCTGAAAGACGACATTTCCAAGGACATCAAAGCCCCGGCGCCCAGCTCGGCCGGCCGCCTGGCGAAACCCGAGCGCTGTCAAGAAGACGGAATCGCCGGCGAAAACAACAGTTTTGCAGGGCATGTTGATTCCCAGGGCCAGCGTCCCTGTTGCGACAACGAATTGTAGGTAACCCTTCCTGAAAAGCATCTCGCAGACCTGTCGATACTTACGGTTCATACCGGCGTGGTGGACGCCTACCCCACGTCTAAGGGCAACAATAAGCCACGACGGGACGAGGCGGTCTTTCAATTCTTTTGCGAGAACCTCAAACTCGGAATATAAAAGCTTTTTCTCGTCAGCTAGGGAGAAGCGAGCCAGTGGCGCCTCGGGGTCGAAGGATGCAAATGGGCTTGACTCGGTGGAAGCCTCCTCTCTTGCCTGCTCGTCTTTTGACATGTTTTCGTCATTATCTGAACTTCTTTTCTTGGTCTTCTTCAGTGGTTTGGTCTTGGCTAGTTTCTGCTGGCTTTCCTTCCACGCCTCCCATTTGGCAACCTTTTCTGCCCATGCCGTGCTGGCAGATTTCCATTTATCTTCGGCCTGCTGCAATTCGCCTATTATTGTTTCACAGATTTGCTCGCACTTCCTTCGATCATAGTTGAACATCAATGCCGGAAGCGCGCCTTGGTCGTGAAGTGCACAGATTAACGGAAGCGTAGTGCTCAGGATGCTGCCTTGCTTCACTTCGCGGGAAAGCCCAGGTTTTTGGGTATCATCATGAGAAGCCCTTGCTAGTGGCACTCGGGACGACAATTCATTCAAGACTGCATCGAATGGTGATCCGAGTTTGGCCATCCATTCCTTCAGCACAGCCTTCAGCTTAGACTCCCACTCGATAATATCAGCTTTAGAGATGACGTTTGGCAAAGACTTCGCGGGGTCTAGGGACGGATCGAGCGGAAATTCGACAGTTTGATACTTGTTCATGGTCTTCCAGAGCGACAAACAATCCCGTGGCTCCAAAGTTAAGTCGTCTGGGATACCCCTGGACTTGTCAATCAGGCTTGCGACAGGGTGTAGAAAAGCCATGTGTGCGCTAGCATCTAGCCCGAGTGCGTTCAAACCATTCATTTTAGAGAAGCCATTGAACGAAAAACTGTGCGGTGGGTGAAATTCAAACTTTCTCAAATCTGACCAGCGCGCCTTGTGCTCGACTAGCTGTAGCTCATGGCCGCTTGATTGCTGTGTAAGACTAAGCCAGTTGTTGAATTCTTTGGGGTTTCCCACTGTCGCTGAAAGTGCGATGATAGGACACGGGGCGAGGAGAAGTAGCTGTTCCCAAACAACTCCATCATCTGCTTGCCCTATGCAATGGATTTCGTCAAAGATAATCCGTTTGATCCGGGAAGACCATGAGTCTGCATGAGCTGGTGCCAGCAGCATGATCTGGAGGATATGGGGTACTGTGATCAGCACCTGGCATCCGACGGGATTATTGATACGGTAGTCACGCGTATGGATTGCCCACACAGACTTCCCGGGAGATTTATAGCTCTTAGATAATCTGGCCATTATCTCCGCAGCAATCTGATTCACGAGGGCCTTGGTCGGTGCAACGTAGACCAGGATCCCGTCTTCGCTGTCTTCAAGGACTTGTTTCATTGCGTAGAACGAGATGAATGTCTTGCCAGCGCTGGTAGGAGCCACCACAAAGAGACTCTTCCGGGCATCAATCAAATCCAGAATCTTGCGCTGCCACTCATCCGGTTCAAAGTCAAAAACACGTGGGTCTGCTCGTGAGCCCATGCTGCGGTCGAAATAAGGCCCTGCATGCATGAGCTGGAACTCGACCGGCGATAGCTCAATGGCAAGGTTGCCATCCATGTCAGACAGTGAAGGAAACCGAAAAGAAAGTTTTTCGTTGCCTTGAGATGCGATTTCAATGACGGGAAGCTTCAAGGATTCGATGGTCTTTTTGATGGATTTGGCAATCTCCTCAGTGACTCCTCTCTTCAGCTTTGCAATTCGTAGAATTGCGTTCCATATCAAGGCGACTACGTGAGTGGAGTCATTTTTCCTATGGGAACTACAACGCCGCGCCCATAGTTCGAGCAATGTGGCCACGGTGTATGTCAACACCTCTGCTTCCAGAACCTGTCTTTTTGAGCTGTCTAGCCCCTTGAGGAATTTGCTAGCTTCCAGGTAACGCTCCACGAGACTTTCCCTCTGTTGGAATTCCGAGCTCTTATATTTCCACTGCGCCGTGTGCTTGTGGGCCGATTTGCGAGCTGCCTCCGCCTTCTGCGCGGCGGCTATTTGCTCTCTAGCAGAAGGCCCTGGTTTAGAACGACTGTGCGGTTTGTGTTTTTGCTCGTGCTTCCACTCATGCCCCGCTGCTCTAGCAGTAGACGTCGGTGGTGACTTGATTGGTTTATGCTGTTTTTTGCTCGGTACTCCTGCAATTACCTGAGGTTCCAGGTGCCCCCCGGTGAGGCTCTCGGCGTAATTCCTCATTTCGGTCATGAGGCGCTGATTCCGGCGATTTTCTCTCATATGTTGCCAATCCGTCATATTCTTCATCCCACTTGTATTCAACAGTTTTTTGTGGTTGTGCCAGTGGCTGATTTCTCGGAAGACTTGAGACACTGCACCGGGGTCTTTTTCCTCGTTGTGATTGTCGGCTGCGAGGGAAATATCCTTCAGATGGGGGTTCAACACTGGGTTGCTGAAAGGGAGAATAGAAACAGGTACAGATTGGTGACCGGTGTTGGAGACCACCGGTTGTCGGGTTCCATTGGCCTGTAGAGGCTTTCCGTCTTGGATCAAATCAATTCCGCACTTGTCTCCTAGAAGATTCATGATCACGTCAATCTTTGCCGATGCAGACGGACTCAAAATGTCCTTAAAACTCATGTGCTTCAGAGTCGACAGAACCTCAAAAAATAGTCTCCCGTCAATCATATCTGCGCTATCGCAACATGGTGTCTTTTTTCTAAGCAGGTCTTGCCACATCGGCGATGAGATGATTATCAGAGCTACCTGAGCATAGTGTTTCAGGAATGTTTGGCCTATCTGTGTGATGGTAGGATCGCTTGACCGGTCACACAACCTACAGTCCTGTAGGATATGCACATGTACCAACATAGCCCGTGCTGCGAGGATGTCATCTTGGGAGCGTCTGGTCTCCAGGATTGCAGCCAGCGACAAAAGCATCATCCATTCACGCTGCGTCAGACTGATGGACAATTTACTGTTGATAGTTTCAGAGAGTTCCGCCAACTTGGTGAGGTTCAAGCGCTGATTGAAGCCAGCAGTGATTGATTGACATCTACTACTGTCAAGCGTGGTGCCCGTGTCAGATATGGAAGATTTCTCCGACTCGGACCCAGATGACGAATCGTCCGGTTGAGAAGCGGAAGAAGAAGTGGTTGTCGATTGAAAAAGCTGTCGTGCATGCGTCGCAGAGCCCTCGACAATCACCGCAATGACCTATAGTGGTAAGTTGTGGGCTATACATGTAAGAAAGAATACTGACCTTGGTGTCATGACACTCCAAGTTGTTCAGCAAGGCGACATTATATCCATGACAGATAGACCAATGAATCATAGATCGCAGAAGCATAGCTGTTGGCCAAACGGTGGAATACCTGGTCGATGGATAGGAGAGCGAAACGCCATCTAAATCATCATCCAGTGTCAGATCAAGGCTCTTGGCTGCTTCTGTACTTGCACCATCATGGCACATGATGAAGTACGCCCCTACCGAGGCAAGGTAATCCTCGAATTGTTGGCAGTTGTAGGTTGTGAACCGCTTGATGCAAACAGACGGGGCTGTAGAGGGCAAGGTCTGCTCCAGGTGCTGGAGAATCGCTTCGCGTGCAAGCAAGTATTTTGGCCATTGTGTCTCGTTGGCATCGCGGGGGATACACGCCTGAGAATGTGTGGAGAAAAAGACGATGTGGAAGTTGCACTTCCTCTGATACAGCTGGGACAGAAACCGTTCGACAAGGTAGGTGGCATGGAGCAGCTGGAACCCAGGTGAAAAATCCAGCTGTTTCTCAGAAAAGCAATGCAATAGGATTGAATCGCCTTCGATCAGAAATAGCTCATTTCCCGCGTAGTCTCCGACCAGGTCCAGGGTCCGCGATGGGAGTTCGTTGTACCTTATTCGTGCATGTAATCAGTATCAGGATACTAAGCCAGCTTTATGAACTCAGGACTCACCACCCCACGAGATTCTGGGAGTCCGTCATGATGTTAACTACTAGATTTGATGGATCAAATGCAGTGGAGATGTGTTTGGGATATTCTGGCGAGGAGAAGCGAGAGATAAAATAGACGTTTACACTTGTAGCCTCAGGCCATGAAACATGCTGTGCGCACAAGACAAACAGTCACTCAACTTGTGCGGCACAGCTACCTGTGCCATCACTGCGGAATGACGCCAGTCTTGGGCAGCAACCTGGTTGTACCATGCCCTCCAATAATTCAGTCTTGGGTTGCAACCAATTCTTGGTATCAGATACCCGGATATACTTCCTATTGCCCCTCGCAAACTTTGAAACTCGGGATACTTGATGGGATCGCCATGTCATATGTACATAGGCCATAAAGGTATAAGCTCTGTTCGCATGTTGCCCGGAGACCCCACATTTCTCGCGTTCTACTCTCGTTACCATGTGAGCTTCTACCCACTCACATGAAGCCACATCTAGGAAGAGTATATAACCATTTGCTACTGCTAGGGAGCTGGCGCTGTGGTGGCCCCGCTCCCAGGCGAACCATGAGTGATCTGCGGAGCTCGGCGCCAAGATATGGCGAATGAGGCATAGAATTGATGGTCACCGTAAAGCTACCTGGCAAACTGCGCCGCGGGTTAGTGCAAGGCTGAATCGTGTGCAATGATTTGGACATACATCAGAAGTGAAGTGATATGGGGTTCAGGCTGCGCTAATCCCATTATGGACAAAATCACCTGACATCAGGGCTCCCGTCTCCTCTGACGGAAGGGGAAGGCGGTAGAGAGAGCGGTACTCGACGACAGAGTTTCTGCAGGGCGGAGAACTTTTTTCTTTTTTTTCTGCCGCTGTCTGTTTCAACCGCGCGCATTTCATTTGGGAAATTTCTCGACCACAACACCTCTCACGCCCTAATACCCTTCAGCCATGGGCCAGAAACGACGTAGAGACCCCAAGGGGTCGGCGATTCAGTCGAAAAAGAAAACGAAGGGTTCTTCTACGCATGTCTCGAACGGAAATGAGAGCGGGGATGAAATCGTGGGAGTGAACGATCTCAATTGGTCGTCGGTGGATCTCCCTGATCGCATGGAGGATACGGAAGGCTTCTTCGGTTTGGAGGAAATTGAAGGGGTCGATATTGTGCGACCGGATGGCATCGGAGAGATCAAGTTCAAGGTATGGGATCCAACCTCGGCGGTGGATGCACGGTACTGACGAAAAGTCAGGCCAAACCAGGGAAACCTAAGAAGTCCATCTTGAAGCAAAAAACAGCCGAGGAGAGTGGCTCCGACGACGAATGGAGCGGTTTTGGTGATGATGATGCTGTGGACGGGGACGCGACCGAGGATGCGCCAGTGACCGAAGATAACAAGGGCCAAGACGACACCAAGCGGAAACCGAAAGCGAAGGACGCCAAGTCCGAGGAAAGCGAGGAAACCGGAAAGAAAGAGAAGAAGAATCCAAAGAAAGAAGCGAAAGCGAAACTTGCGAATGATGCCGATAAAAGCATCAAACCGGGACTATCCTTCGCAGCGCTACAAGACGAGGAAGAAGACGATGGCGTGGACGTCTCCGAGTGGGAGTCGCTCGGTCTCGCCCCGGAGATCCTCACCAGTCTCTCGAAGATGAAGTTCAGTACCCCAACCACTGTTCAGAAGTCCTGCATCCCACATATTTTGAAAGGCCACGACGTCGTTGGAAAAGCTTCGACGGGTTCCGGAAAAACCCTGGCCTTTGGCATTCCGCTCTTACAGCACTACCTAGAGCGGAGACGGGATCGAGAGGGAAAGAAGTCAGACAAGACGGAACGTCCACCTCTGGCTATGATTCTTTCCCCTACGAGAGAATTGGCCCACCAGCTGGCAAAGCACATCGGAGAGCTGAACAACAATGCCCCGGGGGCCAATGCTCGAATTGCGCTCCTGACAGGCGGTCTGTCCGTGCAGAAGCAGCAACGTCTGCTGGTTGGAGCCGATATCGTTATCGGAACTCCCGGTCGACTGTGGGAGGTCCTCCGCACCGGAACCGGGTTGATCCGTAAGATGCAGCAGATCAAATATATTGTGGTTGACGAGGCGGATCGGCTGCTGAGCCAGGGCCACTTCAAGGAAGCCACGGAGATCCTCGATGCGCTCGACCGTGTGGAGGTAGACGAGACCCCGGAAGGTGAGGAGGCGGCGTCCGAGGAAGAAAACCCTCGCGACGAGCGGCAGACATTGGTTTTCTCGGCGACATTCCACCGCGACCTGCAGCAGAAGCTGGCCGGCAAGGGCCAGTGGTCGGGAGGCGATATCATGAGCACCCAGGAGTCCATGGAGTATCTATTGAAGAAGCTCAACTTCCGCGAAGAGAAGCCCAAGTTCATCGACGCGAACCCTGCTTCGCAGATGGCCGAGGGTCTCAAGGAAGGCATCGTCGAGTGCCCTGCAATGGAAAAGGTAAAGAAACACACAGCAGTCACCATCCACCCTGAACTCATTACTGACCATTCTACCAGGACCTCTACCTCTACACCCTAATGCTCTACCATCCCAAACACCGCACCCTAGTGTTCACCAACTCCATCTCAGCCGTACGCCGACTCACCCAACTCCTGCAAGCGCTCAAGCTTCCCGCTCTCGCGCTGCACTCTTCCATGGCTCAAAAGGCACGTCTCCGCTCCGTGGAGAAATTCTCCTCGCCGACAGCCGACCCCGGTTCCATCCTCGTCGCCACGGACGTCGCCGCCCGCGGTCTCGATATCAAAGGAATCGAATTCGTCGTCCACTACCACGCGCCCCGCGCCGCTGACGCCTACGTCCATCGGTCCGGTCGTACCGCGCGTGCAGGCGCATCCGGAAAGAGCGTCATCATCTGCTCGCCGGAGGAGATGACGAGCGTTATCCGTCTAGCGGCCAAGGTGCACGCCCGCAGGGGCGACGCCAAGAGCATGCCCCTCGAGTCGCTGGAGCTAGACCGCCGAGTAGTGGGTCGCGTCAAGCAGCGGGTGGTCCTAGCGTCGAAGTTGACGGAGTCGAACATCGCCAAGGAAAAGATTACGGCAGAGGACAACTGGCTCCGCAAGGCGGCGGAGGATCTCGGAGTCGACTACGACAGTGACGAGTTGGAGGACGCCCAGAGCCGGCCCCGTGGACGGGGAGGCGGTCGTGAGCAGCGGCAACGCGAGGCCGGCAGCGTCAGCAAGGGTGAGCTGGCCGGCATGCGCGCCGAGCTGAACCACCTGCTGTCGCAGCGCGTCAACGTCGGCGTTAGCGAGAAGTACCTGACTTCTGGGCGTGTGGATATCGAAGCCCTGCTGCGGGGCGAAGGCAATCAGAGCTTTTTGGGACAAGTGGATCCGTTGGGATTTTAGTGAGACACATTCCAGCATATGCAAGAGATACCATTTAAAATTAGTGCAGTTGGCTTACATTCACATATGTCAAATTAACAAGATTAAGAGATCTTATCCAGATTCCTCGTACCGACCCAGCTGCTAATTTTAAAAAAATAAAAATAAAAAAAATAAGATGCGCCAAGGGAACGTTAATGTATATAGGGCTGCCACCCGAAACCTGGTACCGAGGCAAGGATGACAGTGACACGGGACTCGGGAAAGTCGGAAATCGGGAACCCGTTCAGCCCCACTCGGGATGCCGATCCACTGCCTGGTGTGGTCGAATTTTCCTAGATCTAGACGATTTATCCAATCTAGTTCACTCAAGAGGAGTCTGGTCAGCTCCACTGTGGCTTATCTCTATTTTTTTTTTTTCTTTTCCTTTCGTTTCTGTTCCCGGTTTTTTTTTATTTCTTTAGATTAGACTCGTTTGTGCTTTGGCGGGACTCAAAAGGTTGCTTTCTTGCAGTGTGGTTGATTCCCTGTACATATCTCCGACCCGATATACAACAAGGTAGGATAGACATATCTACTTCCTATTAGACATCATTGAACTCACAATACCACAGATCTCTCAACACCACACTAGTTCATCTCCAAAGGGAAAAACAGAAGGAAACGACAAGCACAATGTCTCTACCCAGAACCCTCACGCGCACCCTGCGCTCCCGACCAACCCTCCCATCCACCACCACACACCTCTCCCCAATCCAAGGACTCCTCCAAAAACGAACAGTCAAGATCTCCGCCTCAGCAGTCGCCCAGGATCCCACCCCCTCCGCCTCGCACGCTTCTGCCCCCTCATTCCAATCCCCCCCACCCCCCCGTTCAATCAACACCACCACCACCACCACCCAATCCACGGAAGAATCCCACATCGAATCCCTCATCTCAACCCACCCCATCACCCAATCTCTCCGCCAAAACCCCCTCCTCACCGAATCCCGCCCCCACCGCACCATCCCGCTCCCCCTCCGCCAGAACCACCTCGTCGCAGGCACGCTCTCGGGCCCCACGCGGCTCACAGTGCCCCCTTACGTCTGGGCCACTTCCCCTTCCACCCAACAAAACCAGCATCAATCAACAACCCACACCATCTTCCACATCGGCGGCAACCTCGGCGGCCACCCGGGCTACGTGCACGGCGGTCTGCTAACAGTCATGTTCGACGAGGCTTTCGCGCGCTGTGTCTCCGCGTCGTTGACGAGCGGGCTCGGCATGACTGCTAATCTGAATGTTGATTTCAGGAAGCCCGGGATTCCGGGTCGGTTGTTCTTGCTGAAGGCGGAGACGGTGAAGGTTGAGGGGAGGAAGGCTTGGGTGAGGGGGGATTTGACCATGTTGAAGAGGGAGGGGGCGGATGCTGTGGCTGGGGAGGAGGATGTTGTTGTTGCTGAGGGGAGGGCGTTGTTTGTGGAGCCGAAGTTTGCGGATGTAGGTTCCTTCTTCTTTCCGTCTTTTTAGGGGTCTTGTGCTAACTGGTTTATAGTCGATCGTTCCGTTGTACCGCAACTGATTGATGAGGGAGGAAGTATCTGGACGGGACTAAAAAAAAATAGACATAGAATATACACTACACATAGACTAATAAGCATCATGTACTTTCGTTTCTATCTACCAGAAATCAGATCCACGTACTCCCGCCTAACCTTGAAATAATGAACATGACAAAGATAGTAATAGTGAAGTCCCGAATGCACGATATCCACCGACAAAACAATTCCACGCGTAGATGAAGTAATACTTGAAATCTCTTTTCTTCTAATGTACCCCGCATGCAGCTTAACTTTAGGAAAGGTGGAACGCTCCCTGGCCTTCTTTGATGGCCACGGTCAACCGCTCGCGAAGTACGTCCAAGCTGCTGTAGTCGGGCAACTTGAGGTAATTCACGCATGTCATCACACTCGGCAAGTAGTCATCCGGTGTGTAAGGCGGTTCGCTGGGCCGGCACACCACCGTGAAGATGGGGGTGAGACTCTTGAATCCTATAGAAATGTATTAGCTTATGCAGAACCCAGGGCGGTTGTCATGATCTGACCTCCAATCGGAAGCTTCGGGCTACCAGTAACGAATTGTAAGAATTCCCGTCGTTGCTGCGCGCTCAACTCGCTCATGGTCTGCAGGAGATTGCGCATGCTGCGGCTATCCATATTAAATCCATGGTCCGCTTTGATCGAATCCGTGAGAGCTGCTAGCGTCAGTAAATCATCCCACCACGTTATGGACGCAAACTTACTCTCGATCGTCCAGTCTTCCTCCGCTCGACCAAACAGCATGATCAGCTCGCTAGGCGTGAAGGTTCGAAGTGCCGCATACGGGAACACTTGCGAGAAGCCTTTGCGGAATGCCTCCACTTGGTGTCGCACTCCGCTGCCCAGCGTCATATCGACCACGCGGTCCACGTACGTATCCACGTTGTCGATGGTGACGGAGATATCAGACCCACCCTTGATCAACTCCACCGAGGGATACCCGGGAAGGGTGAAGTCGAGGCTGAGATCCTCGACGTTGACCCCGTCCACCTCGACCTTCTGGAGTGCCTGCTCTTTTTGAGCGTCCGACAGACTTGGGTCCTTTTCGATGGCAGTCTTGGCGTTGGCGAACCGCTTGAGAAGGAGAAGCGAATTGGCCAGATCTTGGTCAACGGCTTTGACCGTGCCGAGAGACGGGACCACGGAGTTAGAGCTATTGGCGATGCGGAAGAAGGCGGGATTGAAGGAGACATCAATGATCCGGGAGTCGAGCATTGAGCGCGCAACAAATTTGCCAAGGATCTTGAACAGTTGCAGCTGCTTCTTCCCGGCGTCCGACTCAGCTTGCTCTTCACTCATTGGCGATGGGAATAACCCCCGCTTGCCGAATGCGTACTCTTCCGAATTGCGGCAGTCATTCTCCCGCCAGATTTTGAGTTTCTTCTTCGAGAACTCCTTCGACACCGTGGAATAAAATTCCAAAGTAGGGCCCAGTCCCGTCCCAACTTCTTCGAAATATTCGACTTCCAGGACGCTGGGAGACGACCCGTACAGCTCCATGACCTTCATGGCAGACTCCAGGATGCGACTACGTGAGATTCGCACCTTCTGGCGCTGGAGACGTCCCAAGAATGGTCGGTCGTCCCGCCGGTGGTCATGTCTGTCCTCGCCCTCCTGTGAGTTGTGCCACCGCATCATCGCCCGCGAGTAGCCGAAGGCGGTCGATTGCAAGAACAGATGACGGGTCTCAAACGGAAACAGGAAAGGGAAGAGACGGGCAAGATCCTCGCTCCAGCTGGGGAGACAGTTGCTTGCCACGATGAGCGGCTCCTCCAATTGCCGGTTGAGCTTGGCCGTAAGTTTCGTATTGATGAACTGGGCCAGTGGCTCGGGCTTGAGTGCGCTCAGCTCCTTCGTCTCGGCGACAATATCGTCCAGCGTTGTATTCATCTCGTGCAGGACACGAAGCAGACGAAGGATAGATGCGGTGGTTGTCTCTTGGCTGAGGGAGTGCGGCATCTCGTTGCGCTCCTCGTCCGCAGCAGATCGCGAGGGATCGGGCGAGATAGAGGATTCCGGAGGTGGGGGACCGGGGACACGCTTGAACTTAACGGTGTGAATGGCAGACCACACATTGCGTGGGTTGGCGTCCCGATGATCACGGTTATGATGGACAGCGCGGTAAACGGTTGTCTCGCTCGTAACAGGTCGGTCGTCCACGGTAAACTCGATGTGCCAATCGTTAGGAATCGAAGCTATCGCAGCGGCGTAGGAAGAGAATGGGCGGCCGGCCGTGGCCAGTGAGCCGCTTGCCCTTGGATGTGTTCCCGAGCTGGGCCCCGAGGATGGCTTGGATGCGGGCGTAGACTGCAACGGTGTCGCAATGCGGGTGCCATCCTCCTTGCGCGCTGTCACTTTCCCAGTCGACGCCACTTCCATGTTCACCGCGGTGGGGTCATGGGTTGGGTCCTCTGAGATATCGTCATCAAAGTCATCCACAATGGCGTTTAACTCTTCGTCATCGCCCTCGTCATCCTCGTCCTCGTCCTCACTCAACTGCCTTTCATCGGCGCACTCGAGAGGTTCGTCGTCGTCGCCTTCGGTGGCTTGGTGCCGGCCAGATCGCCTAGACTTGGAGCTACGGTCACGACTCTCGTTCGACGACTCCTTGGTACCGGAATTGGAATCGTCCGGACGGGGAGGTCGGCCTGTACTTCCGGACGGCTGAGGAAGTGAGGACGAGGTCTCACCCCCAGAGAGTTCCATGTTTCCGGTTAACTGATCTCGGAGCCGTGCCGCAGATGCAATCTGGGAAAGGATAGTCTCGCGGTTGCGTGACGGTTTAGGTCGCTCCGAAAGGCTGATCCGCGGGTGAAGGAAATCATCCAGCGCCTTGAAAGTCGCGATGGCGTGGATAGAGACCATGATGTTCCGATAAGGGCGGGGGATGTCGGACTCGTCGTCCGCCACCAGCCGAAGTCTCAGCTGCTTTCCTAGCATGTACGCAGCGTTGCTGCGCGTGTTCTCCAGCGAGTTGTGGCTAACCGTAGCCACCTCGAAATGCTCAGTCCGGCTGAGCAAGTCTTGCAACTTCTGGACAAGTACACTAAATGGGGTAGTGGCCGTACTCTGACTCTGGGCCTTTGCTGAGATATTTGTCCCCATAAAAGCCTGCAAAAACGCAGCACGAGCCTCACGCATCGACGGCTCTGGCGAGATGGTCAACACTGGGCTTGTACCCCAGAAAGAATGAGAAAACTTACCTTGGAAGTCCCCAAAAACGTCCAAAAGGACCTTGATTATTCCAGAGCTGAGCAACTCGGAGCTTGTGATGCTTTCTAACGCATCTCCGTCGAAGTATGTGGCCAGCTTCTTGAAAAGCGAGAGACCATCTCCGCCGGCATCCTTCAGGTAACAAGCTTCGACGTCGGCCGCGAGACTCTTCAGCTCCTCTAGAATCTCCAAGGCCTTGCTCCGCATGTCTCGGCCCTGACTAGCTTCGTAGAGCTCGACGAACGCGCGAGCATCGCGGACTACGAGGTCATTCATGGCATCATCAATCCGGGTTGACAGCACTGGTCCAGAGAAGGAGGAAGAACTCTCGTCAGACTCGGACATGTCATCATTGTCCTCGTCACGATCCTCCTGCTCATCGTAGTCGTCGTCGTGGACATCGTGGTCGGCGCCGTCGTGGGCTTCGGTGTGGGCATCCGGATCGGCAGCCTCTGGCTTGTCTTGCTGGTGAGAATCCTCCGAAGTGTCCATGGTGCCCGCAGTCTCCGTATTCCCCGTGGCCTTGGCCTGCTTCTCTGCAGATAGAGGCTCTTCTGCCAGCTTGAAAATCTCCGCGACGACACCCTCCCGGTGAAATTGGTGTTGATAAACGCTTTCCAATCGTTGGAAGAGAAGCTCCGAGCACCTAAGCGCCAACGAAACCAGACACGGATGGTCCTTTTGCGACAGGATTGCAGCCAGGAATGACGCATAAGGCACAGTCCGCAGGGCCTCTTCGATGACACTAGAGTCCAAATGATGCAGGATCTTGAGTTGGGCGATCAGGACCTTCTGGCGGACCTCCAGGTTGACTGTGCTGGAATACGCGTCGGTCAATGTTGGCAGCAAAATCATGGCAAAGCGCTTGAGCTCAGACTTGCATTCCATCAACAGGGCTCGTCGCTTCTCCGCAGACTCCTTGGCCTTGGGGGACTTCAGCCCCAGGGCTGTGTCGTTGTCCAGAGGGTTACCGAGCCACGGATCTACCGACGAAATCGGCGCACGACTGGGAACCCCAGGAAGGAGTTCACAGATGACGTTCAAAGTTTCAAAAACTTGTTCCCTGGGCCGGTGGATCAGCGCCTGCATGACAAGCACACTGTCCATTTTAACAGCGGTATCATCCAGATTCTCCGGCGGCGACACGCCCGTCAAGATTTGGTACAGGGTATCAACCACGTCCATCTTAAGCAACTCCATTGACAGTCGAGGGCTGGCCTTTGATGTGATCGCCAGGACACGAAGGAACTGCGTGTGGATGTGCGGGCCAATCAAGTTGGTCGTGCCCGGTAACAGCAGACGAAGAACAGCCTTTAGCATCGCAGGCTCGATGAGCTCCTCGAGTTTCTCGGGCTTATGTCTGAAACTTTCCACAATCCGGGACACGCAGAGGCACCCCTGCTCGACTACCTTGGGATCGCTGCTCGAAAGGACGTTCAGGAGGGTTGGCATGACATCTCGTACGACAGGGAATGAATCGTGGGGCAGATTGCGACAGCAGTTAGCCGCCGTTGTTACTGCCGTTCGCTGGGTGCTTGTCGGGAAGAAGTCCAAATATGTCAAACAGGCCGTCAACCCGCCCTCCCGGACGATCGACGCTGGGAAGTCCACGGAAATCTTGGAAAGGGTCTGTAACGGATGTCAGGATGGTCAAAATTTCACGGCGCAGGAGGAAAAAGAAGGAGGTTCAAGAGACTCACGCTCAGAGCCTGTTCTGCCAGGTCAATAAATTGAATATCCAGCAACTTCTGGCAGAGAATCGGCACGGCGCCGCCATAAACCACATTGGCCACCGAACCACGCAAAGCCTCCATCAAATTGGCCAAACAACGGCACGCCAGGAGCATGATCTCTGGGTTCTCCTCGCCGAAGTCATTCGGCTGCATCAACGCGACCAATTCTTTTACATATGGATCTGGAGAAAACTGGCCCGACAGATTGTCCTCATTAGATACGAGCAGGAGATCTGACAACTCCTGCAGAGCAATCAGCTGGATGGAGGGATCTTCCTTGGCTCTCAGATTGCTCAGAATTTCCCGTAAACGGGAAGACATGCCCGACATCATACCACTCAAAGCTCTGAGCGTACTTTGAAGCCCTAGAGGGCTACGTGACCCAAACAAACTGTTGTGAAAGAGATCCCCTTCCTCATCATCGATGCCTGATGGGTTTGTGCCGTCGTTACTATCACTTGGCGGAGAAGAATCATGTTCTTCGCCATGCTCTTCCCCCTCCACGTCCTCGTCCGCTTCTTTCATAAACACGTCCGGGTTATTTCGGGGTGAACGCTTCTTATTATGTCGGCGAGGTGGGGGGGACTGGGCGGTGGAAGGGCGCTCTGTTGCAGCATTGTCAGTTTGCCCGTCGCAGAACCGCCTTAGTGGCGATTTCAGTGTCCCCTTACCTTGTGCGAGCTTGCCGTTTCTGTTGGACTTCCTCCGCGATGCAGGGGGCGATGGCTGATCCTTCGGAGTCTCCTCCGCGGGGTCGGAACTCGGACTGTCAAGTACGAAGCAGTCAGCCAACAAGGATGGTAAAGGGTGGGGGGTCAAAGGCGTCACTCACCCAGGCTGGGACATAGCTGGGCGATTTCTGGTGCTGCGGCTCGACGCAACAGGAGCCGGAGTTGGTTTGGGAGATGTACGCCGCTGTCTCTTGTTCCTCTGGGACGGGGAGGACGAATTTGGCTGTCCAGCGGCGGGCACGGGTCGGTCGCTTCGGGCGGGGGCCTTGCGCTTCCTCGTCGAGGCCGAACCAGCGGCGGGGGTTGCGGAAGAGGGACTGGTGCCGGAAGGAGGGGGTTCGGCAGCTAGTCTCGCAGCGGAGCGAGTGACTCTGGGGGACATGAGCAGCTGAAACTTGAGGAACGATGACAGTGGAGGTTGAATGAGGGAAGAGGGGCCTGGTGGGAGGACTTTTGGAAGGGAAGCCGGATGACGAGAATGGGCACACCCGGGGATCAAATGAGGCGAGATCGAGTCAAACTGCTCAAACAGGACGAGGGAAGACAAGGAGATGTGGAATATACCTGGCGGCAGTGGCGGAGGAGGGCGCAGCGGATGAGTCCTCAAGAGGGTCCTGGCGGTGAATGTTGGGCCGTTGTCTGGCCATATGTTGATCGCTAACGAGAGCTGGATCGGGAGTGCTCGCTCGTCAGTAAAGACTGATCAATCTGCCATCCATTGACTCTAAGAGATGGAGACCGAGAGTAGAGGAGACGGGCAAAGGGTGAGGTTGTCGAGGGGGGGATTTAGTGATGGAAGCGTTGGTCAGGAGATAGCAGATGGCCGCAAGACCGAACCGAGGGGACAAGAGGCAATCACAATCGAACCGACAAGAGAGAGAAGGGTAAGATCGATAATAGATACAAGACAAACTTGAAAATCAACGAAAAAGATTGAAGTGGTTTTGGTTTGAGAGGACGGGGTAGATGAGTTGGAGATAAGTGATGAAGAGGAAAGAGAAGATGGAGAGAAGAAAGAGGGTGTGATATAGTAGTAGTTGACGTGGGAAAGCGGTGGTGACGCCTCAGGAAGCAACCGCTTACTACTCCGGCGAACGTCAGGTATACCAAGTGCAGTCCAACTGCTACCTTCCTGCCCCCTCACTTCTGTCCACTTTGGTTGGCTCATGGGGTGTCTATCACTGCCAATATGATTGATAATATTCTGACATGGTGAATAGTGTCGTCAGGTGAAGATATTTTGGGCTTGTCTGTCATATCCTGGTGGGGTGAATGCTCCTTGCGACTCCGCCTATCTATGGAGCTACCCAGCGCAATCGTCATAACACACATGCTTCTCGTCCAGTGTGGCTTGCAGGGAAATCTCCGTTCAATCAAGTAACGTTTATCATAAGGTTGATCAAGAACCCGGTGCGCATCAGTGGCTTTAGACCGAACAATTCTTCGGCGGTTACCTCTCCGATATCCGACCAGCGATGCCGGAACCGATCAACGATGAAGAGATACCAGGTCTCATGCAATGGAGTAGACTTTCTATATCACAAACAGCGCAGGACGACAGGTCCAATCATTCTTCTCTGGTATTCGAAAGGATCCCTACAGAATAAAATATATGATGTTTCGACAGACAGTAGGGCCAGATGGTGAGCCAGCCTTCGGGCCTGGGCATGCTATCCTCTTTGAGTTCGGACTGTTTTCGGAGGGGTTCGCTGTCTATCTACCGAATGGAACATACGGGGCCGATCGTGGCCATATAATCAAGAGCTAGGTATCGTCCAGGCCTTGACAACCGATACACGAGGAGCAAGGACGTCAGCAATTCCGCCAACCTGATTTATCAGGCAGAGAGTGGTATCTTATCATCGTACCCTTTTCTTTTCTTCACCTTTCTTTAATTACTTTTTTTTTAATTTACTTGATTTATTTTACATATCGGACTTCATTTTATCTCAACCTTGAGTTTAGTCTATTGTGCTTACAGAACACTTCTGTTGACATATTGACCCTGCTGACCTGGCCAGCATCTGCGGGGCGCATTGATCGTTCTTATCGCCGTCCGTGCGGGTCCCTTGCGTCGAGGGATCCAGCTCGCTGCAACGCCACTACAATCGCGGTAGGATCAATTGCGTCCGCTTGGAGTGGGCAAGAAATGCTAGAATGGCCATATCAGTCAGTCCAGGGTACGATACGCCCAGGTGGAAAGAAGAGCCTGTTCCAAGGCGGTCGACATTCATCGGATCAATGTTTCAATGATCATCCCTGTTGATTTTGCCGAGGTAGGCCGGGACCCTGAACGGAGCGATCCATCGGTTGCCCTTTGGTAGGAGACCGTCTGTAATTTTGAGATCGCACTCCCGAGGGAATCCCCGAGGTTGTATGGGTCTTACTCGGTGTAGATACCAGATAGGCAATAGGTGGGTATTGATGTGAACCAACAAGCTTCCTGTAGATATTCAGGTTAATACATATCTTGTCTAATTTGAAGGGTTAGTGATAGGCTTCTATGGGAGGTTTGAATGGAGAATCACTAGAAGGATTAGTAGGAGAAAAAATCCAGTTGAACTATTCAATCCACCATGATAAATCTTGCATGGTGAATATAAGCGACTGCTCAATAACAAGAATGAGGTGATTTTCATTTCCGGGACTCACCGAGTAACAATGTGTCACTAGATTTCAGTCTCGACGATGAGTATACATGGTGAATATCTTACAATACCGTAATGTAGGGTAACCCCTCCTTCCCCACGGATGGCGGCTGATTAATTTATCTCTGCCTGCCTGCCTGCCTGCATCCAGTTGCATTCCACTCCATCCATTCCGCCTCGTCCTTCCATCATATTTTTTCTCTCTCTCTTCTCTGCTGTCCTCTACCTTCATAACTCTTCTCTCCCAATTTATCCGGTTCCTCTATATGTCGTCCTATCCGAGGGTTTCAAACTAGGTGTCCGTCTAATCTTGAAACCCTAACTGTTCCCCATCTTGGCACCGCCGTGGTCGCCCTCCGATTACAGACCCCCGCCACTCGGTCTTGCTCCCCCCCGCATTCAGCCTTCCCATTCGCAATCATGACCAGCATGGTCGGAGGACAGAGCGACGACGTCCACCAGCCCGCCGTTCAACAAGCCTCAGTCACAATGGACGAGTACAAACTTCCGGAATTGCGCCTGAAGCGCAAGATGGATGATCCGAGCAAGGAGCCGCTCATCCTCGTGGCCTGCGGGTCCTTCTCTCCCATCACCTATCTCCACTTGCGCATGTTCGAGATGGCTGGCGACTACGTTAAATTTAGCACCAATTTTGAGATGGTGGGGGGTTATCTCTCGCCGGTATCGGATGCCTATCGCAAGGCGGGCTTGGCCAGTGCGGAGCACCGGTAAGATAGATCTTTGGGTTTCTCGTGCGGAGGGTAGGATACATGGGTGCTGACTGGAAACGTTTGATTTGGATAGGGTGGCTATGTGTCAACTCGCAGTGGACCAGACGTCCGATTGGTTGATGGTCGATACTTGGGAACCGATGCAGAAGGAATACCAGCCCACGGCGCTCGTGCTGGACCACTTCGACCATGAGATCAACGTCGTGCGGCAGGGTATCGACGTCGGAGACGGCACTCGGAAGCCGGTGCGGATTGCCCTGCTGGCCGGGGCAGATCTGATCCACACCATGTCAACACCGGGTGTGTGGAGCGAGAAGGATCTCGATCACATCTTGGGCAAATATGGGGTGAGTTCCTGCTCTCGTCTCCTGTGACTGTGGACGCTTTTCTAATATATACCAGTCTTTCATTGTTGAACGGAGCGGAACCGATATCGACGAGGCGCTGGCTGCGTTGCAGCCGTGGAAGGACAATATCTACGTGATCCAGCAGCTCATTCAAAACGACGTCAGCAGCACGAAGATCCGGCTGTTCCTCCGGCGTGAGATGAGCGTTCGCTATCTGATTCCCGTGCCAGTCATCCACTACATCGAGCAGCACCACCTGTACGAAGACGACGGAGCGGCCTCGACCACCGACAAAGGCAAAGGAAAGCAGGAATCCAACCAGTCTGGTTGATGCCGTTCGCCGTCGGCATTCCGGTCCTTTAATTCCCAATCGAGTCAAGCCGATCCGATAGTTGCGTGGGGAGAGCGCGTGGTCCGAGGGGAGAACGCACCCAGTCCCTACATTCGTTTTCCAGGGCAACCCATCTTACCGGTCCTCGAATCTACGCAAAAATAGAGTCTCCATCCACCGGATCCTCACGCAGCGAAGCCCTGTCCGAGAATACCCGGTTCCCCACCGACAGAGACACGGCAGAACATAGCCCCCCTCTCCCCGCAGTTCCCACGTGATGGACGGTTCAAATCGGCAATCCTTTTCTACTACGATACTGTCCTGCCTGCCAACCTCCTATTCCACTTTATTGGACCGCCAGTCTATGTCACGAGTAATGTATTGTGTTGAAGATTTCAAGGTCTGGATAGACAGTACCCCGCCGCTGGTTTTTGTATCTGTTGAATTCCTGATGCGAATGTTTTGTTATGTATGCGCTTGTTTTTTTTCTATTGTTTTGTCTTGATTTGTTTTTAAAGAATACCCCCCGCCTTACTACATATTTTACATGTATCCATGTACCCTACCTACCTACTACTACCTACCGATCAAAAAACTACGGCCGCCAAGGCGGTTGCCTGTCTCGTTCTAGTAGGTGACCAGTGCCGCCCTGAAGTCGCGCGGCCTGGGCAAGGTGAGCTTGTGGGGTGAGTAGGTGAGCAGTGGGGTTAAGGGTCGCACGACGCTCACCTTGGTTGCGCATAAGTGGGTGACCGGAGTGATCAGTCAAGACGCTGTTCATCCTTCGCGCTGCGTACAGAGTTCAGAGCTCCCCACTGAATGCCAAAATGAGGCTGTTAATTGATAGACTCGCTTCACCCGTGGCTGGCAGGCAAGGTTTTTTAAATACTTTTATCCTATTAAGATTATCTGAAGTCTTCTACCGGCAGAGCCCAGCGCGTGGCCTCGACAAGCTACTCTTAGCAAGCCTGGCTATCCAGTATACTTGAACGCTATTTCAGCTTTGAAATCAGATCCAATAAAGGTGGCCAAATACTATTCGAGGAACTGCCTACACTTTCAAGCACCGGAACGGATATCGTGTGTCTTTGGTTTTCGTTTCCAGTGAGAAGACCGATAATTCGAGGACGGCGGTGACTTGCGAATTGTTTCAGGGATATTGCGCAAGACGTCCAGGTATTCAACATTCCAAGTTGAAAGCTGTTCGTCCGCTGTGTCATGCCACTCTTGAGACGGAGATTCGGCAGCCAGTGCTTGAAGGGTAAACGCGAGCATCTGACCCATGGCAGTGCGGCGGAGACGGCTCTCATAGTCTGCCTGCATGTCCTGATTTGGGACACACAAGGAAAACTGAAGTATTGTGGGATCTGCTGGAATACGTAGAAAGACATATGCCTCCCCTGTCCGAACACACCCGTATTGACGCCCTAGACCGTGCATGTATGAGAATATCTGAGTGAAAACAGCACCGACAAGACATTGGGCATGAAACTCAAATGAGTCACCTTCCTGATCATAACATCGCGTGCCAGGTCCATCTTGTGCAATCCTGCAACTAGTTCAGCGACTGTTGGCTTAAGAGGGGCTTTGAACTCCACGGCATACACTGGTATCTGGCCACGAGGTGAACATAGAACTGATCGGCACGGCGATTGCGTCGCTTTCCCGAGCGAGCCCGACTCGGACTCTGTGCCCTTTGTTTCCCCTTCCCTCCTCCTTCCACCTCTCCCGCGGTTAGTGTTTGTTGGTTGATGGGGTGCATCATTAAGATGCATCTGCTGCAGGCTGTCGTCGAGCGAGGTCGAGTTTGTGCGGTCATAGAACGCCACTCGGCCTTCTATACCAAACTCCTGTCGTAAAGTTTCATCGCCTCGTAATACCTCAATAATCTTTTCCACAAAGTTATCCACAGTGTCTTGGTCGAAATTTCGTAAAGTTGCCTCTGAGTAAATCGGTCGGTCCTGAATAGTTGTTCCGACATGGTCCAGCTGGGTTATCAGAAGGAAAGAGCGGACGTGAGGTAAAGCCGACTGCACGCTCGAGTTTCTTCCAGATGATTGGATTCTCTGTGAAAGACATTGGTGACAGCGGTCGACAAGGTGAAACAGGTTATTAGGTTGCAATCGCCGTTCTGCGACTTCCCGTGCCTGTCTTTCTTCTTCCCGTTGCTGTTCTGCGTATTCCTGTGCCTGTCTTTCCTCTTCGCGGCGCCGTTTTGCCTCCTCCAGTTGACGTCGTAACTAAGCTATCTCGTCTTGCATGTTGAGCGATAAAAGTTAATCCAAAGAGCCAGGAGAGATGGCCCGCTGTTGGGTTGAGAAACCATGTACGACACAACACTCGACAGGTGTCGCGATGCGGCACCCAAGCTCCTGCAGTTGAGGATTTCCCCTTCACAATCCCGAATCTCTTACAAAACATTACGCTCGGCAACTCTTGGACAACGCAACTTCATCGTAGCTATGGGTACCTCGCCTCCCACCCCGCCATCAATAAGAGATGGCGAACAGAGATTCAAAACTATTACATTACCCTGTGAGTGGGTGGAGGATTACCGCCCAGGTGGTTATCATCCAGTTGTTCTCGGCGACATCTTCAACAATGGCCAGTACAAGGTCATCCGGAAGCTCGGCGAAGGCTCCTACTCAACGGTTTGGCTCGCCCGTGACCTGAAGTAAGTTCATCTTTTGCATTTTCTACCCGCGACGCTATAGATTATCGTTACTCATTTCCTTTAAGAAGTAGTAGATATGTCGCCCTAAAGATTCTTGTGTCGGAAATCTCGGGATCGACAACCGAGCTACGAGTCCTCCGCCACATCACGAAAGTCGCACCAGTAGAGGGGACCCCGCATATCACGCGAGTGCTAGGCGAGTTCGAACATCACGGCCCCAATGGCGTCCACAAGTGCCTGGTATTTGAGCCCATGGGTCCGAGTGTAAATACTATGGTCGAGGAGCTACCGCAATTCAAACCTCGCAGGCGAGGAATGAAGGTCCGCTATCCACTTTGGATGGCAAAGAGTATTCTCAAGCAATCCTTGCAGGCTCTTGCATTTCTTCATGAAAATGGTATTGCTCATGGAGATTTCCAGCCAGGGAATATACTCTTCACTCTTAATAATATTGACTCGATACCTGAGGACATGCTCCGGCAGGGGGAAGATATGCAAGCCCGGTTGATCTCGCCTCCAGTAAAGAGGTTAGATGGTAAAGAAGATAAATGGGCTCCTCGATATCTCTGTGTTGCGCAGCCGCTGGTGCCCTTTACATGCTATGCCGAAGGGTTCAAGGTCAAATTATCAGATATGGGCGGTGGTGAGTCCCTCCCGTTTCGATTATCTGTTCTGTTTTCTTACTGAATATCTATACTCATACCTGCCTACCTTGGATAGCATATTTCTTTACCGACCCGCCAACAAAGCTCGTTACTCCACTCGGTCTTCGACCTCCCGAGTTGTTTCTTACCGGAACTGTCGATGATACTGTTGATGTCTGGAGTTTCGGCTGCCTTATCTTTGAACTTATTACCGGACAGCCACTTTTCTGTATACCGTGGTCCGAGTTTGAAGATGACGATCATCTTCTCTCCCTCACTGCCCGGCTCGGCGCCCTCCCCGACAAGTTCTTCCAGTATTGGAAGACCTCGTCGCTCTACTTTACACCCGAGAGAAAGCTCTTTAATTGCCAGCTTGGAGGAGTCGCTCCGGGAGAGGAACCGCTTATGGTGGAGCAGACGTCTATGGAAGAGTTATTCGATCAGGCCGGCCCCGATCTTAATGAGGAGGAAGCCCACAAAGTGAAGGCGCTCATTAGATGGATTTTGCAATATGATCCCGCGAAGAGACCTTCGCCTGCGGAAATTTTATATGATCCATGGTTCTGCGAGATTGACGTTGAGAGCGTGGTGTCGCCGCAAAATCAAAGTATAAAGTGAATTGTGCCGACATAACTCTTAGCATTTCCCAGTGCTTTGGGCGGTGAGTTATGTGAGCCTTGAGAAAATGTATCCTGACTACGGCATGCCATAGCGGCCACAGTGTCATGGCCAGGAATAAGGATCGAGTGTTCGGCTCGGTAAAGCGGATATAGGCCCACTTGTGGGTAGATGTATAGCTAATAACTAACTAAAGGGAGCTCCCCATAGTCATATATCATAACAGATGTAGCGATCACAACAATATATACTAGCAGATTAAAACATGTTCATATACAAACATATGAAGTATAAAGTCCAAAGTATAAAGTATAAAGTGTAAGGATTGAGAGGATAAGGGTAGATGGATGGGTATGATAGATTGGTACCGGAGTATAAATCAGAATATACATACTAGCATGTAATAGATAGGATAAATAGCATAGACATGTACACTCATAATAAATAAAATAAAATAAAATAAAAACATGTATGAATCAACATGTGTCGGACCATTTGAGGTTCCTGACACGGGGTAATAAAACAAGAAATAAATGGGGTGAAATAAAAACCTCGCCGGAGAAAAGACAAGAAATGGAAAGCGTGATCTCTATGATGGTCATTTCGTGACAATAACAAGAAAATAAGAAGGGGAGAGGAGATAAAAGTGCATGGCAAGCCAGCCGTGCATGCAGTCCAAGATTATATGCGTCTTCGCGGTGTGTTGTAAGTGTAGTATGGAGGAATAGAAACTCAGCCATGAGGATCCCACAAACTTGAGGCCTCGACCACGCCCAAGCAGACGTCTGGTTTTGCGTCATGCATGGCAGCGATGACTGCGATAGTCGGGCCAGTGGACTCGGCGACACGGCGGCGCACCGAGTCAACGGTGCTGGACGCCGGGAGACAGAGCCACTCGGCGCGGGAGACGGCGCAGGGAAGACCCGTTTGTGCGCAGCTGGAGACGGTCATGTCGACGTCTGTAGACTGCGAGAGGGTGCGCAGATGGCGGGGCGGGATGATCTCGTCCTCCGTCTCGGAGAGGAAGACCCACGACCGAGCCGCTGGGTGCTGGATAGCTGTGAGGAGGACATCCAGGAGGCGGGTATGTTGGGAAGAGGAGGTGACTGTTGGGATCTGGTCGATGGGGACGAGCAGATCGCATAAGCGCAGCGGGGGGGCGCCATTGGTCTCGGGGATTGGCTGCAGGGACGGAACGGAGAGGTCGTCTGTGAGGAAGGACGCGGTGGACATGCTCATGGGGGTTGAGGCTGACGAGGCGGCGCCGATGGCTCCGCCGGGGTGGAAGCTCTTGAAGACTTCTGCGGGGCCGCGGCCTGGTGCGGTATGTAGCCGGCGCGCGGTTGCGATGGCTAGAGCGTCGCCTAGAGACAGGGCCACTGTCGTTGAGGAGGTTGGAGCGCACACGCCGATGGCGGACTCTTCGTCTTCGTGGATAGGTGCTGGGAGGAGGATGCCCATGTCGGAGGGCTGGAAGGATAGCAGCGGGCAGGTGGATGGGTGCATGTGCGCTGTAATGGCGATCACGGGGACCGTGGAGGGGATGTGCGGGAGCAGGAGTAGGAGCTCGGGGGTACGCCCCGAGAAGGAGATGACTAGGAGGGTGTCATTCTATGGGCAGACACGATGTTAGCATTTCCTACGAGACTCAATCCACTCAGTGAATTGGACTGGTCTTACCGGTCGAACCATGCCGAGGTCCCCGTGGAGGGCCTCTGTCGGGTGTAGAAAGGCACTGTAGATCCCCAGACTATTCATGGTGGCCTCGAGTTTCTGGGCGATCTTGCCGCTCTTTCCCACCCCGCAGCAGACCAGTTTACCGCCATTGCGAATGCTGCGGGCGATCTGGGTCACGGCGCGCGCCAGGTGTTCTTGGGCCAGGGCGTCGGTCTGGTAGATCTGTTCGAGGTGGAAGAGCGCGGCACGCTCGGTGGAGATAACCTGCAGGGCAGCTGCCACGGAAAGGCCATCTTTGGTACTGGGAATGCCGGAATCAGAGGGATCGGGAGGCGTCATGGGCAGTAAGGAAAAGGCCGAGATGGAGGGGACCATGGCCGGCGAGTGCAGCTTGTGGTGACCCATGATCAGTCACCATTGTCTGCCGAAGGGACAGACTAGAGAGGCGATTCGTCTTCCGGGAAGAGGAGGAAAGGGAAAAAAAAAAAAGAAAGAAAAAAAAAAGAAAAGACAGTAACCCCCAACGCAATCCCAGACGGAAGTGGAGGGGGGAAGCGAAGGATAAGTCGGAAGAAAAGGAAGCCCGCAATGGCGGGGGAGGGGAAGAGAGAATTTTCCGATAGTTGGAGATGGAGAAAGAGGAAAAGAGTGGAGATATCAAGCCTTTATCAACCGTTACCTCCGATCGGAAATAAAACTCGGAGAGGCAGAGATTAGGGCACGAGAATGGAATCAAGATCTTTTCTAGTCTATTCTATGGGATGGGACGGGTCGGGTTTAGTATGATGACACCATCATCGGTGATATTGATGCATTTGGAACGCCGATCTTCAGGAACTTCCAGGATGTTTCCGTCCATCCATACCTTATCAGATCATTGTTGCAGGTTTGTCCGGGTGGGAGATATATATAAGACGGGGATATAGTTATGGATATATGGCAATGGACATGGAACGGAGATTTCTCAATGGATCTTCCGTTGATCTTCAGTACATGACACAATTCTGCAGGATCCAAAAGAATAGACCATTCATATCTAATCGATTCAACCAAAAGAAAAAAACCTGAAGATATAAAATATCTTCAGAAAGAAGAAGAGAAAAAAAATGGACTCGCGGGGAATCGAACCCCGGACCACTCACATGCTAAGCGAGTATTATACCACTAAACCACAAGCCCATCTTGTTGAAGATTGCTTTCTGCTTTGGTTTCATACAGGGATTGACACTGAATTTATCCTTCTTTCCACCACTCAGGCTGTGAAACATCCATCCATCCATCCACCATCGTATGGCGTAATCCCTCACATGGATTGCCCGATCCTAGGATATTATTTGAACATCCACGACAATACCCCGACTTGCCAATCATGATCACATTCCACTCATAGTGGAGCGGCATGAAAACCACCGTCCCCTCAAGACAAGCTAGTAAACACCTGCTAGGGCACAACTCTTATCTACTCCCCAACCAACCCCGCAGCGGAATCGGATTGGACTGACAGGCATTGTGATCCTGGAGAATTAGTCAGTGGAAGACGCGATGGACGGTGTGTGCACAGGTGACAATATTCGCACCGAAATCTCTATCCAACTGAGAGGTGGGTATCTGCTATATGTACAAGGTATATATATATTGTCCTAAGAGGTTTGGATAAGCTTCTAGAGATTGAGCATGGAAGAGCTTAAACATCCTGGGCAAAATGATCTTCAAACACCAAGCATTGCTTCTCCACCGGTATCTTCCCACCCAGAATAATGGGGACAGAAAACTTCTGACGCGCCATAGGATGGAGGACAAGCCCTAGAACCCTCACGCGGGAGACTGCTGGATCTTTTCCTCTGGGCTCCTCCCCGATGTCGCTGGGACCTGGACAACCCTCCCAAGTTCAATTACTATCTGAATGTCTTGTTCGCCTTTGCAGCGACCTTTACGGTATGCCCCTTTCCATTGGAACTCTATCAGACCCCAATAGCCAAGAGTCTGCCCTGACAGCATCGTAGGTCGCCAATCTCTACTACGCACAGCCACTCCTAGACATACTCGCCCACCACTTCAATGTGACCCAAGAGCGGGCGTCGTTGATTCCCACCTGCTCGCAGGCAGGCTATGCAGCGGGCCTCATCTTCCTTTGCCCAGTGGGAGACATCGTGCGTCGAAGGCCGTTTGTCCTCCTGCTGACCTTCACCACGGCAACGATCTGGATCGGCCTCTGCTTCACCGAGTCCTTCAACGTGTTTCTGGCCCTTAGTTTCATCACCTCAATCACCACAGTCACACCGGTACTCCATCTTTCCACCATTTACCTTCCTCCCATCCGCACAATCTAACACACCACAGCAAGTAATGCTCCCCCTAGTAGGCGATCTCGCCCCCCCGGCCCGCCGCGCAACCGCCCTCTCAATCGTCTCCTCAGGCCTCATGCTCGGCCTGCTCTCCGCGCGCCTCCTAGCCGGCATCATCGCCGACCGCTCCCACTGGCGCAACGTCTACTGGCTCTCCCTCGCCCTGCAGTACCTCATCTTCATCCTCCTCTGGCTCTTCATGCCGGACTACCCCTCCACAAACGCCAACATCTCTTACTGGTCGACACTCACCTCCATCCTCGGCTACTTCCGCAAGTCCCCCGTCCTCGTCCAATGCACCCTCATCGGCTTCCTCGGCTCCGCAACCTTCACCTCCTTCTGGACAACCGTGACCTTCCTCCTCTCCGGCGCCCCCTACCACTTCTCGACCCTGACCATCGGCCTCTTCTCCATCGCCGGCCTAGTCCCCATGTTCTTAGGGCCCGTCTTCTCCCGCTTCGTCATCGACGTCCTCGTCCCGGAACTCTCCCTCCTCATCTCCCTCATCATCGTCCTAACAGGTATAACAATCGGCACCTACACAGGCTCGTTCACCGTCGCAGGGCCCATCATCCAAGCCGCGGTGCAGGACTTCGGGTTGTCAATGTCCCAGACGGCGAACAGGGTCTCTATCTACGCTGTGGCCCCCAAGGCCCGTAACCGGCTGAACACGGGGTACATGCTGGGCGTGTTTTGCGGCCAGCTGACGGGCACGGCGGTTGGGAATCGTGCTTATGCGCAGGGTGGGTGGATTCTTTCGGGCAGTGTTAGTGTTGCGCTTACGGTTGTGTCCGTGGGAGTGGTGCTTGCTCGGGGGCCTAAGGAGACGGGGTGGATTGGTTGGAGGGGCGGGATGCAGGTGAAGAGGGTGGTTCCGACTGATTAAGTTGGGAGATGTGATGGTGGAGGTGTGTTAGATGGTAAAAATTAGGAGTTGTTTCCGGAGGGAATATATAGTAGGAGAGAGACATGTAGAAAGAAGAAGATAAATAGCAAGGAGGTATAAATAGAGTTCACTAGTTATAGTCCGTTGGTGCTATAGTTGCGACTACTCTCTTGGTATACTATGTTGTCCCCGGGGAGTAGCGGCATAGATTTCCAACACGCCTACATGCAATAAGATTAGGGTTCCCCTCACCAAAGTAAATGAACCGCGCTTTCCTTAAGTAGAAAATAGCATGTCTTTGTTATGAACTAGAATATAGTACTGCACCTCCGCCTCTGATGTTGCAGCAGCACCTCCGATACCGGAGGGCATGCATTAGATCCCGCCTCACATCTATGTATACTTAAACGAACGTATCGCAACCACAACACTGCTACTATCAACTTCTACACAACACTCACCAAAAAAAAAAAACAACAACCTCATTACCCAACAATCTTGAACAATGTCCCAAGAATCCGCAACCTACACCCACGGCCACCACCCCGCCGTCCTGCGCGCCCACGCCTGGCGCACAGCAACCAACTCAGCCGCCTACCTCCTCCCACACATCCAGCCCACCAGCACAATCCTCGACGTCGGCTGCGGCGCAGGCACCATAACAGTCGACCTAGCCCAGCGCATCCCCAACGGGCACATAACCGGCTTCGACAGCTCCCCCTCAATCATCACCCAAGCGCAATCCCTCGCCGCCTCGCAAGGAACCACCAACGTCACCTTCACAGCCGGCGACGCCAACGCCCTCCCCTACGCAGACAACACCTTCGACATCGTGTTCTGCCACCAGGTCCTCCAGCACGTGGGCGACCCCGTCGGCATGCTGCGCGAGATGAAGCGCGTTGCTAAATCGGGGGGCGGCATCGTCGCTGCCCGCGAGTCGGACTACGGCTCTTGGGTGTGGTATCCTGAAAGTGAGGATATGGAGGACTGGAGGAGGCTATATATGCGTGTGACGAGGGCGAATGGGGGCGAGCCGAATGCGGGACGCATGTTGCATGCTTGGGCGAGGAGGGCCGGGTTTGAGAGGAATGATGTGCGGTGTAGTACTAGCTCTTGGTGTTTGAGTACGCCGGAGGAAGTGGGTGATTGGGCGGGGGCTTGGGCGGAGAGGACGGAGGCGAAGGATTCGGCGTTTGCGAGAACGGCGGTTGAGAATGGGGTTGCGGGGAGGGAGGAACTGGAGAGTGCGGCGCGGGCTTGGAGGGTGCTTGGGGGGAGTGAGGAGGGGTGGATTTCGGTGCCCCATGGGGAGATTGTTTGTGTGAAGAATTAGGTGGTGAGGATGGGGAAGAGCTGGACGTTCTTGATGGGAAGGTACTACTGTAGTGAATTTTTATTATAGTCTCTTCTGTCTCTTCTGGGGACAAGTTCTTTCGTATTCATACTCATACTCATACTCACACTCACACTGGTTACTTGATTCTTAGTTGGTCTGCATCTTACTACGACTTTTTATCCATACTCCTTAGCATCTATTAGCATGGAATTCTTCCGACCCTTCTGGGAGAGCTCCCACAAAGATAGCCCTGACAATGATACCCTCGACAATGATGGCCCCGATGACAATATCCCCGACAATGATACCCTCGATAATGATGGCCCCGACAATGATGGCTACGACAGTGACAGTTCGGCCGGCACGGTCGTAGGACCAAATAAACCCCAGAGACCATCAAAAACAATTCTGGACATGTTAAAAAAAGCAACCCAAAACAAATCGAAAAAAGCAGCCCTAGACAGATCAATAGAATTGATCGAGGGCGTGGGCCTCCAGTACATCCAGCCTAGTTCCACAAATGCCCGCCCAGCCTCCCAAGAAGCAAAGTCGGATGCCTCTACGGAAGACATGAAGGCTGTGGTCGAGCACGTGCATGAGGTAAGGGCTTTCCCAACTCCTAGTATGGATTGGGACAGAACTTGACTGGTTTAGATACGTGGTCAGGAAAGCGTCCTTGGGAAACCCTTTGAGTATAGGACTAGAAGAAGCGGCGCATCTCTCCTCTTGAATAAATCCGACGAGGGCGTTCTGGCCCTGCGACGCGTATTTACCGAAGACTGCAAGACGCTGATCGATACTTTTCTGGATGTTCAAAGTCCTTTGATCCTGAGGGCCTTGATGGAGGCAATTCCGGAGGAGAAAGCAAGGCTGGAAAGCAAACCTTCGTTCAAGTGGCCATGTGACCGTCTATTTCGAAATGTGAGTATGTAGACATGATACAGCAAATGGGTGGATGATTGATATGCGCTAGCGTTGGAAAATCCACGACGCGGCTGTCAATGAGGGCGAATTGTGCGTCAAGCATGTAGCCGTGCTCTTGGATTTCATTCTAGAAGAGTACCAGTCTCGGCTTCGGGACATCGATGCCATGCTTCCCAAGTAAGTCAACGTCTCTAGATTGGATGGATGATGGTAACCTTCTTCGTGAATTTTCTTGACCAGGGGCACTGCGAGCTTTGATATCTTAGCGGACGCCTTTTCCCCCGGTGATATGGTCGTCGATGGGGTTTCCGAGGGTGCGCGGGCCTATCGAGTGACCAGCTCCTACTATACGAGTTCACTGCCAAGGGAAGTACCGAACGGGTCTGTGACTTTCGTCATCGAGTACGAATATGTCGACTACGATGGCCAGACTTTTGGAACCGTATCTCGCCATGCGGACATTGCTCGGTTTGAGGGGATCCGTTACCTGACCGAGCTGGCGTTGATTCCCTTCGGTTCCCACCCGAATACTGAAGCTCTCAGAAGAACTTTGATGAGACGAGGCCTACAGTTCGAGGAGCTGAAGGGACATCATTTCAAGGCATACTGGGATCCCCGAAGCGAGGCTCCTGTTCGGGTTGTTGTTAATACCCTCGTCATCCGTGGATTGGAACCGCGGATGCGTGTTAAAGTAAACGACATGTCAGCGAGACTAGATAGTGGCCAGCTGAAGGTAGAAGATCTGATGATCTGCACTGACAAGATCCCATATTTCTCACTGGATGAAAAGGCGTTTCTCTGGGGAGATCCGGAGCATTTCGAGACAATCGAGTTCAACGGCGAACTTTGGGATGAGCTCATTCTCCCCGAGAGTACCAAGCGTGTTCTGCGTTGTATGACGGCAAACCATCTCAAAGGACACAAATTTAACGATGTCATTGCAGGTATGTTTCATGTGTCATGTCGATTGACACGGCTAAGGGCTTCGTGGCAGGCAAAGGAAAAGGGCGTGTGGTCCTCCTTCACGGACCACCGGGAGTTGGGAAGACGTTGACCGTGGAAGGTAAGTGACGAATCCTCTTCACTCGTTGAAGCCACACCACGAGGCTCACAGCGGCAGCAATCGCCGAACACATCGAACGTCCCTTGTACACTATCACTCCCGGCGAGCTCGGTGTGTCCAGCGTCGACATAGAGCGAAACCTGCGCCGGGCCCTAGACATCTCCACGGCCCTCCGTGCCATTCTCCTCCTTGACGAAGCAGACATATACATGGAGCAGCGGGTACCGGGCAATATTGCTCACAACGCCACCATTGCCGCGTTCCTTAGGCTGCTGGAATATCACCAAGGAGTCATGTATCTCACCACGAGCCGACCCCATCTCATAGACACGTCCTTTCATTCACGCCTCCACTACTGTGTTAATGTGCCGATCCCCAGTGGCAACGATCGAAAGGAAATCTGGGCGAACTTCGTGCGTCGGACTGGGGGGATCAAGCTCCCACCTAAAGAACTCGGCGAGATTGCCCTTCAAACCCTCAGCGGCCGCCAGATCAGGAACACCCTCTCTATGTGTACAGGGCTGGTGGCCGAGGAAGGCAATGTTGGACCGAAAACGATTGGTGCTATACTGACTACAATGGGGTATGATCAGGGCTAATGGGATTG
The DNA here is from genome assembly GCF_002847045.1 of Aspergillus candidus. Taxonomy (NCBI): domain Eukaryota; kingdom Fungi; phylum Ascomycota; class Eurotiomycetes; order Eurotiales; family Aspergillaceae; genus Aspergillus; species Aspergillus candidus. The sequence goes on along the minus strand of NW_020194017.1, from coordinate 132,841 downwards.
AGGCGACGCCTGTGGTGGGTGTCGCTTGAACAGTATGTTTGATACTGAGATAGAATATGGTGGTGTATCATTAGCGTTCAATTTGTTTAGAAAATAAGATAAGCAACTTAATAGTATTTCTTTTGCATCTAGGACAGATGGCTGTTTCAAACCTTTGAGCTAATATCCCACCCTCCCATCCGTATCAGATTTAGTAGTTATAAACAGATAGTGACGAACCTACATACTATGTACCCCGACGCGTCAACCACAAGATACTCCGGTACGCGCCATCTGGACCCCTCCCCTATTGGTCTCTCTAACCAAAGTGGATTTTCGCGATCAGTTGCAATCTCGCTCGAGCAAGGGCTGTAATTGGGTGAGGACTGGAGGCAGTGACGAGATGGCGACGGCAGGAACCTTGTCTGAGGGGGCTGGAAGGGGGGTAGGAATGAGCTTAAGTTTTTGTTTCATCTGATTGTTGTTTTAGATTGGGGGGCTGTGACTGTAGCATATGAGTTGAGTTTCTTTCTTGTTTTTCTTTTTCTGGGTGGTTGGGAGGGTCGTTGTTTCCTGACTTGATGACTTTCGTGTATATTGTGTTGCGAAACGGTGATGGATCTGACAAGGCATGGCTGGTGAGTCTCGACTTTAGATGTGATAAGAAATAGCAAGTGGGAGATTGTTGACTTTGATGCATTCTTAATATTCGAGAAAGATATTGATGGTGCAACGTGCTGTGAAGCTAGGAAGTGAAAGCACTTCCATATTGACCGTCCCTGACACAGCAGTTACGATGATAGAACCATGGGTATATGACATTATGTGGACGCAGATCGATATATCCGACAGGTTCTTCAGGACGAGAAAAGCCGCGCTTGAACAAAGAGACAAACTGCAGATTATCCCATCAGTTACATTTCTGAATCTCCAGCTCTTTCGAAGAAACCCCTTTAACCTCCTCATTTCTAGATGGTTCATCCCCAGACAGCCTCTCTACTACCCCCCCACCCTCCCGATACGCCTTCTCCATACCCCAATAAAACGGACTCTCAGTCATGAAAAGCCCCTCAATCGACTCCAACGACCGATTACCCGTCTCCGGGTAGAACAGAAACACGACTGGAATCCAGAGCAAGTTTAGCGCAGCGAGCAGGAAATAACTGCGGCTTTTGATCCCGTCGAACATGATGGGATTCACAAGCGTCGTCATCCCCACGCCGATCGCCCAGCCCGTGATACCGAACCCGTTGCCTTGGGCCCGGAGATCAGAGGGGAATAGCTCTGTTGGGATGAGAAAGGCTACTGTGCCCCATGTTGCGGCGTAGCTGGTGGGGGTGGTTAGCACTGCTGTGGGGTTTTGCCTGTGTTAGAGATAGCGGGGGTGAGGGCAACTTTGCTTACCCTAGGTTGAAGAGGAATAGCATTGCTACTGCTGCCGGGGCAAACTGGGGTGCTTTTTCGGGACTGTGGAGAGAGCCTTCGTATATGCATCCGGCCTGTGTCTGGTTAGCTGGCTGCACGGGTCTGAGACATAGAGAAACGTACAATAAACTGAACGGTGAATAGGATGACAGACCCTAGCATTAGACACGCCCGACGGCCCATCCGGTCTATAATCTGCGCACTGATGATCGTGCCGATGATACCGATGGTGTTCAAACCGCCTGCGAGCCCATTCTGCTTTGTCTCGCTGTATCCAGCCTGGCTAAGCAGAACGGGCGAGTATGCCGTGACCGCCTATTGAGCCACATTAGCAGAGGACACCGACATCCTTGAGCGGCGCACGAACAGTAATGCCCGTCCAAGACGCCATAATCTGGAGAAACAGAGAGAGCCAAGCCCGGCGTCCCAAGCTCGACCCCGGCCTTCCTCCCTTTCCAGCAAGGATCTTGAAAAACTGAACAGGGGAGCTGGGCTTGCTGTCCTGCGCAGACGTGACAATTTCGAGGTACTCTCGCTCGATCTCCTTAGCATGCACCTTGTGACTGCGAATACGAACCATGAGATCCCACGCTTCGTCGGTGCGTCCCACGGACGCCAGAAACCGAGGACTCTCGGGGAGCATCTTGATACACACTGCGAGGACAACGGCCGGGATGCATTGGAAGGCGAGGAGGAAGCGCCATCGGATATCTGCGTATCCGTGGTCTATGAATGCGAGGCCGAACGATAGCCAGTAGGCGATTGAGATTCCGAGGTCTAGAGATATCAATTAGTATGATCCAGCCAATGAAGGGAGCAAATACTAGACCTTACAGTTGGCGATGAAGACGTACCCGAGGGATCCGCCTCGATGACCCGCGGGAGATATCTCCGCTACCAACACCGGCGTGATGCCCGTCAGGGCTGCACAGGGTTAATACCAACTCATTACTCAAGCCCCAGCCCAGCAAAAAACAACCACAGCAGAAGTGTTAAAAGAAAAAGAAAACTCACCACCAGTGCCCACCCCAGTAACAACCCTCGCAACAAGCATAAAATCCGAGCTCTGAGCAGCAGCCTGCAACGCGCCCCCCACAAGCGCAAACACAGACCCAACGAACAAACCATTGATGCGCCCAGCACGGTCCGCCAGCCACCCGCCGGCGAAACACCCAAAGATACACCCTAGATAGTAAATACTCACCAGGCCGCCTTGGTGCGTCGTGTTTGTCACAGTGCCGTCCGGCTTGCCGATCCCGACTTGCGTGACGTATCGCGGGGAGGCGTTGACGCCGCCCATGACGCCTTGGTCGTAGCCTTCGAAGAAGATGGAGATTAGGGAGAAGGTGTGGAAGGCTGTGTTTAGTTGGGTGGGGGAGAGATGTCTCCAGAGGGTGGTGTAGCTCATTGTTTCTCTCGTTTGGGCAGGCTGCTTGCGGAGTTCGTTGTACTTTGTATCGGTCTTGTTAGTCTGGGCTCAAGTATGGAGTACTAATAGCGATTGATTGACCAAAACGTTACGGATCTTTGATTGTCGATGCGAAAGATTGGAATTGGACATGGCCGGTTGGTCGTTAGAAATGTAGGACGCAAAGATATGCAAGGGATGGGAGGACTATGGACTGCTTGTTATTTCCGGAGATAAAATGAACGATGTGAAGAGCCATGGGACTGACGGTTTGTTTGCTTTACTTTGTAACGTCTATTATGGCTGGAGTCGCTACAAATGGACGATCCGTGGAGAGTGAAACCTCGCTTCTTTCGACTACAATTTTGTCTATTCACTATGGACATCGACTTGGGAGCATACTAGTCCACAGCGTGGCAGTCGAATAAAGCAGAAACTGATCTGGATACTTCCCCCAAAGAACATGCTTCACGCCTTTTGATCCCACAAACTCTGAACAGTCACCTCCTGTGTCCATTCCCCACCAGTCCCGTCTTCCTGGACAACAAAGCCAACGGTCTTCTTCTGACCCGGAATGAGGACAAACGCGTTCTCTTCAAAGTAGCCCACCACGCTTTCCGGGTGGGTAAGCCACGTGTAGAGGGAGATGCCTGACTGGGCTTCGACAGTGAATGTTTTTGTCTTAGCATCGAATGTCACTTTCACTTTTGGATCCACGAGAGTGAGGTCCTTGGGAAACACCGGTGTGAAGTGATTGGAGTGATCGAGGGACACGACTCCCTTGGAGTTAGGAAGTTGGCCCTTCCCGTTGAGGGACAAGAGAAGGATGGAGTTCTTCCGGTCTGACAGAGACAGGTCCTTGACATTAGTACTATAGATCTTGGTCGTGTTGAGAGCCCCCGCGGTGAAGGAGACGGATGATGGCGTGCCGGCGTTGGAGGCGAGTCTGCGGCCCGACAAGTCCAGCCAGTTTAGATTGACCGTCCCAGTGGCTGTTTCCCATAGATCCGACGTTACGTAGACTGACAGGTCGCCTGTAGTGTAGTTCCAAAACGGGGACACAATGACAGGCTGGTAGATATCCCTCGCCACATAGTGGAGGACCTTCCAGCGCCCGCCGTACTCGATGCCCGCCCACGACGGCGCCTGCCAGATATCCTCGAGCTGCCAGTAGAGTGAGCCTAACTGGCGCTCGGGCATGCCGCTTCCACGGCGGTAGAACTGGATCTGGGACTTGTACATCTCGGCTTGAAATATCTGCGTGGCGTGGCACCAGGCGCTGAAGTTGGCGATCGGGTCGGGGTTGCTGGGGATGGGGTAGTACCGTTCTACGCCCATGGTCATCTCACCCATGCCGCGCGACGAGTTGGCGTAGTTGTCGGTGTCCAGGCTACCGACGACGTAGTGGTGGTTGCGCAGCACGACCACGCTGCTATTGAAGTGCAGGTCTTCAGGCGCGACCGCTTGCTGCCACGTCTGCACGCTGGGCATGCTGTGAAATCCGAATTCGTTGGCGAAGCGGCCGATTGGATAGGTGTGATAGTTGAAAGACACCGAAGTATCGTAATCGTAGTGGTCTGTATCACCGTAATATGATCCAGCAGTTTTGTTGTCGTATCTTTCCGTCATCGGAACGGGCGCTGAGAGATCGATATTGAGGTAACCCTCGGTGGTGCTACTCGGGCTGTATGAAATGGAGCGGGTGTTCTGATAGACCAGTGGAAGAATGAGACTAATAAAGAGCTTCTCGTATTCCCCGACATATTTCGCGTACCCCTTGGGATCTACCCCGTGAACAATCGGAAGCATCAAGCTCTCGATCTCGTTTCCTCCAGCCCACAACGCAAGCGACGGATGGTGATTCACGCGGCGAACGTTGTAGACTACTTCCGCGGCAACATTTTCCAGGAAGGCGTCATGAACGGGATATAGAGCATCGCTGAATTGAAATTCACTCCAGAGCAGAATGCCCCGTTCGTCTGCAAGGTCGTATATGAAATCGTGGAGGTAAGCGCCGGAGGACCAGACCCGTAGCATATTCTGGTTCCCGACTACGACCGCATCAAACAACCGGGCCATCTTCTCTTCGGTGACCCGCGGCCAAAAACAATCCGGAGGGATGATGTTGGAGCCTTTGGCGTAGAACTCGCGGCCGTTGACCTCGAAGTGCCAGTTTGCCCCAGGGGCCACCCCCTGAGCCAATTGAGCGTCGGTGATATTCCGTTGATTGAGGAAGATGGTGCGGAAGCCCGTGCGCCTGGTGACATGGGCTACTGGTTCTTCCTGACCCCCAGAGACCGTGATGGTGATGTGGTAGAGGTTTTGTTCACCGAGACCAGACGGCCACCAGAGTTTAGGTTGAACTTTGTCCAGGACCGTCACACCGGTGAGAGAGCCTCCAGAGATGACAACATTATGCAAATTGTGAGTTGTAAGGACAGACCCAGATTTGCAATCTTGTATCTCGATGGCCATAGATGGGTTTTTGGGAAGGGTGCCGACAAAGTCGATGCTGGCGTTCACGACCCACGGCTGAGCCTGATCCGGAGGCAGATAATTAATCTGGCCTTTCCTGTAGATATCCAAGTCTGTATTCAAAACATAGATGCTCTCAGGCTTATCTAGCTGGACAATGCGAGCGGGTTTCCAGGGACCTGCTGGGGCAAAGGCTGGCCCCCAGTCCCACCCAAAGTCAGACTGTTCTTTGCGCATCCACCAACGATTCGGGTACTCGTAGGTCATCTGCACGCCATCCGGCCATTCTGCAGTAGGGGAGTGACCGGTTAGACTTGTGCAAAAGGGTGATGGAGGTACACACTTTCTAGACTTGGATCTTCAGCCATCGCGTCCACGATCCTCGGCGCACTGCCGAAGTTGATGCTCAATACTGGGTCATCTTTACATCTCTTCAGCACAGTCGATACATCGAAGTGGTACTGGCGAAATTGATTATCGGTAGATGCGATCGGCTGCCCACAAAATGAAATAGTGGCGAAGGTGTCAAGTCCATCAAAAACCAACCAGGTGGCGGCATGGTCATTCTTCCTGCTAAGCGTAAGCAAACGTTCCGATCAACACGGATTCATATAAGTCGCCGTACAGGCCCTTTATTGGGTCACTGGTGTAGGTCCAGTTCGCATCAGCGATCCAACGGAGATGAAAGTCATTGAGACCATTATATCTTGCATTGAATTAGTAAACCATCTTTATGATTTAAGCAGCCATCCAAAGGAATCTCACGGTTCATCTGTAACATACGCTCGGTCAGACTCGCTCATGTAGTGGCGATGATGATGAGTTACATACCAATTACCCCCGCCTTCAGTAGATCCAAATGAACATGAGAAGGAAGATGTCCCGGTACCGTTCGATTTAAAGCCGGACTACCCACAGTCCAAAGTTGATCACTCAAATCCGTGACTTGCTGACCGAGGCCAGCCGGCAAGGTAGAGGCTAAAATGGCCTGCGTTGCTCCTGAACTCAATCTCATCGCGAGAACCAGCCAAGCAGTGAGTTGCGAAACGACGATGGGCTGTGACTTGAAGGTTCCTTTATCCTTTGCGTAAGGTTATAGAGTCGGCATCATCCGATTGCCGACTCGAGTATCTATAACGACAGCCTGAGATCTACGCTTGGACATGCCTTGTTGAGATAACGGTAACCAGTCCGTTATGGAAGAGAAAAGGAGGTCCCAGCGCATCGATCAACTCGATGCTTGTTTCTTTTGTCGTTGCGAGGGATGATCGGAATGCGGGGACCGACCGAATGTCTCACAGCCCAATCATGTTCGTGACGGTGTTGTCGTACACCGGGGACGACGGAAGAGATGATCGACGGTGGAGGTTCCACGAGCTCCGATTGAATATACGGCATCTGATTGAAACTATGAAGTTAGTGTCTGCGTTGGTTCACTATTTATATTGATGATATTACTTAAGGAAGGAACTGATAGGCCGCACGTCCTCCGAAGTACATGTAGGGCTTATGGTGAAAGCTTATGGTAGGCGGGGTTGATATTGACATGGATTGCCGCATACGTTCAATAAACATTCGAATATCTCTGGTTCTGACCGAATATAGAGCACTAACAACCGATGATGATGAGGATGAAGTTGAAGTGAAGAAAAGACGATCTAGATGTGTATACCCCACGTGACCACCGACGGATCGGTTATCCGCGGCGAGCGGGCATGACGTCGGGGCCGAAGCCAACCGCCTTCCTCCGCATTCCCCCCCATCGTTTAAAGATATCCCCAGAAAGATGCGCCCAAGGAGTTCTGGCCTCGATCACACTCCTCCATCCCCCCCAGGCCATTCATTTCTACCATGTCGTTGAATCTCCTGGGCCGTTTCGCCCGCAGTCCGCGAGTAGCGCTGAATCGTGTCCCTCGACGATGGAGTAGCATTTCTCAGCGCCCTGGTTCGGACCGGTAAGTGTCGAGAAAGAGCTAGACAGGAAAAGTGGCTAGAAGAAGACGAGGAATGGGCTGATATCATGCAGGGTGCAATTCCCCGGTGCGGTCAACAGCAAATTCACCACAGAGATGAGCTTCATCAATCCTACCGACCTCCCTAGTATCCCTACTTTCCGCGTGATGAACTCCGACGGCGAGCTGCTTGACCCTAATCGGAAACCCCTGGGAGTGTCCAACGAGGATATTCTCACATGGTATAAGAACATGTTGGCGGGTGCGTATCTTCCTTCGTTGGATTGTTCTCTTAAATGGGGATTCCAGACTGACCGACCCCAGTAAGCGTCATGGACGTGGTCATGTTCGAGGCCCAGCGACAAGGCCGTCTCAGTTTCTACATGGTATGCCACTCTTCCTCTTCTTCTCCCCCAAAACCAATAGCTAACAACGATCCGTTCAGGTCTCCGCCGGAGAAGAAGGTATCAGCGTCGGGTCCGCAGCAGCCCTAACCCCAGACGACGTGGTATTCGCCCAATACCGAGAAACAGGCGTCTTCCAACAGCGAGGCTTCACCCTCCATGACTTCATGAGCCAGCTCTTCGCCAACTGCAACGACAACGGCCGTGGCCGCAACATGCCCGTCCACTACGGGTCCAAATACCCCCGCATCGTCCGTCCCCCTCATCCTATCCATCCTGCCACCCAAAGTCCCCACTAATCCAAAAACAGCACGCAATCTCCTCCCCCCTCGCCACTCAAATCCCCCAAGCCTCCGGCGCAGCCTACGCGCTCAAGCTCCAAGCGCTCCAAAACCCCGACATCCCCCAACGGATAGTAGCCTGCTACTTCGGCGAAGGCGCCGCCAGCGAAGGCGACTTCCACGCGGGCCTCAACATCGCTGCGACGCGATCTAGCCCAGTCGTCTTCATTTGCCGCAACAACGGGTACGCAATTTCAACACCCACCCTAGAGCAATACCGAGGCGACGGGATCGCCAGCCGCGGCGTCGGCTACGGGATCGACACGATCCGCGTCGACGGCAACGACATCTTCGCCGTGTACGAAGCGATGCAAGAAGCGCGGCGTATCGCCCTATCAGACGGCGGACGACCGGTCCTGATCGAAGCGATGAGCTACCGCGTCTCGCACCACAGTACCAGCGACGATAGCTTTGCGTACCGGGCGCGCGTCGAAGTCGAGGACTGGAAGAGGCGCGATAATCCGATTATCCGGCTGCGGAAGTGGTTGGAGAACCAGGGGCTGTGGAATGAGGATCTTGAGCGGGATACGCGCGATAAGATGCGGAAGGATGTGCTGAAGGCGTTTGGGGAGGCCGAGCGTGAGAAGAAGCCGCCTATTCGGGAGGCGTTTACGGATGTTTATGAGGAGGTTACGGAGGAGGCGGAGGCGCAGATGAAGGAGTTGAGGAGGATTTTGGAGACGTATCCCGATGAGTATGATTTGAGGCAGTATCAGGATGGGGTGAAGGGGATATGATTAGAGGGTTTATCTTGCCCACGGCTCGGAGACGTAGATATTTTCTATAGATGGGACATTCCTGTATGCATGGGAGTCGGGCCAATGGATATGTGAATATGACGACGAAGTTTACTCCAATACCTAGCAGGCTACGGAAATGGTATTGATACAACAAGGGATTGCAATCATAATGCGGATGTCATTCCAGTTTTCCATACATATACACATGAATCATTGTACACAAAAATGCATAACTCTAGGGAGGAGTCATTTACAAATGGATAGATGCGTCGCCAAGCTTCACCCACGCCCGTAAGTTAAGCATCCACCGCGGTGGTGAGCGCCTGCTGCGCCAGCTTCTTGTTCCGCTTGACCAAGGCGCCCACCTTCTTGTCGATACCGTCCAGCTCCTTGCGCGACGACTCGAGTTCCTTTTGCGATTTGACGGCAAAAGAGCGGAGTTCTGCGTCGGTCATGCCGACCACATCGTCCAGGTCTGGCATGTTGCCCATGACGACGCCTGCGGCGCCCAGCATGTGTTTCGCGGTGGCTGCGGCGAAGGACCGCACCGAAGTAGTTGTTGCGTTCACCAGCTCGGCTGTGTTGGTGATCGCCCAGTTGTGGGTGCGATTGCTGTCCGCTTCCATGGCTGAGAGGACGTTGGGAGGAAGGCCCGCGGTGAAGGAGCTCTCTGAGACGTCCAGATCTGCGGTCGGCGAGGCAGACGAGAGACCGCCGGATGTCTCGTCGACCCAGCAGACGTTGAAATTCTCCGGGGTCGCGAACAGGGCGTCGAGGTCGCCTCCGCGGTTGGTTAAGTCAGGCTGCGTGATTGGGACTGCCGGATACTCGTGAAAGGAATCCATTGCCCAGGAGATGCTGTTCTCGAGGGCGAGATATCGGTCTTCCTCTTCGGGAGAAAGGTGGTGGAGAACGCACCCGCGGGGGCTGATCAGGCAGCGATCCTTGAGCGAGTTGGAGTCGGAATGGATGCGAATGGGCTCTCCACGCAGCAAAGTCTTGCGGTGCTCCTCGTTTAGCTCGATAGGCTGCTTCAGGAGGTCGTAGTCATCGGAATTACACTTCATGTCGAAGCGCTGACTGAGATTCGGAGGGTTGAACAGAGGGTGGTTGTTGAGGTCCAGGTCACCCGACTTGTGCAGTCTAGCGAGTAGGGCCTGCAACGACGAGGTCCGTTCGCCAAACAGTTCCCGGATAGGGACACCGGACGCCTCGGAGTCGTTGATCATTTGTTCCACGGTGTTCCTGGCACGCCACGCCTCGGTGGCAGCCTTCTGGGCCGGAGTCTCTTTCTCTTCAGCGGGACTCGGCTTCGTCTCTGCCGGTTTGTCCTTGGGCTTCGTTTTTTTTGTCGCTTCGACCTTGGATTCCGTCTTACCGGGAATATCCCCATCGGACTTTCCAGGAGCAGCATTATTATCCGTCGCGGCGTTAGACGACTCGTGGCTGATGACAGGCGCCTTCTTGGTCTTGCGCTTTCTGCCAATGATAGGCGCCTGCACTGGTTCCTCTACCGTCGTCACCTCCTGTTTTTTGATTTCAGCCTCTTTGGCTTTCTGTCGTCGCTCTTTCTTGGCTTGGCTCTTGGTCACACTCCGTACGGGGGCCGAGCCAATCCGTGAAGAAGCAGGCGGGGAGTTGGCACGGGAGACCGAGGCCGACGTGTAGAGATCCGCTTCTGACCCGATGTCACCAGGCGTATCCGGACGGCTCAGCGATGAAACACTTGGTCTCCTGGACCGCACTTTGTTGACCCCCGGCAATGAGTAGACAGACTGGGTGGCGGAAATAGGAGGTGGGGTTTCGGCCTTCGGGGTGTCCACAACACGAAGCACTCGAGGTTGACGGGGCACTGGAGAATCCGAGGTACGCGAAACGCCGGTCAAAGGTGTATTTGGACGCGAGCCCACGGCGGAGTGGGGGGCGGCACCCTGGACGGATACAGGTTGGACCGATGGCTCGACCTTGGGAGCTTCTGCAGCCGGGACGGTGTCCAAAGGAAGATCAAGTTTCATGGGTTTGCCTCGCGAAGCTATTGATGGCTCCCCGTCAGCAGTCACACCAGCCTTGGACTTCCCCGCTTTCCTTCCAGTAGCGATTGGGCGTTCGTCCTTCGACTGCGTACGAGCCTTCTGCGCGGATTTGGGAACAGGCGATCCCAGGGAGATCTCGGAGGCATTCTTTGTCCGACTGGAGGGGGGAACATTCTCTGCCGTATCCGAAGGCTCGGGGGATGCGTGACGAGAGGATTCATGCAATCCTTGGGACGGGGTACCCAGCCGGTGGAACGGAATGTTCAAGCCAGGCGGAAGAATAGCGGTTGATGATGCCGGGCTAGGAGGGTTTGTGGTGTGTTGGATTAGGCTTGACACAGGATGTGAGTGTGGCAAAGGAAGGCCGGGGGGAAGGGTCGGCGTCCCCGAACGTGCCGATACCTGGGGTTCCGCATGAAGATGCGATCGACCGAGAAACCCGAAGCTGTCAACCGGACGCTTGTCTTTGGCGGGAGCGCCCAGAGGAGGGAAGTCTTCGTCAACTAAGCATCCACAGTCAGTACTGCTGCCAGGAAGGACGTGGGTGACGAGGTAAAAGAAGCGGCCGCGACGGAGAAGGTAGAAGCTCGAAGTAAACCAAACGCTTGAACAAGATAAGACAAAAAGAAGAAAAAGAAAGCAGAAAAGCCGATACGCGCCAGGCAAAAGACAATAAAACGACGAAAATACGAAAGGGGCAGTTGAATTAATTACACGAAAGGTCCCGGCCGGGTTGACCAGACAGACAGAGGGCAGGTCTATATGAAAAATAGTCGTGAGAAACTGTGTTTCGAATAGAAGGCCCCGCTTCGGTATATGAAGGCCAGGGCAGGGAGGTTAACGTACATAAGGCCATGATTAGACCGAATGGGCCACCAAGGTGCTGAAAGATCAACCCAGCTGGGATGCAAAAATAGAAAGCAAGAGAAAAACCAGACACACAGCTGTCACCAGTAAAGGGAATGTTCAGGAGCCAGGATGCGTCTAGTAAAGACGACGATGGCTGACATCCAAGCGGATGTCGACAAACAGATCACGGTGTATAGAAACAGAACAGGGAAAACAGAAGGAAACGCATGGAGAACAGAATAGAAACCCATCCAGTCGAACGCCAGAACCACGCCGAGCCCGATAAACTTGTTCTTTTCAAAGCCGATTGCTCAATGCTTCGTTGCAGGAATAAGTCGCAAAAGTTGCACGAATGAGAATTCGAAGACCGAGAACAGATCCTGCACCCATCTAAAAGAAATATGATATCATGTCATAACGCAAGAGGGGAAGAAAAGTAGAAACAAAGACACCAAAAAAGAGACGGGCAAACATGCAGAAAAAGACCAAATGGGAAAAGACACAACGCGATGATCATCAAAACAAGATCAAGAAGTGAAGATGGATGAAGTGGGAAAGGAAGAATGGGGAAAATGGGGGGTAAAGAGCAATCACCAGCGGTTGAACCCGCCGCCTCCATACATCATGGTGGGATTGTACCCACCTTGACCCTGACTCCCATACAGCGCTTGCCCAGCAGCAGCATTCGCACCGACCTGGTGCATCCTTGCCTGCAGGATACTCGGGTCCGCAAGATCTACTACACCGCCTCCACCGGAGGAAGTGTTAGCGTGTCTCTGCTTCTTCCCCTTCTTCTTCTGCTTCTGTGGGCCCGTCTCGGAGAGATTCCCGGATTGGGCGCCATAGAAAGAGCTCAGAAGGCCATTGGCGGTGGGAGTCAGGGGAGGGGGGGTCTGGTGTTGCTGGAGAAAAGGAAACATAAACTCACGCTTAGCGGCCTCCTGCCCCTGTAAACCACCGGCGTTTGTACCGCTGCGGCCGCGCAGCAGCTCGCGCATCAACTCTGGATTGGCCTCCTGCTTGCCGAGGTTGCCTCCCAGGGCCGTGTTGGTCGTGAACCCGTGGCCCTGGGCGAACATCCCACCCCCGCTGATCGGAGGGGTTCCGGCCGTCTTCAACCCGGGGGGCGGCCCTTGCACCCCACTGGTGTAGAAGTTGTTGGCCAGCCCGTGCTGGGGACTGGGTGCGGCCAGCGGGTTCGGCGTCCCGGACTGTAGCATCGACGCCTGCTGGTTCAACATGCGGACATTGGGAAGATTCTTCGAGCCGGCCTCGTTGCTGAAGGAGAAGCGGGAATTCTGTCGGTTCTGGGCCTGCATGGCATTGAACTGAGCCATCTGGGACTGGATCAAGCCCTGGCGGACCTGGGCCGCCTGTTCCAAGGAAGCCGGGCTGATGGCACCCTGCAAGGGGTCGATGGCCGCCTGCTGGTTGCTCGCGGACTTGAGCAGCATCAACTGTTGCTGCTGCAACGGCGTCAGGCTGCGACCACCCAGGTTCAGATTCTGGAACTGATGACTGGCGGCGGAAACGGGGGACCCGACCACCGAGTTCGTCGTCGTGCCTTGCTGCGACGGCGGCTGAATGGCGCCATGGGACTCGCGGCTGATCCGGCCGCGCGGAGGGTTCAGATCGTCGGGTTCCCCGCCCAGTTGCAGACTGCCGCTCTCGCGACTGTCTTCTTCGGCGACAGCCGTCTGCACGATCTCCTGGTCGCTCCGCGCACGCTCGTGTTCCGCTCTCTCGCGCATCGCCCGGCGCTTGACACCACCATACGGATCGATGAACGACGGGTGGTTCTCGATGCGGGCCGCTTCTTCGGACGAGAGACCGGCCGGGGAGAAGATGAACTTGAAGTCGGGGGAGTTGACCGCCTTGATCAGGTTCTCCAGGATGGACGTCATCGGGTCGGTCGGGGTCCGCGATTGGCGCGGGGAATTCGCTGCCGATGGGGCGGCCTCCTGAGGGGGCGGCGTTTCACGACGGTCCGGTGCGCTGGCGGACTGCTTCTCGGGCCGCTTTGGCTCATCGGGCGGAGGCGTGGCCACTGCTGCGTTCGCGGGCCGTGGGCTCTGCGATGCCTGGCTCCCGGTCAGACTCGCGCGTCTCGTCCGATTGATCGCGCTGTCCTTGTTCGCCCAGCTCGCCGATGACGGGAGCGCCGGCCCATCCGGAGCGCGGCCACCGTTCCCGTCGTCTTTACTCGGTTGCCGGCGCATGGGTTGCGAGATCGGCTGAGCGGACGACCGTGCGACATGGGGAGGGACGGTGTGACTGGGCCCGCTCGGTGCGCCGTTCGACCGTTGACTGGAAAGGGTGTTCATCGACGAGAGGTCCTGTCGACTGTAGCTCTCGCTATCCTCGCCGGTCTCATGCAAGAAGGTGCAGTTCCGATTGTGGCATTGTTCGTTGCGCAGGAAGGACGAGCAGTACTTGGTCGTGCCGTATTGTGCCCTAGCATCCCGTCAGCACATGGGAGGGGGAATGGAAGAAAGGATACCTTATCACCTACCGGAGAACTCGATCACCATTGGCCGACCCATCCACCGCAGCAATGCACGTGGCCGCATCGCTCTTCCTCGTGTACGTCACATAGACGCCGATGCCCTGGTTCGGATTGCCGCCCGGCTTGGCCTTGCTCACGACGATCTTCTCGATATCGCCATACTGCCCAAAGTACTCGGGGCCACGCAGGGTCTGCAGGAGTTGGTGCTCGTCGCGTATCGTCGGATTGAGGCCGATGACATAAACGAGGTTCTTCTGGACCACCCGCACGCCAGCCAGGTTTTTGCGACTGGAAGCCTCGATCTCGCGCTTCTCGGCTTCCTTCTTCTTCGCGGCGGCGGCCTTTCGGTGTTTCAACGCCAAGTCTGCCTTGAATCTAGATTGGGAGATTGGGGGTTAGCGCCAAGGACCGGGGGGGCGCAAGGAGAAATCCGGAACACCACGTACTCATCGGCATCGGGCACCTTGTACTGGATGGTACTTTCATCATAGGGACGTCGGCAGTTAGGACACCGGCCTTCTTCGCTGTGGGTTTTGATATTGTTGTAGCAAAATTGGCAAATCTACATTCACCACGTCAGAAATGGTCCAATCGCGTACGTGTCGAGTCCCGAGGGCGACTGGGAAGGCGGTGGAGGCGACCACGTACCTGATACCCACACGGACACGGCTTGAAGTTCTTGTCGGACAGGTCGAACTCCTCGATACAGAGGGGGCTAGAGAGGACAGTTCGTCAGTCCAGGAATAACCATCACGCCTCAAGACCACACATACCAGAACTCATCGTCATCGTCGATGACGGAGTCGATCTGTTGACGATTTGACATTATGTTCGTGAGATTATGAGGATGTACAGTCAAGGAACGGCAGTCGCGATACGAAGCAGCACGCTCGTCAGGCGATCTAGAGAAGCGGCAGCAGGGGGGGAAGGAGGGGAACGGTTAAAACTTCGTCGCGGACCAAAGTAGACAAGAACGAGAGCTCAGGGGGGAGGGGAAGAAACCGAGCAAGGGAAGAAAGAGCGGTAGAAAGAGAGGGGAAATGTGTGGAGACGAGGTTGCAGAGAGGGAGTTGGCGAAAGTGAGATGAAGAAGTCGATGAGCGGCGAAGAGAGAGAAATGAAGAGACGAGAAGAGGAATCGAAGCTGGCGTTGGGTTTGCACCGGTTTGCGCGGTTTGCATGGCTTAGGTCAGATATTATGTAACACACACGTGATCAAATCACGGGACTGCACTCGAACCCGAAAAGCTCCCTGCAATCAATGTCCCTCCACTCCCTCCCTCGCCGTCGCGCTTTCTCCCCTCCATCCGCTCTCTCCACAATTGTTCGTCCATCATGGCCTCTGCTCGCTCTTTGATGCGATTGGGCTCTGGCCGGTCGCTGACGGCCGCTGTCCGGTCGCCCCGGGTCTGCCGTCCCTTCTCTTCGACGGCTCTGCAGTACACCAGCGAGCCTCCGAATTACCGCACGGTTGAGCGTCCCGGTACGTGGAAAGACAATTGACATTGGTAATTGGCAAGGGTGCCTTTCTAATCAGACAGTGTTATAGCCCCCGAAACCCTCCGTCGACCCGTCGTCAACCCGGCGGACAAGCACCAGGACAAGGCCGAAAGCCTGCACAGCTACGGCCAGTACGTCATGTCGTGTATGCCCAAGTACGTGCAGCAGTTCTCGGTGTGGAAGGACGAGCTGTCCATCCACGTGCCTCCGTCGGGGATCATCCCGGTGATGAGCTTCCTGAAGAACCACACGGCGGGCGAGTTCACGCAGATCTCCGATATCACGGCGGTCGATTACCCGACCAAGGACCAGCGATTCGAGGTCGTCTACAACATGCTCAGCGTGCGACACAACTCGCGCATCCGCGTCAAGACCTACGCCGACGAGGCCAACCCGGTCCCTAGCGTGACGGGCCTGTTCGAGGGTGCCCTCTGGTACGAGCGTGAAGTTTATGACATGTTCGGCGTCTTCTTCTCCGGCCACCCCGATCTGCGTCGCATCATGACCGACTACGGCTTTGACGGCCACCCGCTGCGCAAGGATTTCCCTCTGACCGGATACACGGAGCTGCGATATGATGAGGAGAAGAAGCGGATTGTCATTGAGCCGCTGGAACTGACCCAGGCGTTCCGGAACTTCGAGGGTGGCAGCACTTCTTGGGAGCCTGTTGGTCCTGGTAATGACAAGACTCCTGAGTCGGTAAGTTCACCCGGTTCTCCTGCAGTATGATATTGTGACCGAGACTAACGTGAGCAGTTCAAACTCCCTACTCCCAAGCCGGAGGAAAAGCCTGAGGAAAAGAAATAGAGCTCTCAATGTATTCGTAATTCAGTTGCTTTTTCTGTATGTATATATCGCGCCTACTGGATCGTCACTTCAACGGGATAAGATGTAGATCTAAATGTAGAAGAACAGCTTCTATAATGCTAGGAAGTTTTTCATTGTCCGTTTTGTCTCTTCTTCTCTCTTCCTTTTCTTTTCCTTTTCTTGTATTTATTTTCCAATGATCAATTTCCCATCTAATATATCATATCATATCATTCATTGTATGTGTTTAGTATAACAGTACATATAATTTCACACCCAATGATAAACCCGCAAAACCAATCACAGGCCCGGCATAACCAAGCGCCAACCGATCTCCCAAACCAGACGCCAAATCCGCTTTAGGCAGTCCGCCGGTCTTGGCGCCGAAAAACTTCCGTCGATCGATAACAACAAACTTCTCTCTATCTTGATACTCCAACATCAAGCACATCACACGAGTCGCATAAACTACAGACAACCGCCGACAAAAAGCTCAACTTACACAGAGATCAGTCCAGAAAAACGAAACAAAGAAAACAAAATGCCCAAACGCAAACTCGCCGACCTCGCGGAGCCACCCGCCCCACAGTCCCTCCAAGCCATCCGGCTATCGCAAAAGTTCGACCAGAGCGTGATCGTGCTGTCGCGCGCCTTCAAGGCCGCACGGATCTCCGAGCGCCAGAAGATGGGTCGGCGGGAGAAGACGGCGAAGGCGCAGCCGGGGAGTAGAAGGACGCTGGCGCGATTGGCGGAGGAGGTGCAGGTTTTGAAGGTATTTCTCTCTCTTTTTCTTCTTTCTTACTATTCTATAGGCTAGGGGAAAGTGGACTCACTGGATGTATTTGAAATAGACACTCGATTTCACAGTTGCGGCCAAAAAACACATTTTCAAACAACTATCGAGAACGAAACGCATCGCCGAGTCGACCACGTTCGCCGAGTTCCAGCAGTCAAGGAAGCTCGCTGCGGGTGGGCCCTCGTCCGAGGCGGAAGCGAATGTCATGGGGCTACTGTGCAAGTCAACTCCTGTCAAGAATGTCTTGCCGGGTATCATGGATGGGATAAGGGAGATCATGGGATTGGATGATATGTCGGCGGCGGGGAAGAAGGGCAGTCAGGCAGCGAAGGGTGCGCAGAAGAAGGACCAGGCGAAGCCGAAACGGAGTGAACGACCTACAACAGCCGACGAAGACGAAGACGAAGAAGAGGGTGAACCCCGCGCCATAGCAGCCGGCGACGACTCCGACGACGACATGGACCTAGCCCAATACTCCAACCAACTCGCATCCGACTCCGAATCCGACTCTGAATCCTCCCGCCCACCGCGAAACGCAATGTCCATCTCCCCATCGCGCTCCCCCTCCCCTACATCCCCCCCGCAAAAGCAACAAAAAGCCCAACCCCGGATCAAACCAACAACAACCACCTTCCTCCCATCTCTAACAATGGGCGGCTACTTCTCCGGCTCCGAATCCGAGCCCGAAGACGCAGCGGACAGCGGGGTCGCCGCGCCCCGCAAAAACCGCATGGGCCAGCAGGCGCGCCGCGCGCTTTGGGAAAAGAAGTACGGGACGGGTGCGAACCACGTTAAGCAGGAGCAGGCGATGGCGAGACGGAGCCGGGATAATGGGTGGGATATGAAGAGGGGGGCGACGGGTGGGGAACGGAGACATGGTGGTGGGAGGGGGGGGTACGATCGGGGGGATGGTCGTTCTTCGTTTCCCTCGCGGAATGGCGGAGATGGGAATGGACACATGGCGAGGAAGCCCCCTCCTCCTCAAGATAATAAACCGCTGCATCCGTCTTGGGAGGCGGCGAAGAAGGCGAAGGAGCAGAAGAACATTGCTGCGTTTCAGGGTAAGAAGATGGTGTTTGATTAGGTGGGTCAGAGTGTATATATCCAAATATCTAACAAGCGTGAATGGTACTATGTACCACGGGAGTATATGATTCGTATGATATCACTTTTGCAGTTATTGCAAAACATATATATCACTATTGCAGTTATTGTAAAACATCTCTATCACCAGCTCAATTATGATGCGCTCCCCCGTCCAACCTTTTCACGCAATGCTTTCATAGTCACCTTGCTCAAGCCTCCCACCGTGCCCGCCTTGGAAATATCCACCGCACTGACTTCCAGGCCCAAGTTCCGACGGAACCAATTCCTAATCTCAATAGTCATCAGCGAGTCAATGGGCGTATTATCCCACTCATCCGCGGAGTATCCCTGAGCGTGAGGAACGTGCGAGCCAATCAACCGGCCGAGTTCCTGTCTGATCAATTCCTCGCTCGACTCGTTGTCCAGAATACTTGGATCAGCTTCCGCCTGGACGAGGAATTCCCGAATCCGATCTATCTCGGATACAGGCGTCTGGTCCATGGTATTCTCGACGTTAGCGTACTGCCCGAAGCGCGCGTCGTTGCACCATAGCGGTCTGACGCCTAGTTCGGAGAGCGGCTTGGTGTTGCTGAAGCCTATAGGGAGCACGGATGACTTCAGCGCCTCTGACGAACGATCCTCAACAAGGCGAGAACGGCGGATTGCAACGTCGAGCGCCTTCAGCACTTCGTCTTCGTCGACGAATCGTAAGGACCCAACCCTGGCCCAGTCCATCAACTTGCGGTCTTTCGAAACCAGCCCGATGCCGTCAATGACTCCTAGGTTCAGAGTTGATGCAACGAGCCCCTTGGACCGACGGTAGCTGACGAGAGAATCCAAGAAAGAGTTCGCCGCAGCGTAGTTGGCCTGGCCTGAGTTACCACCGAGGCCGATGACAGAGCCGACCACCACGAAGAAGTCCAGCGGGGTGGATTGCAGTGCCTGGTGTAAGCGCCATGCCCCATCTGCTTTCGGCTCCACGCACTCTCTCCATTCCTCATGGGACATCTTTCCAAAATCTCTGTCCTATACAGGTTCGTTTCATCAGTACCATGCACCTATCGGTCTTTGTCAAAGATGGAAGAATACCTTAAGCACCGCGGACAAGTGAATGGCACCGGCAATCCCATTCGGACACAGAGCCACTGCCCGTTTGATATCGTTAATATCAGTGGCGCTTCCCACTACAGGAATAACATGGCAGCCCTGGGATTCTAGATCTTCAAGGAAACCTCGATCAGAGTCACTCTGGCCCGCCGTCCTGGAGAGAAAAACAAAATTTCTCGCTCCGCGGTCCACCATCCACTGCGAGACAACCCTACCGATGCCCCCGAGCCCACCAACGAGCAAGTATGACGAGGTCGGAGATAGGGTCAACGATGCCTCACAGGCCTGGCCAGAGATACCTTTGTTGCCGTGCATCTCCACGACTATCTTTCCCTTGTGAGTCCCAGTTTGCATGTACCGAAACGCCTGCGTAATATCGGCGGCAGCAAACACACTGACTGGACGAATAGGCCGGATATGGCGCGCTTCGTAGAGAGCAATCAATTTTCTGAACAGCCTGCAAGAGTCTATTGTTTAGCGCTAGTCGCCTCACGAGCAACACGGCACGACACGAAAGCTTGCTTACCTCTCTATTTTTTCAGGGCATTCTTGGGCTAGCTGGAGCACATCCACGCCGATGAAACTACGGTTTGAGGCAAAATTCGACATGGGCAGGATTCCATGGCCGAGAAAATCTCTCTTTCCTAATTCCAGCATCTTGCCAAATTTGGCGACGCAATTCCAGGACGCGTGCAGCAACTCGCCCGCCAAGGAGTTCAACACAATGTCAACACCACGGTTTTGGGTTTCTCGCATTAAGTCTCGAACGAAAGAGTCGTCCCTTGAGTTGAAGATACGGTTTTTTGGGATCCCGATCTCACTGGTTAAATAGTCGGCCTTGTCGTCGCTTCCGACGGTTGCATATATAATGGCGCCTTTCATCTGGCAAATCTGAATGGCTGCCAGGCCGACCCCGCCACAAGCAGAGTGTATCAACACCGACTATTGCCGTTAGCATCTATCATATTCCAACAAACGTAACTATCTATATATGTCTGGGGAGGAGGAAGGGGTGGGGCGTATACCTGGCCCTCTTCGAGTTGACCGACATCGATCAAGGCGTAGATCGCAGTGAGAAACACTGCCGACATGGTGGCTGCGTCTTGAAGGGACAGATCGGGTGGAATAGGGACACATTTCTTTTGCGATGTGACTTTGCGTTCACAGAGCGTACCGAGATCGAGAACAATGACTCTATCTCCTTCCTGGAGACCTTGGACTTCGTTGCCTATCCGAGTGATGATACCTGCTGCCTCAAAACCAAGTTCCTCCTTACTACCCATCACCCCCAATGATACCATCATGTCCTGAACATGGTGATTAGCAAGTAAGCCTGTGGGACACTCCTGGAAAGGGAACCGGTACTTACCCTGAAATTAAGTCCGACATATTCGATGCCAACCTCTACCTGCCCATCCATCGGATCTTCCACGTTGGTAGGCGCCCATCTGACAGTGTCTAGAATGCCGTAACTGCCAATGTCCAGTGTCTGCGTAGCAGGGCGAGACAGGTAATTTGTTGGAACATCCTCCAACGCCAGCCATTCGAACCGAGAGATATGTACTTTCCCTTCGTGTATCATAAACTCATACTCCAACTTACCATCGATGACACCCGTGGATCTCGCGTCGAGCTTACGCACGATCTGGGATACGCCGTCTAGAGACCGTGGGTCCCAATGGTCCATTTCAATGACGGCGAAATCGAGACCCAGTTCGTAGCGTATGGTGCGAGCGAAGCCGTGAATTAGACCAAAGTGGGGATTTGGACAACTGAATTGCGCTGGCTGCGTCACCCAAACGATCCTGGTACATTTCTCATCGGCTAGTATGCGCTGCAAAAAGCCATATTCATCAGGGGACATGGTAGCTAGGAAGGGGCGCGTGGCGTCCAATAAAGACAGGATGATGCCAGTTGATGGAGGTGGCTGTTCTAGAGTAGTCCAGAAAACCTCTAGACCCTCTTTCTGCAGCTGCTTAGCTATCAAGTGTGCCATTTCGGGGAAGCTCCCGTCGTGCAGAATGTACACAGGGTTAGGATCAGGTAATGAGGAAGGTCTGCGTGAGATCATTGTGGTGCTCAGATTGAACGGGGGCTCGTTGTCGAAGCTCATAGCATCAATGCCGCTGAACCCTGCGTCAAGAAGCTTCGTCTGCCACTCGCTCGGGGGAATGTATGGTTCTTTCGTACGGCCCTCGTCCTCTCCAACCCACCATCCTGGAAGAACACCCTGGAAGATATGTCAGTACGTGACAATATACCGTTGCTGTAGAAATTCAAATACCATGATGTAGTTGATGTATTTCAGCTCTGTTTATATTAGCCATAGGATAGCGCAACATTGGCTTCGTAGACGTCACTCACCCGGGGATAACTCTTGTAACAGCAGGTACCCTCCAGGCCGGAGAAGGGTATGAACGTTCACCAATGTGTCATGGATGTTAGGCGTAGCATGGAATACCTGTGGATATCTCGGCGTCAGATCGACTGCGAAGACCAAAGGAAGTATGACTTGAACTTACATTGGAAGCAACTATCAAATCAAAGTCCCCCGCTTGGAAACCTTGCTCTAGAGGAGGCCTGCTGATATCGAGCGTCCGGTATTCCATCCCAGGAGTCCCTGCCAGCTTCTCTTTGGCATGCACTAAAAACCCTGACGATATATCAGTGTACATATATGTCGAATAAAGGCGAGTCCCAGATTGGGATTTCAAATGATCAAGAAGCAAGGACGTTGTGCTGCCTGTTCCGGCCCCAATCTCCAATATCCTGAGCCTGGGGTTCGAGTGACCCAGTAAAGCAAGGAATCGAGACCAGTCAGTCCAGCCGGCTTGCAATTTGTATAGTCTGTCTAAAGCGCCTCCTTCATGTAAGACATCTAGTGCATGCTTTCTTTCTGTCATGATATCTGTGCAATTTTCGAATAGCTTCCGGGCTGCCTCCGCAACGGCGCCCATATCCCCGGGACCAATCTCATGGTGAATACTCTCCATGAGTTCGCATCTAGCACCGGAGGTAAGACCTAACCAATCCTTCTGCTTTGGGAACATACTATTGTTTGAATGATTAATTTGCTCCACACGATGCAAGATCCATGATTTGTACCGATCCAGATGATCCGCCGAGGGTTGAACATGCATCAGGTCCTCGGCCGTCTGGATGATATACAACAATGAAAGCTTCTCCCATAGGGCAATCTTATCGTGTCGTTCGTGTGAGGGCAGCGGTAGTAGAGACTGAAGCGGCACGGTGTCGATATCCTGCCTCCAGTAGGCTTGGCTCGCCAAGGGAATCTTTCGTGCAGCATCGTCATCGTTTTCCAGAGTGAAGAACAGCGCGTCCTGGATTGACATTGCTAATTCATTGGCGACGGAAACAAGAACATCACCACGGGTCATAGCTCCCTTCATATCGCTGGTTGCACTCACTGCCATATCCAAGGCTCCTCGCCCTACATACAACCGGCCAATCGATGCCGGCACCCCGCGCTTTCCTGATCGATATGTAAGTCCCTGACAAGACGCAACACTCAGAAGCTGCAAAGCATGGTCAATAACGGTTGGATGTACAGTGTAGTTGCTTTCGTGAAGCGACCTATCATCGGAGATCGTTGCGTGAGCTTGAGACTTGAGGGGGCTAGCCGTAACAGCCTTTAGACCCTGGAAGCGTTGACCATAGTTGAGCCCCCTTTTTCTCAAAGCCTGGTACCAGTAGTCGCTTGATACAGGGCGGTTGAATGGTCGGATGTTAGGGGCAGCTTGGGGCTGGCTGCATCCCGGTCTAGCTTTCCCCGAGCAATGCCTGACCCATTTCTGGCCATCGTATGCCGCGACATTGAAGTCGAACCAACCAGAATCTGCAAAGTCGCTGAGCTTCTCACATCGGAACGTCGTGAGAATTTCAGTGGAGGCCGTGTCCTCTAGGATGAGTAGTGACTTGAGAATCAGGTTTTCGATGGAATAGGTCTCCGAGGAAGTGGTCTGTCGAATAGCCTCGCCGATCATTGCCACAAAAGCCGCACATGGGAAGACAATTTTGTTGTCCAGCTTATGTTGCCAGACCCATGAGACAGTGTCGATCCGCAGCAAGTTACGCCATGCTGGCTCCAGCGTGCTGGATTCGAGACACCTACTCCCTAGAAGTTCATGGTGGGGATACTCTCGAAACCTCCAAGCGTGTGTCATCCGACTTTCGGACCACAACTTGATATCTCGTTGCCACGGATAAGACGGCACATTATTCAAGACCGTACCTGGGCCATTGATCGCAGCCAAGCGGACTGGAACAGATCGAATATACAGATTTCCTGCCGCTTTTAACATGCTTCGAGATGGGTCATCTCCCCGGACAAGTGTCGGAATATAGTCAATGCCTTTGCCTCGTTCAACGGCCCCCTGGATTGTCTGCCTGATCGAAGCCGAAAGCGCCGAATGGGGTCCTATCTCGACGAGGAGACTCCTGTCGGTACCTGACTTGATGCGATTGTGCAGTGCGCGCCAGAATTGGACAGGCTGTTCCAGGTTCCTGCACCAGTATTCAGAATCAAGTTGCTGGGGATCTTCAATCACCTGGCAGTCGACACTGGAGTACATGGCCACCATCGATGAAGAAGGGATGATGTGAGGCTCTATACACTCTTTGTACCTTGCACCAACTGCCTGCATGTGGTCTGCACAACGTTAATATAAACCACACCACCGATGGTATGCTGGCTAGGAGACCTACAGGAATGATAGGCCACCTTTACCGGTAGTCGTCGACAGAATGTGTCTGGTCGAGACCCGCGGATAGACTCAAGGACGGCTTCAAGGGCATCTCCATCACCTGAGAGTGTGACCGATTCAGGACTATTCACGCAAGCAATCTCCACGCCATCCTGAAGATGTGAACGGGCCTCGGGCTCGCTCATGCCAACAGCTGCCATTCCCCCGCAAGTGCTGAGCTGTGACACCACAATACCACGGTAGTAGGCGAGGAGAATCGCCGCTTTCGCGGTGATTGCCCCGGCCGCATAGGCGGCTGCGATTTCGCCGCTAGAATGGCCAACCACCGAGCTCGGGCGAACGCCCCAGCTTCGCATCAATCTCACCAGTACGATCTGCAGCGCCGTGCAGAGAGGCTGGCTGAGATATGTTTCATTGACGCGGCTGCCATCGGCCAACTCTTCTCTGATGCTCCAGGATGGGGGCTCCTGTATGGACGAAAGAATGCAATCAAGTTCCTGTATAGTCTCGTCAAACACAGGAAACTGGCTGAGCCCCTTGCCCATGCCGGTCCATTGAGCCCCTTGACCCGTGAAGACAAAGCACACGTCGTGCACTGGATGCTGGGATTTGGTAAATGACTCAGGTAGCAGTGGCTGTTTCGGATCCAAGATTGCAAATGCTCTGTGGCTCAGGTGTTCTCGCCTCTCACCAAGAGTATAAGCCAAGTCGGCCTCGTTCGGCTCGTTTTGGCGGACGAAATGAGTCAAGCAGTCGATCCGTCTGCCCAGTGCGTCCTGGTCTTTTGTCGATGTAACAAGTAGTTTAATCGCTGATGAGCCTTCTTGTGCTGCGGGATTGAAGTAAGAGGCTGCTGAGTCCAGAATGACCTGCACCAGGTAAGTAACACTGCTCCGACTCTGCCGGCTGGGAAGTCTCTTACATGCGCATTAGATCCCCCAATGCCAAAGCAGTTTACACTGATTCTCTCGAGCCTATCCTCCGGCCAGGGTGTAGCTTCGGTGGGAACCTGCAGTTTGTAGTCCTCGAACGGGACTATGGGATTGTTGAGCCTCGCCTCGTATGATCCTCGTGGCGCTGCACTTACTCTTGGGGTTTGGTTCTGAGAAATGAATATTTGGCGGAATTGTCCTATGCTCCAGCGCCAACACTGCCTTTTGAACGGATGTTATACCAGAGCTTCCCTCTGAATGGCCCACATTAGGTTTTACCTGGTACATCAGTCAGATCATTGCTATTCCTGTGGAAGATTGGTTAGAGCAGCTCACAGCTCCAATGAGAATCCCACCCTTTCCGAATACGCGGCCAACTCCCGTGGTCTCTGCCGTATCGCCCATGATGGTCCCTGTTCCGTGGCATTCAAAATACGCTGTCTTTCCAATCTCTTCTGGGCGAATTCCGGCTTTGGAATAAGCCATCTTCACCAGCTCAACTTGCGAATCAGAGCCGGGTGTGGTTATGCTGGGTGTTCTCCCATCGCAGTTGGTCGCGGTGGCTCGGACGACAGCTCTGACCGGATCCCCATCCCGGATAGCATCATCCAACCGTTTGATGTACAAGGCGTTGATAGCCTCCCCGCGCCCATATCCATCCGCCTTGGCATCAAATGTTCTACAGAGTCCACTTGGTGAAAGGACCATATTATCAGACATGGTGGTCGTCATTGTAGGCGAGAGAATCAGGTTGGTTCCGGCAACAATCGCCGATTCACAGTCGCCTGCCAGGATCGCCTGGCAGGCGTCATGCATTCCCACGAGTGAAGACGAGCAACCGGTTTTCAAAGTAACACTGGGAGCCGCACCATCAGCTTTAGTTTGCAAGCAAAAGGATTGATCAACATACCTGGGACCGTGGAGATCGAACTCATAAGACATCCGGTTTGAGAGTGCAAAGTCTCCCGTGCTCAGGACGTGATACCGGTTGATCGCCTGAGTGTCCTTGCTCGACATATCCAGCCAATCCTCCCCAAACACGCCGACGTAGCATCCGATGTTTTTTCCTTGCCATCCGACCTGCCCCCCATTTTCCATGCATTCCCAGATCACCTCCAGAAGAAGCCGTTGTTGGGGGTCCAACTTGGACGCCTCGTATCCACTGATGGAGAAGAAGGCATTGTCGAATCTGGCCGGATCGTCCTGCAAGAAGTAGCCAAATTTCGTTCGAACCGAACCTAGTTTGTTGGGGTCACAGAACGCCTCGACGTTATACCGGCACTCTGGAACCTTGCAGAGCCCATCCCTCTTGCTGTTCATGAGATCCCAGAAAGATTCCGCGCTATTGACTCCTCCTGGTAGTCGCATCGCCATTCCCACTATGGCGAGTGGCTCCGACATCGTTGGGGGGTGGATTTTGACATTGTTGTCATCTGGAGATTTGGTCAAGATGTAGTTCCGTAAATTAAAGGATCTATTGTACACATATATATATTTTTTTTAAAGAAGATAAGAAAACAAAAAGCTTACCGTGAATATGATCATCGCCTTTACACAACCTGTAGTCTTCGGAGCAAGCTTCATTTGTGAACCTGCCAGTGTCGGTTTTAGTGGGAATGGAGGGCATCCTGGCCAGCACTGGGATGGAAATTCTGTAGAAATTACAGAGACAAATAACAGATACAAAAACAGAGCATGATGAATAGGAAACAAATAGTTAGATTTTGCCTTTGATTTTGTAAAGTGCTCGACCTTCCCTGTCTGCCATTATGAAACTGAACAGAGATTCTGACGTATAATATTCTTCCCACTTACAATTTCTTCACCATCTCATTCTCCTAATACGTGTCATATCTGTCACTTACAGTCCTCAAAGTATGCTGCAGCTTTCACCGCTGAATCAGTTGCTGTGCAGCATGTCTAACATGTCGACCGGCAGGGGTCAATCATCGCTACCTCGGATCCAGCACCGCCCAGCCAAATGGTGTACTTGCAAAATCGATGGTACATTTTATTTTCCCAAGAACCGTTTCGTTCTTGCAGCCCTCCAAATGACAACATATAGCTTCAAAATGTCTTATCATGATGAACACGACCTGCAGACAGGGCGCGTAATGTGGCACGTACCTGTATTTAGAATATCACTCAACCAAGTTCACCAGATAGTGTTTTGATTATCGGGACCAGGACACTAGCAGTCTACCCTAATTAACACAGAAGTAGTGCTGGATAACAGAGAGCCTTGCAGTAGCAAGATGGGTTATTCCTGATATTCATGCCCACGTCCGGATCAGCGATCTCTCCTTGCATAGACTGACCAAGCTTGGGGGCACCTCAAGGTCGCGCAAGTACAGTTCCAGTGCTCGCTCAGAATGTGTAGCCACTTCGATTCACATGCTGAAAGGGACGTCTAGCCCGTGTCGTCCAAAATACAGAGTCAAGGGGTTACAAAAGCCGGGGGATTGTTGAACGCGGCGAGGTCCATACTTCCAGGCGGGTGATAGTTAGTGTGCCGGGAAAGTGCAGATATATCCGATCTATTGTGCCCTGACTACAGATCCAGGGATAGACTCTGACTTGAGCATCTCGATTTCACCCCCGCCCCTAAGGACTCCGACCCTGTGTCGAGCAAGTATGGTATTGGCGTGGTTAGAGTGATCGTACACCCCGCCAGTAAACATCGCAGTGGCATCCTTCCCTACCGCGGACTGAATCAAGGCTCGGCCTCCGGGGTGCTCCGTCACAAAGTCGGAAATGTCATGCACAAAGCCTGCAATTGCTACAAGTGATCGGCCATTCAGCGTCTCGCAGATATACTGATCCCAGCTCATTACGGGTAGTTGGCTCGCCCGGTCATCATGCTTCTGATCGTAGGACTTCTGCCGCTGTTGGAGACGCACCGTTGCCACAGTGTCGTCGCTGACCCGCTGCAGATTCGACGCCAGCCCCAAAAACTGATAGCACGCTATGGCCCATTTCCCCACATCCGCGTCAAACCACCGAACGCCATTTCGGTAATCCGAGGGGAACTCGTGATGGAAGTTATGGTAGCCTTCTCCGAGGGTGAGCAGGGCCGTGAACAGCGAGTCACGCGGTGTATGCCGATCCGAGAACGGCTGGGAGCCAGAATAGTGGGCCACGGAATTGACGCAGAAAGCACAGTGCCAGGAGATCAGGATCCTCAATGCGCCTGCGTAGACAAACCCGCCCATCCAGTCATTCCAGCCAAGGTGAGCGACCGCGGCGGGAAATACCAGACCCGACAGGAAAGCCAAAACAAGGTAATAGCGGCGTTGCCAGAGTGCCACTAGATCATTGACCACATCGGAGATGTCCACCTTGCCCCACGAGGCGGGAGAATGACGGACAAGGAGCCAGCCGATGTGGGAGTAAAACAGACCCCTGCGGGCATTGTAGGGGTCTCGGTGGGTGTCCAGGTATCGGTGATGGGCTCGGTGGTGAGTAACCCACCATATGATAGACCACTGCCAGGAGCCTGCGCCGAGGATGGCGAGAAGATACTTCAGTGGAGGTGAGGCTCGGTACGCCTTGTGTGCCCACAGCCGATGGTAACCTTGGTATGGCTGGAATTTAGCTCGTGGCATCGCGTCATCATTGTAAACAGCTTGGAGCTGCAGCATACACACCAGTTGTTATGCCCAGGGAGCAGAGTATGAGGTGAGTCAGCATCAAGGCCAATGTCTTGTATTGAAGAGGCGCATAAGAAGATCTGACGTAGACGTAGGTCGGCAACAGCACCATAATGACAAGGTGAAGCCAATCAATATTTCTGCACCAGTTGAATGTACCCATGTCTATCTTCTCAATCGGAGACTGCTTATATTGAGAGATGGATTTTTGAGGATTTTGAGGATTCATTGCTGCGGGCTATGATCACGAGTTACGTTAGAAACCAAGTGAGGAGACGAAACTCTCGTCGCATTTTGGGCTTTCAGAGGCCGATACAGCGTGTCCTGACGCGTCCCTGTCATCTGTTGAGAGTTTGTGGCATTGCCTGTGCTTGCCCAGTTTATAGCCTCCTCAAGGATATGATACATCGTCGACCACACTCCGATGAAGGTGCGTGCGTATATATCAGGCCAACCCCCCGCTTGATCATGTTGGACGTATCACTTCTCTCGAAAATTCTGGTTCCACTTTGCAATGGATCACAGATTTGACCTGAAAGGTTTAACTTCCAAAACACGGTATCACGCCAAGGCTTGAGACAATCCCGTCCTCCCATGATGCCAGGGGAATGTGCATGTTTGTTACCAGCCACAATATGGCTATTTGCGGGTTCTTTTAGGAGATGAGACATGTCTAATAATCGGAGAAGGCAAGGGAGACACGGGCTTTCTATAACCACAAGGATAGAGCATCCTTGGCGAGCGTTATGATTGTACCCTGCTCAGATCAGTGTCAACTGTCTGATGGCCAGGAGTCAGCGTAGGCGAAAGCCAGACAACCAATCATTCATATTCCAATGAGGCCAGAAAATAGGTCGCAGGGTACATTCTTCCCCTTGAAAATTCCATAGTTATTCCTCGCCGGCGCATTCTCCATCCTTTTGGCATTGCTCGAACCGAGCACAGGGTTCATACCAGAGGAATAGAAAACACGGTACCGTGTACAGGTCAATGAAGGGACCATCATCATATCATACAAAAGGTTCAGGTATCCTATTTCCACCTGAATAGTCATTACGTGGTCCACTTATTACAGATTGCATATTACACTGCACTGGCGATTCTTCTACCAGCACGTTCACAAACACCACCACCGGTTCATCACGCCGGTTTCGTTCGCAGCCGAGTACGCGTATCCGGTCGAGCATATCGCGTAGAATATACTCCCCATGACGATCCCGCCTACGTTGCTGCGCGCACATATTCTGAGCTTCTGGGTATTCATGGCCGGGAGCGTGCTGCAGGCTACTTTGGCACACTGTGGGTGTTATACCTTTAGCGTGTTAGGTTGGGGATCTGAGGCGCATGATTTGCATCATGAGCGGTTTGGTGTGAATTATGGTATTCTTGGGTTACTTGATTGGGTTCATGGGACGAGGGTTGCGAGACCAGGAGGGTTAGCTACGAAAGATGAATAGATAGCTAGATAAATGGGTTAGGTGAGATACCTTCAATAGTTGATATATCTACAAAATTAATCCTAATATACATAGTTATATAAAGAAACCAACACAGCTTAGATCCCACTTTGAAAATGTTATGAAGCAAGTGTGGGACGAAATAACTAGAGTAGGTCAAATCCTACACTTTAATAGAGTCTATGCTGTAATGTGTGCAAGCATTTTAGATACGGGGTGCTGGTATCAGGTATACTCACTATCATTTTCAAGATGACTTGATTGTATTTGTGCGTCGATAGGTAGATATGTAGGTAGTAAAATCAGAGGCCCTGATAAAAAGAAGTGACAGACACGAGATAAAAGTCATATAACCAGTTGAAAAGAAAAAAGAATATCATGAATATCATGATAAAGAGATAACCATCCGTGCTGAAAAATCAAATCGCCAAACAACGTCAATCAGTGAGTCAAACTTCCAGTAACAATACCCACACGCCAGGGCCGTATATAGAGCCGAAACCAAACCGACCAATAAAAAAGATTAAAAAATATGAAAAAGAAGAGAAAAAAGTATGATCACTCAGTCATGAACTGGATCCACCTCGCATCCGTACTCGACCCATGATTCGGATCCGTCTCGAAGCATGGTATAGCCGTGAACTCGCCCAGCTCCTGCGGCAAGTTAGACACATACTGGTCGAAGCCGAACGCAGGCATTTCGGACAGGTTAGTGCCGTGGTGGGCTGCCGAATAAGCCGTTGTGCCCGTCAGGTCAGATCCCGCAATCTCGCCCTCCATGGAGTCGGCTCCGCCTGAGTTGCCAGTTATCGGTGTGATTGGGATGGCGGTAGGTATGCCTGCACTTCCTGTAGCTGTAGCTGGCCCGGTGGGATACGGTTGCTGCTGGTCTTGGAATTGGACACTTTCCGGCGAAATGGGCCCCGTCTTCCAGAGCATTTCCCAGTTCTTAAAGCGGTCGTAGGCGGATTCGATGGTGCCGGGATTGCCGGAGGAGTGCGTTTCACTGTACTCTTCGAGGCGGTGGATGGCTCGTTCGAGGGCTTCGATGACGCTGACTGCTGATCGGGCGGACCCGACGCCCATTGACATGATTTTGATCAAGGCCATGCCTTTGCGGAGGCCTTCGCGGAGTCGCTCGGTGCGCTTGGTTAAGCTTTGTGCTAGGATGACGAGGAGTGCGGCGCGGCAGGAGCTGAATTCTGTGAATGATGCGCGGGCGAGGCCTGTTTCGTCGCGGAGGAGCTGGCACAGGTTGATGATTTCCAAGGCTGCCTCGACGCAGTCGGTGACTAGGTTTGAGCGGTTTTTTGCTAGGCCGGAGGGTGTCTTGAACGGTGGGCCTTGGCTTGAGGATACGCTGATCGCTCGCATACTGCTGAAGAGGAACGGGCGGCCCAGGAAGATGCGCGTTAGGCAGTAGTCGAGTTTTAGATGTACGTTGGACCGAAACAGGGGGCCTGGGTTGAGATCCCGGCAGCTGGTCTCTTCCGGGAGTGTGGACCACCAGTCGATGAGGTTTTTCCGCAGGCTCAGCAGTCGCTCGATGCAGTCGTGCTGCTGGTTTCTTTGGGATTTTCGAAGGACGGATCTACTCTTTGTTAGACATGTTCCCCGAGAGGAGCGGCTGGGATAGAGGGGTTATTTGATGACGCACATTTCATTAGCCACCTCTCCCAGTTTCAAGGTCAGCTTGATGAGAGTGATCATGTTGGTGTGGTTGGACACTTGGCCGGCCGGCATCAATCCAGGAAAGTCCACCGGGAACGCGGCGTCCACATCCGAGTCCGACAAGGACACTGGTCGTCCGTGGAGGATGCTCACGCGCCTAGATTGGATTGTCAGCGACAGCAATACCAATGGATTGGAGGTTACCCACTTTTCAATCGTGTAGGCCGTCCAAAACACGCGATTCCGCACCTCGATCGTTCGCGGAGACAGGCCTTCCCCTTGATACTTTCGGTGCATACCATTCTGGATCGCCATTTTGAGCGCCAGGCCAAAGTATGTGTAGCAGAGGCCGGACGTATCCAGAGGCAAGAGGTAGGTTCCGATGAGCAGGCAGGCCTGCACGCTGCGGATCGACGCGGTCGCGATGATGTCGGGGAGGAGTTTTGACGCGAATTGGTAGAACGTTAGGCCAACCTCATCCTCCGAGAAGTGGTGGTCCTCGGGGTTCATCGGACCGCCGGACAACCGGTTGACCGGCGTGGCAGACTCCATGTGGGCAAACTGCGTTCCGACCGCCAGAACCATCAGGATCGAGCATACCGAACCGGCGTCGTTAGAGCTGAGGCTCGCCGGGTCCACGTAGCATCGGTTGAGCTTCTCCTTGATCCAGTCTTCTTCGACGTAGAAGTTGTTCGTCTGGGCGTATTTGAAGAAGATGTGGACCAGGAAATCGGCGACGAACCGCGGCGGGAGACAGGTGACCGATGCCGATACCAGGGACGTTCCAGACTGAAGCTGCGTCGCACGCCATCGCTCCTCGAATGGTTCCACGTCGGCGGGCGCCTGTGCCAGCCATTAGCCACCAACCCATCAAGAGCCCAGATCAAGACCCGTGTAGACTCACCTCCGGCGTCGTCGTATTCATCCACTCATCAATCTTCTTCCGAATCTTCATCGAAAAGTTGAGATAAGAAAACTCCCCGGAATATTCTGCGACAATTCACTCGACATTAGACAGGCGAACGGGGGGCAAGCAATGCGCACGAGGTAGAAAACAGAAGAGCATACGGGTCGTATTATCCGGCAAGGCCTTGATCGTAAAGTGCTCATCGTCAATCGCTAGGTCCTCAAAATCGTCACCTTCCATGCGGATCGACGGATCCGTCTCCGACTCGGAGCCGCGCTGTTTGTGCAGATTCTCGGCCATCTTCCGCAGCGAGGGGACGTCGAATGTGATGTTGGGGACGAAGTGCTGCAGGATGCGCTCCATGTATCGGAGGCGCTCCGCTTCGGCCATATCGTGACGGGTGATTCCGGCATTTCGTTCGAGGAGACTGTATGCGTCAATATGAGGATCCGAATAAACCGAGATCCAGAAGGAGAGCGTGTGGGCGACATACGACAGTGCAGACGATCGAGGATTCTTCTCGGTCTGATCAGGATGGGTAAAGACGCATTGCCTCCGATAGCGCACGCAGCGCCGACACGGGACACCGCCTTCGCATTTCTCTTTCACCCTGCGACAGCCATCGCATCTGAGCCAACAATCAGCATCTCATCTTGATTCTCTTCTCTCGGCCAGACGGAACCTACGCTCGCACGGCCCGCTTGCGATTCTCCTCCGCAACTCGGGGTCGTTTATGATGTCCAGGCACCGGGGACGGCGTGGACCGGGTATCCATGGTTTGTCGGCGTCAATATCAAGATCAGGTACAGTTAAGGAGGAGGAGGACGCAAGGAAATCATGTTATTTGAATAGGATATGGACCGTATATGAAGAACGAGGTTGGTTTAGGGGGGAGGGGGCCAAAGAGGACGAGGGAGCGTGGCTGTGATGCACCCCAATGATTGGACTTTCACTGCCAATTGGGGAAAGAATGAAGTAAGAGGTGATGGAAGAAGTTGAACTAGTCCGGTATAAGCCAAGGAGAAGAAGGAGAAGTCGAGGAATCAATATCCCAGTCAATCAGGTCTGCACGAGAGTTCAGCGATAGTCGAAGAAATTTCCCGTTCAGGTCGGGGCGTTGATAAGAAGGATTGAGCTTTGGGCTTTTTTGCTTCGTTTGCTGGCCTTGGCGGGGCGGAATAATACCCCCGCATACGTGTATTGTATGTATTGTGTATGATGCATGTATGCATGTATGTATTGTATTTTATTCAGCCATGCTACCAGTAGCTACACCATCTCAAGTATAGTAGATTAGATCGGTAGTAAGTAGATAAGTCCAGTGAGTTCAGCCATGCTTCCCTTTCTAATAGTATACTAAATAAACATATAATCGTACCTTAGAAGCAAATCAAAACCCATCAACCCCCATCCCCAACCCCCTCTCCACCCCCAACTCCAACAACTTCTTCCCAATCACTAAATCCATAATCCCCATCCCAACACACTTGTAAACAACATTACACCCCTCAGGCACCTCAACCGGCGTCTCACTCCCCACTCGCCCATACAGCTCCCCAATCTCAACCAGCTGGTCCTCCTTCACCTCCGCCAGGATCAGCTCCCCACTCTCCTCCAGACACGCCTCCTTGGAATCCACGTAGATCTTGCCTCCGCCGGAGAGGAGCGTCTCGGTGTCGATTTCCCGCATGTGAGGCTTGTAGGAGCCGATGAGGGAGATGAAGCGCTGCTTGCCCGCTTCCCCGCATAGGTAGGAGTAGGGGAAGTTGGGCTCTGTTGCGGGCGTGCAGCTGAAGATGACGTCGCTGGACCCGACCACCTGCTGGAGCTGGGCTTCGTGGGAGTCGGGCGTGGTGTCGTCTTTGGCGAGGGTGGTGATTGTGAGATGTGGGTGGGCGGATAGGAGGTCGTCGATGACGCTCTTCATGGCGGTCAACCGGGCACGACTGCGGTTGACGAAGGTGAGACGTTTAATCTGCTGGTCCGGAGTGAGGAGCAGCGCGAGTCGCGCGTGCCACTCGGCTTGTCGTCCCGAGCCGAAGATGACCACGTTCTCCTTCCGTAGCGAGACACAGCGCACGAAGAGCGTCATGATAGCCAGCGCGGTGCGGAAGGCGGTGATCTCCGCGGCGCTGAGCAGGCCCAGGAGTCGCCCTTCCGGGGAGAAGATGTTGATGACGCCGATGATACCGTGCGATTGCGAGGCTGTCACGATTTTGATCCCGGTGGTGTCGGTGTTGGAGACGGGCATGAAGAGCGAGAGGTTGTCATTTTTGGTGGTGATGGTTGTGCGGAGCGGTTGGTGTAGCTGGCGCTCCTCTTGGGGGAGGCGCTCGTCGGTGGTGAAGGTTACCAGGGCGTTGGTGAGGGCGTCGAGGAGGGTTGAGCATTGTGTGGGGGTTAATTGGCGGAGCAGTTGGGCCACGTCGGGTTCGGAGAGGAGGTGCATTTTAGATGGATTTCTCGCGAGCGTTCTTCTCGTCTGTTCGATCTCCGAGTTGAGTTGTATCTGTGTGTCTGAGAATATATATTTGAATTGAATTGCAAGACATCAAGTCTCAAGAAAGCGAAGTGGGATGTTAACGTGGGGTAAAACGTCAGGAGAGCCGGTACAGCCTCCTGTATCGGCCTCGTTCTGGTGGATCCCGGTCCCAATCCCGCCCCAATGGACCCCACGCGCTAATCCAGCAGGGCAAATGACAGTCCTGAAGACGGCAGTTGACCATGGTAGACATTGGTTTAGTTTCACTAGTTCGAAATCTCCGGATATTGGATTTGAGTTTACGAGGGATCGACCTGGTAAATTATTGGGGAGAATGAGATATCATGGTATTCATTATCGTGAGCTTATTAGCACTATCGAATGATGCTCTGCTAACGCCATCTATATGCATCTGGGTTATCACCCAGCAAGGGAATCCGGACAGTCACGCCAAAAACATGGTCAAACATGCACAAAACGGGGACAAAAAAATAGACACATAAGAATGAAAAAAAAAAAAGAGAAGGTATAGAAAGGGAAAGGAGTCAAAAGAAAGACGATTATTTCTCCGCGGCAAAAGCCTGACGGGCGCGACGCTTCAACTCCGCAAACATCGCCTCCTGAGACTGCTTGGTGCGACCGACGGCTTCAGTATTTTCAACCGCCCGCCGGAGCAGGAAGCCCATGCACTCCTTGACGGACCCCCAGGTCAGCAGCTTGAAGACGTTGGGGGTTTCCATGGTGACGGGGTGGGCGTGGGCATGCTCGGCGTCCTCGAAGCCCTGCAGCAGCTCACAGCTGACTTCGTCCGCCATGCCCTGCAGCTGGGCGTAGGAGAGATCCACATTGGGCGTCTCCCCCCGGCGGGCCTGCTCGAGGCGCAGGGCGTGGGCCTTGCGGACCGAGTCCCGGTTGTGGGTGGCGACGATGACGTGGACTGGGGGGAGATCGGTCGGGTGCTGGGCCGAGGCGGACTGAAGCATGTCGTTGTAGCGACGGGTGAGCAGGGCTTCGACGACACCGTCGTAGCAGGCGTCGGTGTCCTCCTTCTCGGCCCAGATCAGATGGCGGGGCTCGGTCTTGAGGTAGGCGCCGCGCACTAGCTTCACGCCGAGGGTGTAGCCCTCTTGGCGGGCGATCTCGAGATGCTTGGCTAGGGTGGCCGGGGTGGAGCGCAGGTAGCCCTGGTAGGTGTTGTAGAAGACGGCACGGCCGGGAGTGCGCGAGTTGCAGTATTTCTGGTAGGTCGTGGCCCACTCCTCGATGCCGGGCTGGACAGCCTGCTCCTCGGCGTCGACCAACAGGCGCACGTTGCGCGAGATGGCCAGGTCGCACACCTGCCGGATGGACTGGTCCATGAATGGGGAGGGGGCGCTCTTGTTTTGGAGATATTGCAGGGCTTGGGTTCCCATGCCGGTGAATCTGAGATAATTAGCGGGGTTCAACAGTAAGGAGAGAAGAAATGAAAACATACTTGAGAGCGATGAAATCCCCCTCGTGTGCCATATCGACGGTCTGCAAGGTCCCATCCAACCACATTTGGATCTCCTCGCTGGCCGCCTTGGGATCGGCGGGATCAGCGTGGCTCTCTCCGACCAACACCTCCTTGGCGTATCCCAGCAGGACACCGCGGTAACCCAACTGCTTGATCTCCTGGATGGAGCGCTGGACCTCGCGCTTGTTTTCGCCCGCGTTGAACTGCTTGTAAATGGTGTGCTTGACCAGCATGTTCAACAGGGGGTTCTTGGCTACGTCGAGCAGCGGCGTCTTGGGGTTCGCCAACATCGACAGGGTGTAGATGCACGGCTTCAACAGGAGGGTGGACGAGGAGACCGACAGGATCAACAACGATCGCAAGACGGTGGACAAGGGCATCTTGGCCAGCGGGGAGGTGGAGTGCTTCTGGGAGGAGGGCGAACTCTGGTGGAAGACATGGTTGGTGGGGGTGGTTGCGGTCGCGGTCAAGGAGGACTTTGCGTTGCTGGTCCGGCTGACATGGCGGGCGGAGGGGATGCCCGACAGCGCCTTGAGCGGACGGTGAGACTTGATCATCTTATGGATGGGGGATGGAGGCTGGGGACTGAAGACTGAAGACTGGATGACGGAGGAAAGCCAACAAGGTAGGAAGGATCAATAGAAGTCAGGTCTTAACAGCACTCTGGGGGAAAGGATACGATGAGGGTGGCGGCGGGGGATTAAGTACTTGATCTGATACGACTTATGACTACGGTCAGATTAAGAATAAGAATCAAGAGAGGGGTCCGCGGTGGCATCAGGTCTGCTGTTCTCCAGAAGGACGGAGTCCCGCTGTCTATAGCCGGTGGAAACCGCTGGTGACCCGGGACGGTGCTTGGCCACATAACAAAGGGAGACTCTAGTGGAGACACGAATATTATTATTATTATTCCTATTTGATTTATTATTATTTATATACTTTATATATTTTATGGATCGTGTCAGATGACTAACAGATTCCACCGACCGACCAATTTGGAAGAGTCGACCAGTTAGACCAGGCTGAACCAGTGGTGGGTGGACTTCCCGATAGGACTGATAAAGTTCAGGGTTTGCGCTGGGACCAGGGAGTACAGGACGGATTCGGATCCGACCTCGGAAGCAGATACCGGAGGAAGATTAACAACCGAGATGGGATGATCTGAAGAGGGAGAAAGAGAGAGAGGAGAGATGTGGTTTTTATTCTTTCCCGATGTTGATCAAGGTGAACACCGGCTGAAGGGCCCGGTGTGGCGGGAGTCAGCGGGAAACTGGGAGTCAAGGATCTAACGAGATCTAATCTGTACCAATAAGTCTGGGATTGACCATGCAGGAGAATTTTCAAGTGGAGCTGGAAGAGAAAAGAGACCCACCCGGTTGCTGCTTGACCGGGCCGGTGATGACCCAGTTCTGATCACATCTTTGGTTTGAAGTATTGGGCCATATGGAGACCTTACGTATGGATACAATGAACAGCAGTAGAATTCTGGAATGTCCCATATATCTGTTCCTATCTGTAACCCAATCGTCTGTATTCCATGTTCTCTCAGTAAGTACTACGATGTAAGATGTAAGAGAGTATTGTAAAGAACTCCCCAAAAAGGTGGACACTAGACGGAATAAGGTTAGAGGCTGATCGGTCATCCCCACCGGGTTTGATGCGGGGAAACAGAGATAAGAATATTGGCAACAAGGGTCTTTTGAGTTTCGAGCTTTTGGAAGATATAAGTACATGAGTAGTTGAATCGGCATATAATACACAGTAAGCATATATAGGAAGTATCTATCTTTTATCCGTTTATATATCTATACATACTTATCTTATATCTTCTATCGATTGTTCGGCCACCGACTCCGGCCCGGTCAAGGCTTGTCCCACCCGGAATTCCGTACCGGAAAGGTCTCCGCTGTACTCCGCCGTACCGAATCTTACACGTTGCAGCCGGAAGAGCCTTCCAGGCCACCAGGTCACCCGACCATGCAAGGATAATTTATCCTACAATACTACAATCTCATTCAATTCCGGTACGTTTTCCTCGGCTGGACTCGGCGTATGGTCATTTTGGTATTCCCGTACGCGGAGGAGATGCCCGGTGACTAAGGCCGGACCAACTCACAGCCAGTATATCATCAGAGTTTCCCCGCAGCCCTGGAGTTTCGTAACTTCATCTTTCTTCTCCCATTCTTCTCCTTCTTCCTGTTCCTCCCTCTTCACAGACCTGTATTTGTTGATTGAGCGGATCCTTATCACAATGCAGTCCTCTATGCTGCTCCGTACCAGAGCCCTTCCCTGGGCCAAGGCCTCTAGATGGAGCGTCCCTCGTACGGCCACTCGCGCCATGGGCTCCTTTGCCACCTTCAAGGTCCCGCGCATCGATAATGAACCCAATGTGAGTACCTCAAGAGGGAGAAAAGTGGTTGAAATACAATAATGATGAGTGCGCCTAACCTTGATTGATAGCAACACTACGCCCCAGGCACTCCCGACCGCAAAGGTCTCGAGGATGCCCTCGCCCGTCACAAGAGCAGTGCTCCCCTCAACGTCCCGCTGGTCATTGCCGGCAAGGAGGTGAGTAATTCCACAACCCGAGCTAATGTTAGATCGAGTTTCTAATAAACCCAATTCTAGATTAAACCCTCTCAAACCTTCACTCAGGCGAACCCCGCGACCCATGCCCCCTTGGCGACTTACTCGAATGCGAGTGCCGCTGACGTCCAGTCGGCCATCGACGCCGCTCTGAAGGCCCGTCAGTCCTGGGCTGAGACCTCGTTCGCTGAACGCGCCAGCGTCTTCCTCAAGGCCGCGGATCTTATCTCCACCAAGTATCGCTACGACATCATGGCCTTGACCATGCACGGCCAGGGAAAGAATGCCTGGCAGGCCGAGATTGACTCGGCCGCCGAGCTGTGCGATTTCTTCCGTTTCGGCGTGAAGTACGCCGAAGACCTCTATGCTCAGCAGCCGGTCCACAACTCCGCGGGCGTCTGGAAGTGAGTTTCCGTCTCCACGCCGCTAAAACGAATAAGAAAAGAAGAATACTAACAACGTCTAGCCGCGTGGAGTACCGTCCCCTCGAAGGTTTCGTCTACGCCATCAGCCCCTTCAACTTCACCGCTATCGGTGGTAACTTGGCGGGCGCCCCCGCCCTCATGGGCAACGTCGTCATCTGGAAGCCCTCGCCCTCCGCCATCGCCTCCAACTGGCTGGTCCACCAGATCCTGCTCGAGGCCGGTCTGCCCAAGGATGTCATCCAGTTCGTCCCCGGTGAGGCCGAGGAGGTCACCAACGTCGCGCTGAACCACCCCGAGTTCGCCGCCCTCCACTTCACCGGCAGCACCGGCGTCTTCCGCAGCCTCTACGGCCAGATCGCCGGCGGCGTCGCCGAGGGCAAGTACCGCAGCTACCCGCGCATCGTCGGCGAGACCGGCGGCAAGAACTTCCACCTCATCCACAAGTCCGCCCACCTCCGCAACGCCGCCGTCCAGACGGTCCGCGGCGCCTTTGAGTTCCAGGGCCAGAAGTGCAGCGCCACCTCGCGCGTCTACGTGGCCGACTCCATCGCCGACGAGTTCGTCGCCGAGGTCGCGGCCGAGACCAAGAAGCTCAAGGTCGGCGAGCCCACCGACTTTACCAACTTCTGCGGCCCCGTCATCCACGAGGGCTCCTTCTCCAAGCTGTCCCAGGTGATCGACGAAGCCAAGCAGGATCCCGAGCTGGAGCTCGTCGCCGGCGGCTCCTACGACGCCTCCCAGGGCTGGTATATCCAACCCACGGTCTACCGCACCTCGAACCCGGATCACCCGCTGCTGTCGCGTGAGCTCTTCGGACCCGTCCTGGTCATCCACAGCTACCCCGACGCCACCGAGGCCGATTTCTCTAAGATTTGCGAGAAGATCGACTCGACGGGCACCTATGGTCTGACTGGCGCCGTCTTCTCACAGGACCGGGTGGCCCTGCAGGCCGCTAACGACGCGCTCCGCAACACCGCCGGTAACTTCTACATCAACTGCAAGAGCACCGGTGCTGTCGTCGGTCAGCAGCCCTTCGGCGGTGCCCGCGCAAGCGGCACCAACGACAAGGCCGGTAGCGGCAACCTGCTCTCCCGCTTTGTGAGCCTGCGTTCCATCAAGGAGGAGTTTGTCCCGACCACCAAGGTTGAATACCCCAGCAACGCATAGACGTGTCATGTTGTCTAGCTTTTGATTTTTTTTTTCTGTGTTTTGGTCTTCTCTATTCCCCACCAGTTTATCTGGTTTGTGTATGGGCATTGCATCTCTGGCGTTGGATCATGATTTCTACGGCTGGCTCGCAGCGACGAAAAGTACAATTCAATAACCTATCTTACTTTCTTACATACCTTACCTATAGTCCTCTACATCGTACATTATGCGTCAACCCAACTTCACATTGACGAGGGTCCAAATCAGTAGATAAGACGGCTGCCTCAGGAACCAGGCACCCACAGCGGGGCCGATAAGCGGGATTACCCAATGGGGCAATCGACCCCTCCCGTGCCTCAAGTTTTTTAGGTTAGTTGGATGTAACCATCATCAAGGAATTGTCTTGGTTTACCCCGACTTTCTCTGTTCGCTTGATTCTTGGTGTGCTTTTTAAGAAATCTCTTTCGCGGTTTTTGCATGTTCAGATTCCCCTCGGTTTTTCACCGTCGTCTCGCTACTACCACTTCTAAACCCCTCCGACGTATCGAGTCGCCTAAGCAACTTGCGAAAAGAATGGCTGCCCTTCCTGATACCTACAAGGGTGAGTGAACAGGACACCGTAGACATTGTCTCTCCTCGCCTGCCAATAGATACTGACTGTTACTCTGTCCAGACCCCGTCCGCATCGCCGTCATCGGCGGAACAGGCCTGCGTGAACTTCCCGGCTTCACCCAGGTTGCCTCTCTGAACGTCGACACCCCCTGGGGCAAGCCGTCCTCCCCGATCACCATCCTCCACCACCAATGCCACCACAATAACCAGACCGTCGCGGTGGCCTTCCTCAGCCGCCACGGCATGCACCACCAGATTGCGCCGCATGAGGTCCCCGCGCGCGCCAACATCGCGGCCCTGCGCTCCATCGGCGTGCGCTCCATCGTGGCCTTCTCCGCTGTCGGAAGTCTGCAGGAGGAGATTAAGCCCCGTGATTTCGTCGTCCCGACGCAGGTTATTGACCGCACGAAGGGTATTCGCCCGTTTACCTTCTTTGAGGGCGGTGTTGTGGCCCATGTGCCGTTTGGGGATCCCTTCGATGAGGGCATGGCCAAGGTCGTGAGGGCCTGTGGGCATAGTCTTGATGGTGAGGGTGTGCGCCTGCATGACAGTGGGACTCTTGTCTGTATGGGTATGTTTTCTTCGTCCTTTTTTCCCTGGCCTAGTGCTATCTGGCAGTCTACTAATCTACTGCAGAGGGCCCTCAATTCTCCACCCGCGCGGAGAGCAAGCTCTACCGCTCCTGGGGCGGCAGCGTCATCAACATGTCCTGCCTTCCCGAGTCCAAGCTGGCTCGTGAGGCTGAGATCGCCTACCAGATGATCTGCATGTCCACCGACTACGACTGCTGGCACGAGTCGACGGCCGACGTCACCGTGGAGATGGTGATGGGCAACATGAAGTCCAACGCCGAGAACGCCCGGCGCTTCGTCACGGCCGTGCTCGACGAGCTGGCCGCGGACCACAACTCAGATCTGGTCCAGGCCAAGCACTATGCGGGTTCGGTCAAGTTCGGGCTCAGCACTGCCCAGGAGTACTGGAGCCCTGAGGCCCGGGAGAAGATGAACTGGCTCTTCCCTGGTTATTTCGAATGATTTGGTTGAGGGTCTTGCTGGGATTAGATCAGCAATTTCCACTGTATAGAGTTACTTTTCCATGACGGGATAGACATGCATAGTTTATGACGAGCTCACGAGAACAAAGACTCTACCTATTTGAATATTGGAACTGTACTTTTCTGTTCTTATTTAGAAAGCTGCATGGCTCTTGCTGTGCAGTCTGTATAGGTCTTCCCCCCGTGGATTAACCAACCAATCTGGCAAGGACGACTGGTTATATTGCAATAAACATGAAGTCAACATT
This sequence comes from Aspergillus candidus, assembly GCF_002847045.1. Classification (NCBI taxonomy): domain Eukaryota; kingdom Fungi; phylum Ascomycota; class Eurotiomycetes; order Eurotiales; family Aspergillaceae; genus Aspergillus; species Aspergillus candidus. Next base: position 90,041 of record NW_020194017.1, on the reverse strand, counting down.
TGCACACCGATCCATTGCACATATCTATGGCACCACACATTCGTTTATTGTGACCATTGCAAACACCATCCTTAGTACATGAAAGATCATTTTGATGCCTGCATACTCTCCCGCCAAACAATTACTAGATAACCTCAACCATACAGCACACTATCCAGACATGGCGTACCAAGACCACGAGATAGACCCCACTGGGGACGCTTTCATGATCGTGGAGACTCGCGCAAGCGAACTCTACCTATGGTTTGTGAAAGCCGGTGGGCGCCATCCAAATCCTATCTATCCCACAAAGCCGGCACCTACTAATGGCTCCCAATCCCAGATTCCCAGAGCAAGCTCTGGTCCGAGCTAGTGGACATCTCAGAAGGAAGACTACCAAGCCAGCACCGCATCATAAACAGCGACACCAGTTCTCCCACGACGAGCCCCTCTTCGTCTCCCAGATTGGACAGCCCAGCCTTGACCATGGGCTCCACATACTCCAGCCCCCACGACAGCAACCACGAGCTGAACCCCGGCCCCGAACAGCTCAGAGTGCGCGTTTCGTCGAAACCCCTGGCCCTCGCGTCCAGCTACTTTGGCAGACTTCTCGCCAATTCCAGAACGGTACTTCTCCCCGACGTGTGGGAAGAATTCCGCGGCGACATCACGCAGCCCCTGCTGCTCATCCTGCGCGCCATCCACGGCCAGAATAGGAAGGTTCCCCGGTCCCTAGGCTTCCAGATGATGTACAAGGTCGCCTTCCTGGCAGACTACTTTGGCTGCAGTGAAGCCGTTGAGATATTTGCTGATACCTGGATCCGTAATGCGGAGGGCCTGCTGCCGAAGAGTTATACTGTTGACGTGCCGCGCTGGCTCTGTATCGCCTGGGTGCTTCGTCATCACGACCTCTTTACTGCCGTTACGTGTCTGGCTATTCGTGAGACCAAGGCGCCTATAGTTCGCTATGATAATAGTCCTGTTCCGGAGGAGGTTTTTTGTAGGTCTCAAATTCAACCTATCTATATACCCCCAATAGGTTTTCTTTATCAAAGCAGAGGGAGGGAGTAAACTAACGCAAGGAAGACACCATCGCCAAAACCCGAGAGGAATATATGGAAGAGATCCTCACCTCCGTCTTCGACTACGTCGACACCCTCTCGCTCGACGACTCCACCACCTGCTGTCCAGACTGCGCGTCGTTGATCCTCGGCTTGTTACTCCGCCAGCTCACGTCCCTCAAACTCTACCCCCAGCCTCTCCCGCCGTACTTCACGCACAACGTGGATGAGCTGCTCAAGTCGCTCCCGACGTTGGAGCCACCGCGCTGCAGTGCCCACGTCCATAAGCTAAACGGCTGTCACGGTCGCTGTGCCGTGTTGTTGCCTCGGACGGGGGAAGTGTTGCAGAAGATTGAGGCGAAGATGAAGGGCTTGGATTTGGCGGATTATGTGGATATTGATTGGGTGCCTCATGCTGCTTGATTTGATTGATTGGTTGATTGGTTGATTTATTGATCTTGCGGGGTCTTGATATAATAATGGTTTGGAGTGGGTGGGTCTATTTTTATGGCTTGTTTATGACTTTCTTCTTTGACTGGCACTTTGGCATTCTTTTTCTGTCATTCTTTGATATGTGTTTTGGTGCAGAGGGATTATGACTGATGGATTTCTATTAGTAGTGAAGAGCATCAAGAGTATCAAAGTATCAAGAGTATCAAGAGTATCAAGAGTATCAAGAGTATCAAGAGTATCAAGAGTATCAAGAGTATCAAGAGTATCAAGAGTATCAAGAGTATCAAGAGTATCAAGAGTATCAAAGTATCAAGAGCACCGTTATAGAAGGATAGATAGATCACATGTCACTCTTCCCCTTCGGCTCTTCTTCTTCAACTCACCAACTCAAGTCAATTAACCAAATCAACAATCCAACCCCCCAGATCTGTGGAACCCTCTTCCTTGGTATCTACGTTACTCGACCTCATGCTGCATCAAGTCCCCATGACCTGTCATCCAGTCTAGATTTAGGATAAACTCTGGTCACGGCTCCTGCTGATTCGCCGTCTTGAACCCAATCCAGTCCAATCCCCAGAATACACCGATGATGATCGGATCATAAATGGTCTGTCCACATTGTCGTATTCATTCGAAAAATGTCACTAGGTATCCACGCCACGGGGTAGTGGTCGGCGGTCTCCATCCCCTGACGATCTTGACTGGAGAGGTGTCTAATGTCCGATGCGCCTCCGTATTCGCGGTAGGGATCGTCGTGGACTTGCTTCGAACCGACCTCGCTATAATTGATGGGTTGGTTTTTATCATAATCGCATCTGAACTCCATTGATGCCTTTGGGGTTGTGAATAAAAACCCAGCTCATAGTCACCAGTGAGGGTTGGAACAAGGCCATCCATGATAGCGACAGCGACATTGGCATTCTGGCGTCTGCGCATGACTACCCATCATACTATCCCTACCTGCGGGGTATTGGGGGTAGGACCGTTGCATTCAGCTCAGATCCACTAACAACACACTAACCGATGATCGACACGTTCGTCTTCCCCTCCTGGCCGTCTAGTCTCTGCAGATTCCTCGACTCCTCCCCATAGCTCCTCCACTAACAGACCAAGGTCAACCCCTTACCATGCCGAACACTTCCTAGCATTTGGGTAATTGATCCTCGCCAACTCTGTCCATGCCATGGCAGCATCCGGTTTCCTAGCTATGATCGGCCTCGCTCTGGGACCGGCTCGCTTGGCACGCGACTGGCCGCTACTATACTTCCCTGTATTCATTTCGTCTACTATCCTAGTATCCTTGGCATGGTTAGTGCTACAGGACGGGTACATGCGTGGCTGACCCTTCGCAAGGCCTCCTGATCGGGCTTCAGGCGAATTGTCGTCCAGTCCGGATCGCAATTCCATGCCCCACCGGCCCCTGCAGCGGACTACAGGCTAAACTTCTGTCATCCCCGGAACCCAGCTAGCTGTATATCTAGCTCGGGTCACCCCACAACTGGGGTGGGAAGATTATTCTTCTTGCAAGATTTCTTTGCACTCTTGCACGAACTATCGCCATGGTGGCTCTTTCGCTATCACTGGCGCTTGCGGCGTCGCTGGCCCCTTGGGCGCAAGCCTCGCCCGCCACGAAGCATCTGGAGGTCCGCGCTGACGACAAAGCCTACTCACCTCCGTACTATCCCGCCCCTAAGGGAGGATGGCTCTCCGACTGGGAAGATTCCTACGAGAAGGCGCACAAGCTGGTCAGCCAGATGACCCTGGCGGAGAAGGTGAACCTGACGACGGGTACGGGGATCTTCATGGGCCGCTGCAGCGGACACACCGGGAGCGTATCACGGCTGGGCGTGCCTCAACTTTGCATCAACGATGGCCCGCTGGGCGTGCGCAACACCGATCTCGCCACGGCCTTCCCCGCCGGCATCACTGTCGGGGCGACCTTCGACAAGGATCTCATGCACGAGCGGGGTGTCGCCATGGGAGAGGAGTCGCGCGGGAAGGGCGTCAACGTGCTGCTGGGCCCGTCGGTTGGGCCTATCGGCCGCAAGCCTCGAGGAGGCCGCAACTGGGAGGGCTTCGGCGCTGACCCGGTCCTTCAGGGTATTGCTGCCGCGGAGACCGTCAAGGGCATGCAGAGCACTGGCGCCATCGCGTGTATCAAGCACTATATCGGTAACGAGCAGGAGATGCACCGCATGAGCAGCGTGGTCACCCAGGGCTACTCGTCCAACATCGACGACCGCACTCTGCACGAACTTTACCTGTGGCCGTTTGCCGAGAGCGTGAGAGCGGGCGTTGGCTCTCTTATGACCGCCTATAACGATGTAGGCTGACCCAACTCTTGACTCATTCAGATACGAGATCCAATGCTAAACGTACTAGGTGAACCGGTCATCCTGCAGCCAAAACAGCAAGCTCCTTAACGATATCCTGAAAGACGAACTGGGCTTCCAGGGCTTCGTCATGACCGATTGGCTGGGTCACTACGGCGGTGTCTCCTCCGCCCTGGCGGGTCTGGATATGAGCATGCCCGGCGATGGGTCGCTCCCGCTGTTCGGTACCAGCTACTGGGGTTCCGACCTGTCTCGCTCTGTCTTGAATGGAACGGTCCCGCTCGATCGTCTGAACGACATGGTATGCTTCGACCGCTAGGGATCTTGAAACCGGTATGGTGCTAACGTACTGCATAGGTCACTCGCATTGTGGCGACGTGGTATCAGATGGGCCAGGATAAGGACTACCCGTTGCCCAACTTCTCCACCAACACCGCTGCCGATAAGGCTCTTCTCTACCCCGGGGCGGTCCTCTCCCCCATCGGCGTGGTCAACGAGCATGTCAATGTGCAGGGCAACCACAACAAGACCGCGAGGGCCGTAGCGCGTGATGCCATCACCCTGCTGAAGAACGAGGGCGAGACGCTGCCGCTGAAGAAGAACGACTCCCTGTACGTCTTCGGCACCGATGCGGGGGCCGACCCGCAAGGGCTGAACTCGTGTGCCGACAAGGGCTGCAACCGCGGTGTCCTGACCATGGGCTGGGGCAGCGGGACCGCCAAGCTGCCGTACCTCGTCACTCCCCAGGAGGCCATCGCCAACATCTCGTCCAAGGCCGAGTTCCACATCACCGACTCCTTCCCGAAGGACGTCTCCCCCGGCCCCGATGACGTTGCCGTCGTTTTCATCAGCGCCGATGCGGGTGAGAACTTCATCATCGTCGACGGCAACCCCGGAGACCGCACCAAGGCGGACCTGAAGGCGTGGCACAAAGGTGACGACCTCGTCAAGGACGCCGCGGAGAAGTTCTCCAAGGTCGTCGTCGTGGTCCACACCGTCGGCCCCATCCTCATGGAGGAGTGGATCGAGCTGCCATCCGTCAAGGCCGTCCTCGTCGCCCACCTGCCCGGCCAAGAAGCCGGATGGTCGCTGACGGACGTCCTCTTCGGCGACTACAGCCCCAGCGGCCACATGCCTTACACCATCCCGCGCAGCGAGGACGACTACCCGGAGAGCGTGTCGCTGATCCAGCAGCCCTTCGGCCAGATCCAAGACGACTACACCGAGCGCCTGTACATCGACTACCGCCACTTCATGAAAGCCGACGTCACCCCGCGCTACCCCTTCGGCCACGGCCTCTCCTACACCACCTTCGACTACTCCAAGCCGAGCCTCTCCGTCGTGACCCCGCTCGACAGCGCCTACCCGCCAGCCCGGGGCCCCAAGGGCTCCACGCCCACCTACCCCGACACCAAGCCGGCACCCTCCGAGGTCGCCTGGCCCAAGGGCTTCCACCGCATCACGCGCTACCTCTACCCCTACCTCGACAACCCCGAAGGCGCCGCCGCCAACTCCAGCAAGAAATACCCCTACCCCGAGGGTTACACGACGAAGCCCAAGCCGGGTCCCCGCGCGGGCGGCGGCGCAGGCGGCAACCCCGCCCTGTGGGACGTGGCCTACTCCGTGAAGGTGACGGTCACCAACTCGGGGCAGCGCCCGGGCCGCGCCGTGGCTCAGCTCTACGTCGAACTGCCCACGGACCTCGGCGTCGACACGCCCTCCCGCCAGCTGCGCCAGTTCGAGAAGACCAAGACGCTGGCTCCTGGGGAGAGTGCGGTCGTGACGCTTGATGTCACCCGCAAGGACGTCAGCGTGTGGAATGCTATCGTGCAGGACTGGCAGGTGCCGGTTAACGGCGAGGGCGTTAAAATCTACGTGGGCGAGAGCGTTGCCGATGAGCGCGTTGTGTGTAAGGTGGGGGATAAGTGCTCGGTTTTGTAACTTCATTCCGATTCTGATACCTAGTATGGACATGGCTATATAATTTCATAATTGCATTTGAACAACATCGTATGCTTACGCTGATCTCACTTTTGCTGCCTATACTCCCCAGACCGTACTATGATATCAGAAAATCAATCAGGCAGGCGGTGGCAGAATCCCCACCCTCCACTCGCCGAAGCGCATCGCATCGCATCCCGCCCGTCAGCAATAATCCTCGCATCTCCTCAACTTCCGATCTCATCTAGCTTGCTTCTCGACCAGCACGGCTGGCTCGGTGCCATCCAGGGAGCCGGCCTGACGAACAAAGTCTAGGAATTAGCCAGATTAGCACGTTGGTATAGACCAACTCGTTGCCCAACATGCAAGGCTTTAGTGAGTCCTCGCCCACGATAACATCCACTATGGAACGAACGGGGTACTAATATGCGATTCATTGCTTTAGATATGGGACGGTACGCAGCCCCCCTACATTTCAACCAAGTCCCCAAGGAAAAGAAGGAAATAAAACAGAAAAGCAAATGAGAAAGGAACTGACAATCTGATGTTTTCAAAAAATAGATATGTCCCCCCAGACCAAGAAGGCCTCACAAGCGGCAACAAGCTCCACAACAAGCACGCGCTCGGCGCCCGCGCACGCAATCTGCACAAAACGGGCTCCCTCACCGTACGCTTCGAGATGCCCTTCGCGGTATGGTGCACGACGTGCAAACCGCACGAGACGCTCATCGGGCAGGGCGTGCGGTTCAACGCGGAGAAGAAAAAGATCGGCAGTTACCACAGCACTCCCATCTACAGTTTCCGGATGCGGCACCCGCAGTGTGGCGGGTGGATTGAGATCCGCACGGATCCGCAGAATACGGCGTATGTTGTTGTTGAGGGGGGGCGGAAGAGGGAGACTGGTGATGAGGGTGGTGAGGGGGTGGTGAGGGGGTTGGCGGAGATGGGGGAGAGGTTGAGGGCTGGGACTGGGGCTGATAATCGGGATCCGTTTGAGAGGGTGCAGGGGAAGGTGGATGATAAAAAGGCTGGGGAGGCGGAGAGGGGGAGGGTTGAGGAGCTTTATTGGGGGCGGGAGAGGGATTGGGCGGATCCTTATGCTGTGTCGAGGAGGGTGAGGAGGGGTTTTCGCGCGGAGAGGAAGAGTCTGGAGGTTAGGGCTAGGGAGAGGAGCGCGTTGGCGGAGAAGATGAGTTTGGGGTTTGAGGTTGTTGATGAGAGTGAGGGGGATCGGGTGCGTGCTGGGTTGGTGGATTTTGCGCCGTCCTCCTCCTCCGCTGGTGGGGTGCGGTCGAAACCGCTGTTTGAACAGCGGCCTGCGTCGTCGTCGTCGTCGTCTGGGGCGAATTCGCCGCGTCTTGGAAGATCCAAGGATAAGCGCGCCAGGAGCAAGACACAGCTGCAGAGCGAGCTGACGGGGAATACGCGCGCCGCGGTGGATCCATTCCTGGCGGCAGATGACAGCGAGTGGCGGCCGGAGGTTAAACGACGGAAACCGAATCATACGAGTCGACTAGCTGCGACGAATACCGCTACGAGTCCTGGTGCGCAGGCAGAGGCAGAGGCAGAACAGCCCGCGTCAGGGTCCGATAATACGGACAAGGATGCGTCTGGGGAGAAACAGGCGGGTCCTGTGGCGTTGGTGGATTATGCGTCTGATTCGCAGTGACTTTTCTTTTTTGCACTGTTGTATCTTTTTGGGTTGCATTTGGTGTGCTATTACTGCGGCGTTTATATCATGATACCCCCGTTTCTGTTAGACCCATCCACATATCCAGTTGCCGCTTCTATCGCATGTGAAGGCTGTATTACTTAGGGCTCTTGTTCGTGTTATATGACGTAGCTAGTAGGTAGGTAGGTAGTAGGTGGTCGGTATATACAATGCGCCTCGGAGCCCCCTTTCGTGATATCTCACCAAGGAGCCTTGGTCACCACATCCGGTCTATCATCAGGGCTTGGACCCGGCGACGGGGAGCTAGACCAGGGAGCGCGCGTGGGCGCCATCGGCCCAGGCGGTAATCGAGACGTATCCGTTAGCGAGGTCGGCATTTGCACTCTGGACGGAGGGGCGGCTGGCCCTCGAGCGGCGGCCCAGGGCGCGGCGGTTCCGCCTGGAGGCGGCGCTGTTGTTGGTTGCCCTGTTGCCGTCGCCCATGGTGCTTTGGTGCCTGGTCCTGCGGCGGCGGGGGCGCTCGGTCGAGGCTGGGACGTGGACGAGGTGTGTGCAGTTTGCGGTGGGGGGATGGCGCTGGGATCGCGGTCCCAGCTGAAGAGGGAGCCGAAGGGGAAGTGTTGCACGACGGGGAATTTGGAGAGGACTTCGGCGTTGTACATTTTGATCATGCCCTAAGATTATTTATTGATTAATTAACCATCTATAGTAAAATAAAAAAATAAGATAAAAAAGGACGGGGGAAAAGGAAGGGGGGGATATACTTTGTTGATTTTGGCCCAGCCGGTGCGGATGCCTGATATATCGAAGAGCATGGGGCTGTGTTCCCAGAAGGGCCCTTTTTTCACGTCATAGATGAATCCCACGGCGGAGAAGTATAGGTTTGTGATGCGTTCTCTCGCGACGATGTTCGCTTTGGCGACGCCGCTAGGATCGGGCGCATCTGGTAAGGAGCCCTCCTCTGGGACACGATCGGACTCGGAGATGGCGGGGGCGAGCTGGGCGGAGCCGAAGATGTATGGGATGAAGGAGTGGTCGTCAAGACCCCAGACGCCGTGGGAGCCTGCTGGTTCGAGGGTGTAGGATTTGATGATGGTGCGCACCAGCTCAAAGTATCTAGATAGTTAGTACTTTCTTTACCGGGGGGGATATATTAGAAGGGACGAACGGCTGCATCACTCCCAGGACAATCTCCCTCTCTTCGACCCCAGGACCACTCTTCGGAAACCCATTCAGCTTCCAGATGCAACCCAGAAACGCCAGGAAGCTCAACTCGTGCCCCGTCCCATAGTCCAAGCGTTGCGGGCTACCCCAGCTACCCAGAAAGTACGCCTTCAGCTCCTCCTCCGCGGTAGGACCCTCGGGATCTAACGGAGATCGCATATGCAGCATCTCCGCCGACAGGCATTCCTCCAGTAGGTCTGTCGCTCGGCTCTCCACAATCTGGTACCACTTTCGAAAGCTCACATTTCCGAAACGACGCGGGCCGGTGTCGGGTGGGACCTCAGACAGGATCCCCTCCAGCTTGGATAGTAGCAGCTGCAGCTGTCGGACGGGAGCGGAGAACCCCACGGCGTCCGAGTTCAGCGGCCACGCCTGGACGCTGCCGTCTGGAAGCTTGCGAGGGAGCATCGATCGATTCAATTGCAGTAAAAACGTCATGAGATCGACGTAGGCGCGCGAGCAGAGAAAGTCGGACACGTCGGGGTGTTCGTGGATCCTCTTGGTGGGCTTAATGAACCGGTGCCCCTCGGCGTCGGAGGGGGCGAGGGGGAGGAGAACGCGGACTGGATTGTCCGTGGCCATTTTTTATCGTAGTATTCCAGTTATTAGAATTCAGTACAGAAGAATGAATAATCCTGAGCTGTGAAGAAGTTGTGGAATTGAGAAAGAGACTGGATGAAAAGGATCGAGTATAGAACGATGACGCTGCTATCGATAAGCCCGATCACGGGAGCGGATCTTCTCCGCTTTAGCCTGAGCTCGTTCTTTCTTTCTCTCTTTCTCTCTGTTTATTTATGTGAATCCCACCCCATTGACCGGCTGGTGCCCGGGTCTGGCTATTCAGTCTTTTATACTGTCTACGTGGGTATCAAATTCTCAATCTAATTCAGCATGGCTCGCAGAAACCGCAGCTTCAGAGCTTCCGGACGCGCGCTCGACATCCTCAACAGCATCAACAGTTCCAGCACCAGCCGCAAACAACGCGATCGACCTGTCCGAAATTCCCGCCGCGCGACGCATGGGGGAGAGAGTCAAGGCGTCCCTGAAAATCGGGACGATATCTGGCAGATTCCTGTGTCGCCGGAAAATCGCACGCCTTCCCCTCCGGCCCCCGGGCACACACCACCGCAGACTCTACACATACCCGAAGCAGAACCTACACCGCGACGGTCGCGGCGACTACAACACGAGGCACCGGAGAACTCGTCCCCCCTGCGAGATTCGTTGCGGCAAGAAGAGCAGACGTCCGAAGTGGAAGAACCAGAGCCAGAGGCGGAGGAGGAGGAATGGGTATCAGATGGACAGGGCTCCGAAGGAAGTGAGCAAGTGAGTCAGGAGCCGTTGGAGGAATACAATGAGAGCGATGAGGGACCGGATGGGCAACAAGCGGTGGCGCACGAGACCGCGACGAAGAAAAGGAAGACCGCTACGGTGGATGGCCTGGGGGACGAACAAGAACAGCAGAATACGCACGATCGGGATCAGACTGCGCCCCATCGCGACAATCCTGATCATCTTTCTAGTCCCACATACCGTCGTCAGCGGCGCCGGGCCCGGTCTCCGTCACGAGTACGGATAGAGGTCCCTCCGCGCGCGTCGTCGCCTGCGCGATCCGAAGCATCTCCGGATTCCCATGACCAGACCCAAACGACCGATCGGGCCCTGGTGGTTGCGCCTGAGTCGGTTCAGGAGACCTGGTTTGACCAAGCGCAGCATTTGGGGGGCCAAGAGGATAACTGGAGGACGCTGATCGCCGTGGTGGGCGTGCTCCGGAAAATCAAGGTGCCATCCGTGGAGCACTACCTGGGAGACGTCAAGGGTGCCGTCGACTTCTTCCGAGACAGTTACAAGCGCGCTGTCATTACGCCGCTCCGGGCAGGCGACACGCCCGGGTCCGAGAGCGCGGCGCAGTTCGACGACCTCCTCGCCGTGATCCAACAGGAAGGGGACCAGGTCATGGACGTCATCTACGAGCTGACGAATCCGGCAAAGCGTCGGGACCTTCTTGATGGGTTTGGAGCCCGAGCGATCGACTGGGCCTACAAGGTGGTGAAGCAATGCTTCCGAGCCTACTATATTGCCGGGGGACGGTATCCGGCGGCGCGACGACATTTCCGTCGGGCGTTGGCCCTGCTCTCCTGGTTCTGTCGACGGCTGGGCTCGTTGGCGGGTCGGAGGCAGATGGAGGGGCGGCAGAAGGAGCTGCGATGGTTGGAAAAGTCGCTGGCCAAACTCCAAGCGGCCTTGGAGTCGCGGGCGTTGGAACCGGAGGCCCGGGAGGCCCCCGAGGGCCCCGGGGGCCCCATCGGAGGGGGCACACTCCGCGATCTGGCTTTCCCTTATGGTCGCAAGCCGTGGACGAACGACGAAGGGCAGGCTTTACTGGATGGTCTACAGCGATACCAAGGTATGCTTTCCCGCTCCGCCTTTCTTCCCTCACGGCACCCAACTGACAGATGTCAGGCCCGGATCGATACTATCGGATCCTCACCCAGTCGGGTCGACGACTCCTCGGTCGTACCGCGTTGGAACTGCGGGAACAAGCGTGCCAGTTACGGGATCGCATCCTGACGCAGCACGGCCATGAGCTCCACGACAGGGAGGGACAACGGAAATGGCGATGGTTATCGAGTGTGCGCGAGAATTGAGATGATGATCGAGATACCCAGTTCTATTTTTGTATAATTTCTACTATCTTATTCCAACCACTGCAGTACCACTACGACCACTACAGCTCAACGAACCATGGGTCGAGCAGGTGGAGCCCCTGGAACGAGGGTTTCAGGAGACCACAACAAACAATGACAGAGATTCGGGGTTTCAGTGGTTTCAGGTGAGACTATAGAATCAAGAAATAAAAAAATATATAATCGGGAGTATATAGAGGTACCATAGACAGAAGTAATCGATAGATCACCCGGTGTGCCTGAGGTGTCCCCATCCACTAGTCTCTCCTCTTTCTCTCCCTCTCGACTTTCCACTCTTTCTTCCCTTCTCTCTTCTCTTCTCTTCTCTTTCTTCTTCTTCTCTCACTTCATCTCTTCTTCTCTTTCTTCATCCATCTACTTCTCTCTTCTCTTTCTTCTGTTCTCTACTTCTCTCTCTATTACTGTATTTAATATTTCATCCCTCTTTTCTCTTTCTTCTGAATTGCCCCTCCATCGCCCTCCTGATCTGCATTCCCCCGGAATCACACTACACTACCCCTGCAGGTACCTATCACCCTCCACTCTAGTACCCCCTCCCCCCTTCTCCATACACAGCGTCGCATTCAGTTCGTGTCGTGAGACGGACAGGTCATCTTCAACGGCAGACATAATCCTTCCAGACACAAGACACAAGACAATCGTGAGAGAGGAAGCGTGTGTTGACAACCCGGTGGATCTCGGCCGTCCCGAAAAGGAGAACAGTCTCCATCGCAGCTGCCTCTGGCGGCCGATCGTCATTCTGCTTTCCGACTCCAGGCCAGCTCAGCGTCTTCTCCGGTTCCCTTCTCTCTCGCTCGCTCTCGCTCCGATTCTCTCGTCTCCTTCTCTGCCAATGACCTGATTGTCCGTCCGCACGCCGACACTTGGAATATCGCGGCATTGAACCGAACGCGACGTTGTCTATTTTTCTCTGTCTCGTTTCTTTTTCTTTTTTGGGTTCCCCCAGACTAACGGGAACCTCCTTTTCGCTAGATTCCTGCTGAAGAGTCCCTCCCCCGATTCGTCAGTCCCTGACTTTTCTGACTCTCTCCCTCTCTCTCTCTCCCTTCGACAAATACAAGATGGCTTCGACGGAAGAGCCCATCCCAACCGCCGCCCCTGCGGAGGTCCCTGCGGAGGTCCCTGCCGCGGAAGCCCCCCCCGCGGAGGCGCCTGCCCCGACCGAGGCTCCCGCCGAGGTCGACTCGGACACCGCTCCCCCGGCCACCCCCGTCGACTCGACCGTCCTCTCCGGCAGTGAAGAGCCCGTCACCAGCCCGGACGCCACCAAGGACAAGGAAAATGTCAAGACCTCCCCCGCCAAATCCACCACGGCCACCAAGCGTCCCGTGTCCGGTACGACGGCGGCGAAGCGGCCCAGCTCCATCTCGAGCACCTCCAAGACCACCACGGCCCGCACCTCCACCACCGGCGGCACCCTGAGCCGCCCTCCCACCCGGCCGTCCACCACCTCCACCACCAGCTCGACTCGCCGCCCGCTCAGCACCTCGACCACCGCCTCCCACCGGTCGCGCGCTTCGGTCAGCAGCTCCGCCGATGAGAAGGCCCGCTCCATTGCCAGCTCCGGCGACGAGAAGCGGGGCATCGCCGGCACCGCCAAACGCATGTCGCTCGCCGGCACCGCCAGCACCCGCCCGTCCACCCGGCCCAGCACCAGCACCGTCGATCGCCGGTCCAGTGTCGCCGCCTCCTCCACCGCCGAGAAGCGGTCGTCCGTCGCCCGGGCCCCGTCCACCGCGACCCGCCCCGCCGCGCGCACGTCCACCGCCGGTACCACCGCCCGCCCCGCGACCTCCACCACGGCTCCGCGGACGAGCACCACCACCACCCGGCCAACCACCACGGCCACCCGGCGACCCGCCACCGCGGCCCGGAGTGCCGAGGACGAGGAGAAACTGCAGACACTCCAGGCGAAACTCACCGAGAGCGAGGCCACCGTGTCCGGTCTCAAGACCGAGTTGGACGAGGTGAACCAGCGCCTCACGCAACTGTCGCTCTCCGGCGAGTCCGCCGACGCCAAGGGCGGCGAGTCCGCCGACGCCAAGGGCGGCGAGGCGGCGACCCAGGAACTTCAGGAGCAGCATGCCGCGGCCCTCCAGGAATTGACGGCCCGTCACACCGAGCAGCTGCAGGCCATCGAGGCCCAGCTCGAGGCCGCCGAGGCGGCGCGCAAGGACGTCGAGGAGAAGGCCGCCCGGGACTTGGACGAGGCGGCGAAGGCGGCCGCTGCCCAGGGCGACGACCAGGCCGCGGCGGCCCTCGAGGAGCTGAAGCAGACGCACCAGACGCAGCTCGAATCCCTCCAGCAGCAACTGGCCGGGCTCGCGGAGGAATTGGAGTCCCAGAAGCAGCGCAACGAGGCCGCCGCCAAGGGATTCGAGGAGGACAAGGCGCAGGCGCTGGATGACCTGGAGAGCGAGCTCAAGGGTCGAGACCAGGTGATCAAGGACCTCAACGTCGAGATGGATAAGCTCCACCACGCCAAGGAGCAGGAATCCGAGGCCGCCCAGCAGGCCGCCCAGCAGTCCGTGGCCGCCCTCGAGGAGAAGGTCGCCGGACTCGAGTCGCAGCTGGCGGCGGCTCACGCGGCGTCCACAGGCACCGAGGACTCGGCCGCGCTCCTGGCCGGCAAGGAGCAGGAAGTCGCCGACCTGAAGCAGGCGGCCGAGAAGGCGCAGGCCGAGCTCCAGGAGGCCCGCGACGCGGCCGGCAAGGAGCTCGACCAGAAGATCCAGGAACTGAACGCCGCCCACGACGCCGCCGTCGCCACGCTGAAGGCGGAGCAGGAGGCGGCGGTCGCGGCCGCGGCCGCGTCCCACGCCGAGGAACTGGCCACGGCCAAGGACGCGGCGGCCTCGGCGGAGTCGGCCGGAACCTCGCACGCGCAGCAGCTGCAGGAACTCCGGGACGCGCTGGATGCGGCCGAAGCCCACGCTGCCAAGGGCCGCGACGACGCCCTCGCCGAGCTGCAGGCGACGCACCGCGCGGAGCTGGAGTCGCTGCAGCAGAAGCTGGACGCGTCCGAGCAGTCCGCGCAGCAGGTTGGGGAGGACCGGGCCCACGAGGCCGAGGCCGTGGCCGTGCAGGAGATCGAGTCGCTCAAGGAGAAGGTGGGCGCCTTGGAGTCACAGCTGTCGGCCGATCGGACTGAGATGAAGACCCTCGAGTCGGAGATCCAGAGCAAGCAGGCCGAGGCCGAGGCCCTCCAGCAGAGCCTCATCGCCTTCGAGGCCCAGACCCAGGCCAAGGATGCCGAGCAGGCCAGCCAGCACAAGACCCTGGAGGACCGGGTCGCCGCCGCGGAGCAGGCCCTCGAGGCTCAGCGGGCGGACGCCGCGACCGCGGCGGAGCAACACGCCCAGGCGCTCGACACGCTCAAGGCCGAGCATGCCTCGGCGCTGGCGCAGGCACAGACGGCGGCCGCGGGCGCCGATGACGCCCACGCCCTGCAGGAATTCCAGGCCAAGTACGATGAGCTGCTGGCGACGAACAAGCGCCTGGAGTCGAGCCACGCGGAGGTGGTCCAGGCCCTCGAGGCGGAGCTCCAGTCGACCCGCGAGCGCCACGCTGCGGAGATCGCCACCCACACCGAGTCCCGGGACCAGGCCGTCGCCGATCTTCACAAGGAGTTCGCGGAGACCAAGGCTCAGCTGGAGGCGGAGCTGACCACGTCCCGCACCTCCCGCACCTCCGAGGCCGACGCCGAGCACAGCCAGGCGATCGAGGCGATCCTCAGCACCCAGGACGCGAAGCTCTCGGGCCTGCGGGCGGAGCTGGAGGAGGCCCACACAGCCAAGCTCGACGAACTGCGGCAGTCGCACGAGGCGGCCCTGGCGGCGGTCCACAGCCAGCTGGCGGAAGCACAGACGACGGCCGTGCCGGATAACTCGGCCGTGGACGGACTGACGTCCACCGTGGCGGAGCTGGAGCAGAAGCTCGCCGCAGCGGAGCAGGCGGCGGTCGCGGCGCGGGAGGAGCAGGCCAGCCAGCACCACACGGCCCTGAGCCAGCTGGAGGCCGAGAAGGCCGAGTGGGCGCAGAAGCACGAGGCGGCCGCCGCGCGGGTGGCGGAGCTGGAGCAGTCGGTGGCGGCGTCGGCGGACCGGCCGTCGGACCTGGCGGCGCTCCAGCAGCAGCTCAGCGCGTCGCAGGAGCAACTGGACCAGGTGAAGGGCAAGCACGAGCAGGCGACGGGGGCGCTGGACCAGCTCCAAGCGCAGAACAAGACGCTGAGCGACAAGCTGTCGGAAGGCGAGCGGGATCTCAACGACCAGATCGACAAGAACATGTCGCTGCTGAACCAGCTGGGCGAGGTGGACTCGGCGATCGCCAGCAGCCGCAAGCGTGTGCGGGAGCTGGAAGCGGACCTCGAGGCGCTGCGGGCGGTGCAGGGCGAGGGTAAAGATCCGTCGGTGGGGTTGGAGGGCAGCCGATGGGCGTCCGAGGACGAGAAGAAGGCGGCGGCGGGCGGAGAGGCGGGCAGTCCGGCCGGAGAAGGTGAGGATCTTGGTTCATCCATCGAGGGAACGGTGGGCACTCCCCGTCAATCCAATCCTGGCTTTTTTTCCTTTTCCTCGATCTGGGACCGTTCTCTTGACCAGCGAGCCCATGGCTGACCGGAGTTTTCCTCTTTCTCTCTCCCTATCAGATGGCCAGCATTCAGGAGCAGCTTAAGCATATTCGCTCGGCCAACGATGATTGGTATGATGAGCACCGACGGTACGGCTTTTTCTCTTTTCTCTTCTTTTTCCTTTGATTTGTTTTAATTGAGTCCGATGGCTGACGGATGGAAACAGGTTGATTGGCGAGCTCACGCAGCTGTCCCAACGCGGGACTCCCCACATGCGGAGTCAGACGTCGACGCCAGGGCTCGAGCGGGTGCTCTCCAGCGCGGAAGTGAAGACGCGACCGGAGTAAGAAGGGTGATGAAACCGGTGGGGCTGGAGGAGTCACTCATTTTCCTTTGTTCAAGGTGGACAGGATGGTATTCGGATAATGTTGTATTGGCTAGGAAGAATTGTATGTATAATCAGATAATCAGGATACCCCTGTTTTTTATTCTTTCTTTTTCTTCTTTTTTTTTTTTTTCTTTCTCTTCACCTTTCATTTTGGGTTCTCTTCCCCATGCTTTTTCGGGCTTGAGCGGATGACTGCTGTGCTGTCGGTGGCGTCAAGTTTAGGGTTGGCTGTACGCCCCGAGAAGGGGCATGTGCGTATGACCCGGGCCTTTGCGGGTACTGGCCCTGCCTGGGTCACGGACGGGCGCACACCCACCTCCCCGCCGTGGACCACCAGGGCCGAACGGGAGGGTCCTCGGTGGGGTGTTTGCGCTGTTGCGCTTGCGCTTGCGTTTGGACGTAGAGGGCGGGAGTGAGAATGCGCGGGGGTGGTTGTAACTGGGGATGCGATTCATCGAGATTATCCAAGTATGGACTGGGCACGCCGTACTCCTCTTCTCCTCTTTCTGCAGTTGCTGCTGGTGCTGGTGCTGGTGATAGTACCGGAGATGACGACCCTGATACTATCCCTGGGTGATGGGAAGCCTCCATCGTCCAGCGCGCCCGGGGGGGTGAACGATGATCAGGACACCCGGACCCGGTAAAGGCGCGACAGTAGGCGGCGTATTCTTCTTTGAGGCGTTCTTCGTCGGAGTCTTCTGCTTCTGATTCTTCATCTTCACCGTTGTCGTGAGGGTCGTTATCTTCGTTGGTTTCTTCTTTGAGGGCTAAGGCGCGATGGGGTCGTCTTCGTCGATTGTATCCATGGTGAGGGTTGGCTTGTGGGTTATTGTCGTGATTGGTATCGTTATTGTCATTGAGATGATCGAAATGAGAAAGATCTGGTCTATCTGACCCAGTATATTCCTCTCGTAAGGAACGGCGAGAGAGGCGATTGACGACCCAGCGGGAGAGGTTGGCGATGGAGGGAGAGTGACGGAGACGGGGTGGATGAGAGTGGGGAGTGAAGGAGGGGACGGAGGAGACGAAGGAGAGGTGGTCGGAGTCGTTGATGATGTTGATTGTGGGCATTTCTTATATATTATATTATATATCGTAGTATATATTGTATTAGGGATTAGGGATTAGATGTTGGATATTAAGGAGGGAGTATATCCAGGATATATAGTGGGATATCGACCATGACGGGATTTAATAGACAGAGAATCAAAGAATAGAAGGAGCAAATGCGCCGGACATCCGACGATATATATATCTATCTATTAAACTATGTATGTAGAGAGTGTAAGTTATTGTATAATGAATGGTTAAGACAGTCTCAAACCAGTCCAATAGCAGGATTGATGCAGACGCCACCAGCACTTGTCTCGGTCGGTACCCTGTCTTGTTTTTGACGGATGGAATGATTGAATCTTGTTAGTTACGGGATGTATTTCTTGCTTTTTCCTGTTTTCTTAAGTTATCTTTTCGTTATTTCTGAGGAGTGCAGGTGTAACTTATATATGTTGCACTGAGTATTTGTCGGGTGACGTGAAGTCGAAGTGTATGATCATGATATTGATTCTTCATGTCTATCTTATTCACCAACTGTCTACAATATTTTTCTAATTATGTATTTTATCATATGGAATATGTTGATATCTACATCTCGATCACACATAAGATAACAATAATCAATATTATATAGATGGGTACCATAGAATATATAGAAGACAATACATAAGAAGCTAGAAATCGAATTGTCTTGGCACCGGTCATTCCCGTGACCCGCAACTCGCACGCTTTCTTTCTCTCTCTTCTCCTTCACGACCTCACCTTCTTCACCCACCATCCACCCACCATGTCTTTCCGTCCGGTCTTCTCTCAGGTATGTGATCAATTCCTCTCACTAAAAAACATTGCAACTGACCTCCAGGCTACCCCCCTCGCCGCCACCCTTCTGGCCGGTGGTGTCGCCCTCTATCCCCGGCGCACCGCGTTTGCCGAAGAGCCCCGGGACCAGGTATGTAGCTCCTCCAACTCCAACGTGAGTGCATCCGGCTCATACAACTAGCGGAAACCCATCTACGATGATCTCTCCGATGTTGTCTCCCCCGTCGCCCCCCCCGTCGCCGCCCCCGTCGACACCCCCAAGGAGCCTACCCTCCCCGTCGAGCTCCCGACCAAGTCCGCCGCTCCCGCTCCCGCGTCCTCCGCTCCGACCCCCACCGACATCCTGACCGCCCAGGTCCGCCAGGCCCGTGTCTTCCTCTACAAGAACTCCCTCGCCGCCGAGACCTGCTTCAACGACATCCTCGCCCGCGCCCTCAACGTCGAGAACGCCTTCACCAACACCATCGCCGCCCTGGCTCCCTCCCCGGAGTCCGGCGAGCGTCTCCTCCCCGGCGGCGCCTACGTCGTCGTCGCCGCCATGGCCGGCTCCATCGTCGCCCGTAACCGCGGCATCATCCTGCGCTCGGCCTCCCCGCTGGCCTTTGGCACCGTCGCCGCCTGGTCTTTGCTCCCCGTCACCATGCGCAACGTCTCCGACCTCGTCTGGGAGTACGAGAAGCAGGTCCCTGCCGTCGCTGAGCAGCATCTCGCCCTGCGGAACAATGCCCAGCACATCTGGTCCACTGGTCTGGCCCACAGCGCCATGACCCGTGCCATGATGGAGGAGAAGATCGGGGACGTCCGCAAGAAGCTGGAGGAGGTTGTCAGCAAGGGTCATTAACTTGACCAACTACCTTCTTCTTCCGCCTTCCTCTCCCATTTCTCCCACTCCCTCTCTGTCTACCTGTCTATCTATCTCTCCTCGCTCTGCTCCCGATCTGTGGATTTCCTCTGTTAAAACAACCCCTCGGTTGACATTTTCCCTTCCCTGTTTAGCGGACGTGCGGGTCGTTGTATCCCGTTGTTTCTATCTGGTTCCTTTGGCATTATCTGTACTCTACATTTAGATCGGAAGGATTTCCTAGATTTTCCTCTCCCTCTTGTCCCAGTATTACTTTACGAAAAAAAAAAGTAATAAGCCGCTTGTAGAATGCGTTCATTGTAATCTGAATATCATAGGTCTATCCGGGCCAGCTCAACACATCACGCGGATCCACCCTCCGCCTCAGCCGGCGGCGGAGACTGCACCCCGGCCTTGGGAGGCGGGGGAGGAGGAGATTGCACTCCAACCTTAGGCGGCGGCGGCGCCAGCGGCGTCCCCCGCCGTGAAGGCGCATAATCCTGCTCCTTACTCTTCTGCTCCCCCTCCGCAAAGTACTCATCAAATGCCCGACTGGGCGAGACACCCCCCGCGCCCGCACGTCTCCCTCCACCACGCCGCGTCCCAGACGGCGACTGGCTCGCTGCCGGTGACACTGACCCCGCCAACGGCGGCGGCGAGGCCATCGTCGCTGGCATCAGGAATTGACTTCCGCTTCCGCTTGCGCTTCCGGTGTCTGCCTGCTGCTGCTGCTGCTGCTGCTGTTGGAAGAGGCGATTCGCAAGAGGCTCCGACGACCCATCCTCGCGCGTCTCAAAGACAACCTCACCGGGTCCCTCGACCTCCTCGCCCAGCCCAACTGGAAGCCTATGCAGCGCCCCGAAGCCGAGTTCAGCGCCCAGGGCGCCCTCCCCGCCCCAGCCGCGTGTAGGCACCAGCTCGACTTCGCGCACGACGTCGAATTCACTGTTGTAGACCCAGAGGACGAGCGTGCGGTTGAGGTGCTCTTCGACGAGCTCGCCGAGGGCGGATTCGCCGCGGAGGGTGCCGCTCGGGGTGCCGATTATGTAGTCTGAGTGGGGGAGGAGGCCTGCGCGGTAGGCCGGGCTGAGCGGGGATGGGATGGAGAGGACGTGCCAGATGTTTTGGGTGGAGGAGAGGGGTGCGAGTTGGAGGGCGAGGTTGAGGGTTGGGTTGGTTGGGGGGATGGGGAGGGTTACGGTGTGGGTGCGTTGGCCCTGTTGGTTGGGTGTTAGTGTACCGTTATGGCTGGTCTCTGTCTGTTTGTCGCTTTGTATATTCGTCTGGTGAAAGGTAGTGGCGTACCTTTGCGCTCCATATCTCAAAGCTCACGTTTCCTCCTGCGCAGTTGCGCACTTCGGTCGCGAATAGGGAGGGGTCTGGGTCGTCCTGGATAACACCGTCAGTTTCTCGCCCTTTTCTTTTGTCTCCTGTTTGCTTCTTCCTATCAAACTCACAATCAACCGTCCGTTGATCCCCACGATGAAATCAAACCACGGCTCCAGAGGGAGCTCCGCGTCTTTGTTGCGGAGAACCTGGAACCCAAAGGCGTTGTCGTGGGGGGACTGCGCGTGCTGGACGGGCTCCGCGTCCAGCCGGCCGATAAAGCGGTTTAAGGCTCCAAACATGCTGGATCGAGTTCAGTGTGGGATCGTGTCGTCTGGACAGGTTGTTGGGAGACTTCACGAGGCGCAGTTGGACTCGGTGGTCTGTTGGATGGATAGATCGGGTGCAAACCGGACAAACACGCTATCGACCGCGTTATCGGGATCGATCCTGACTTTCATCATCTTCGTCCTCTTCTTCTGCGCGGCGTTGAAAAGGGTGTAAAGCGAGAAAAAAATAAGAGAGTACTATGAGCGATGGGCGATTCTGATGGAGAGGCACCCTCTGAGGTCCACCATTACAACCATATCAGTGAAGTCCCATGGGACATTCAAAAGTGCGATCGTTCCCTCTTCCGCACCGGTCGTTCAAATGGAAGCTAACCGATTACCCAGCTACTGGCGACAACGCCATAACATCTTCTCCAAATATGACCAGGGGATCTGGTTGACCGATGATGCCTGGTTTGGGGTGACTCCGGAGCCAGTGGCAACGTAAGGAGTCCTCTATCCACACGACGCCATTCGCTTACGGATTACTTTTTTACTTTTTCTAGTAAAATCGCAGATCATATAGCCAGCTCCGTCCCCCCCGGACGTAGCGTCCTGGTCGACGCCTTTGCCGGCGCGGGGGGCAACTCGATCGCATTTGCGCTGTCTGGGAAGTGGAAGCGCGTCTACGCCATCGAGAAGAACCCGGCTGTCTTGCGGTGCGCGAAGCACAACGCCAAGATCTATGGGGTGGCTGACCAGATCACCTGGTTTGAGGGCGACTGCTTCCACATTCTGAAGAATCAGCTCAAAGATCTGGCGCCGTATAGTATTATCTTTGCGAGTCCGCCGTGGGGAGGTATGTCGAGATCCTCAACCCTTCCTTCAGTTCGATTCCTCCTGAGACGGTGGCTGACTTGAGATGTGCCCTGTGTAGGTCCCGGATACCGATCGGATCAGGTCTTCAACCTCAAGACTATGGAGCCCTACTCACTGGAAACGCTGTATACGGAGTTTTCGGCCTTCTCGGAGCACCTGGTTCTGTTTCTCCCGCGCACGTCGGATATGAAACAGCTGGCTAAGTTTGTTCCCGCTGGGCGCCCTGCGATGGTGATGCACTACTGTATGGAAGGGGCTAGCAAGGCGCTGTGTGTGTACTACGGGGGGTTCAATCTTGAGTGATGTTTCTCTCTCTTTCTCTTTTTTAACTCTTGTATGATAGTGATACCCTGGCTGGCGGTTTAATCACGTGTTTGACAATATGTAGATTGTATGTCATTGTTGTGTAGTATACATTGCAGATATTGTCTTGTTGGAGACAAGACCTATATCTGAATTACAGTAAGGTACCTCTGAGATACCGCGCTAACCTAGCAGTAGCCCCCCAAATTGAGGTACTTCGGAGGTACCTGCCAGTGACCGCAGAGCTTATTTCCCCAACGGGACTAGCGACACCGCAGTCTTGGCAACGACTCCATCTTCTCATCCGCTTCTCTCTCTCTCTTCCTCCTTCACTTCACTCTTCACTCTCTTCACCTGTTCCATTCTCTCTATTCATGGGCTATTGGAGTCTGGGTATGCTCCCCACCGGCTCTCCATGCACCCTCTCTCTTAACTCTCACTCCTCCCTCCCGGTTTGCTCATTCCACTTTCTGTGAACCGGTGATTAAACTCTTACAACGCGATCAACTTTCGCCTCTATTTATCAACCTCTCCACCCCCACTACCAAACCACACACTCTCTCAACCACCACCATGCCGCACGCTACAGAGACTACGGCTCCCGAGCCGGAGGATACCGAGTTTGAAAATGTCATGCGACAGATGAACGGCCCCTCCTTCGGCTCAGGCGGCCCGTCCTTCGACTTCCTGCAACGCGACCTCGACCCGGGCGAAAAGGCCGACGACGCCGTCGATTACGAAGATTTCAGCGACGACGAACTTCCCGAAGAAGAGGAGAGAGCCCGGGTGCCCGCAGGAAATGGAATTTCGATGTTAGCGCCGGAGGAGGCCGCCGACGATGATGACGAAAAGGGCCTGTTTGGCGCGGAGGAGGAAGATCTCTTTGGTGGCCAGGAGGGACAGCAGGAGGACCAACACGCCCCCGATGATGAACTCGACGATCTTTTCGGCGATGGGCCGGCCTCTCCTGAGCCGGAACATATGGACTCGACCCGCGACCTGTTTTTCGAGGAGGAAGAGAAGCCTTCGGCTGTGCCGGAACCGATGCAGATACCCCCCCTCGAGACGCAACCGATCCCCATGTCGATGCCGATGTCTATGCCGATGCCGATGTCGATGCCTATGCCTATGTCGATGCCGACGCCCATGCAGATGCCCACGCCCACCCCGATGCCGGAAGTTCCACCGGAAACCCCCCAGGAAGAAGAAGAGGAGGAGGACGAGGGTATCTTGAGTCCCACCGGGGAAGACATGGACCCCGCTGCTCTGCGCGCCTGGAAGCTCCAGCAAGCCCTGTTCGCCATGTCCTCGATTGGCCCCGACAACCCCCCCGCGCCACCGGAGAACGTCGAAGAGCTCTTGCACTCCTTGTTCCCCAAGTTCGACCGCAACACGTTGCCGCGATTCCTCGAACTGATCCCCCATAAGAAAGCCTTTTTCCTCGGCAAACAATTGCCCAAGCCGCCGAAACCCACCATCCCGAGCAAAGTCAACCTTGAGCTGGCCCAGGACCAGGAGAGAATTTTCAAAGCCGGGGGTCAAGCCCACAAGCGCTCTCTAGAAACGGAACACCTGGGCGTCGTGGCGGTGGGTGAAATTTCCGAGGATGAAGAAGAAGCGGAGGAGGGTCACGGGGACGAAATCCGGGAGGAGCTCGACCACGACACAGACGCAGAGGAGACGTTGCCCGGCGGGGTTACGTTGGATGATCTTCGCGTCGTGTGTATGGACTGGGATGTGAAAGATGAGGTCGAAGAGCCGTCGGCCATGGACATTGACGTCCCGCCCAGTGGGGAGCCGAACGGCGATGCTGAGGATGAAGACGACTGGATGGCCGAGACCACACGTCCGGCTAAGAAGCGCAAGACGGGCCGAGATCCCATGGACATGGTGGCTCTGTCCCATATCGACTTCCCCTTCGTCGATGACCCCGAGCAGGCCACGTCGCGCATCGCTCAAAAGGTCACCATGGATATGAACGACCCCTACCTGCTGCTGGATGAGCGCGGTGTGGACTCGACGGCCCAGAAGCCCAAGGCCTTGGGCGCACGGAATCGGGACGAGATGGATGCCAACGTCACCCGGCGTCTGCTGTCGCGCTACAACATCTCCAACGACTCGGCCTACGAGATGCTCAAGCAAAACCACCAGAACAAGGTCCGGAGCACGCTGGGCAACATCACCCTTGAACACGGCATGCCGGCCCTGCGCTTGCAGTGGCCCTACTACCGGACCGAACTCACCAAGGCCGAGGCGCGCTCATTCCACCGTCCGGCGCTGTCCTTCCGACCGGGTCAGACCTCGTGGTTCAAGAACACGGCGTACATCAAGCGCAAGCACCAGCGGGGCAAGGAAGTCAAGGCGCTCTACGATTCGACCCGGGCCCTGTCGGCGGCCGACAACTCCAACGTCCTCCTGGTCGAATACTCCGAGGAGGTTCCGCTAATGATGTCCAACTTCGGCATGTCCAATCGCTTCATCAATTATTATCGCCGAAAGAACCCGGACGACCCCACGCGCCCCAAGGCTGAGATCGGCGAGACGGCGGTTCTGTTGCCCCAAGACAAGAGCCCTTTCTCCATTTTCGGTCATGTCGACCCCGGCGAGGTCGCCCCCGCCATTTCGAACTCCATGTACCGCGCCCCCGTGTTCCAACACCACGCGAAATCCACCGACTTTTTGGTCGTCCGGAGCAGCACGGTCTCCGGGGGTAGCGACTACTACCTGCGGAACATCGACAATCTGTACGTGGCGGGACAACAGCTCCCGTCGGTGGATGTGCCCGGCCCTCATTCCCGAAAGGTGACCACCGTCGCGAAGAACCGCATGAAGATGCTAGTATACCGTCTCCTGAAGAAGAGCGGCGACATGCGCCTCTCCATTAGCGATGTCACCGCTCACATTCCCGGCACGAGCGATATGCAGAACCGGCAAAAGGTCAAGGATTTCTTGCAGCACGACAAGGACTCGAAGTACTGGGTGCCCCTGGAGCCGGTTCCGGAGCAAGACACCATTCGGTCGTGGGTCCAACCCGAGGACGTGTGTCTCCTCGAGTCGATGCAGGTTGGCCAACAGCACCTGCACGACACCGGCTTTGGGAACGACGCCGAGACCGGCGGCGAGAACAACAACGAAGACGACGAGGAGAGCGAGAGCTTTGAGCAGCAAATGGCGC
This sequence comes from Aspergillus candidus, assembly GCF_002847045.1. Classification (NCBI taxonomy): domain Eukaryota; kingdom Fungi; phylum Ascomycota; class Eurotiomycetes; order Eurotiales; family Aspergillaceae; genus Aspergillus; species Aspergillus candidus. The sequence goes on along the minus strand of NW_020194017.1, from coordinate 65,047 downwards.
CGTGGAAGGCAACCCGCAATTTCCTTCTCGCGTCGCAAGGCAAGGCGATGCTCAAGCTTCATGGGGAGGGAGATCCGACGCGCCGCGGCGAAGGGTTCAGCTTCCTCAAGACCTCCATGAAGGGCGGGTTTAAGGCCGTTGGCGAGAGTGTGGAGGACAAGCTAGACGCTCAGCGTCTCAAAGAGCTCGGCGGCCACAGCTACAACGTGGCACGGCAGCAGCGGTCTTACGAAACGTCGATCAGACGCATCTGGGATGCGCAGAAGGCGAGCTTGTCCTCCACCGTTGAGCATTCGGACGGCGGCGAGAGCGACATGGACCAGGACGACGAGGACGATTTCAACAAGCCCACCCCGCGATCGGAAGCCCCTACGCCTGCGCCCGGCCGCCGCGACGATGAGACCACCAGTCAGTTCAGTAAGATGAGTATGCCAGACCAAAAGGGTAAAGTCCTTCGCATCATGCGATCGTTCCGAGACGACAAGGGCGAGATTTATCAGAAGGAGACGATGGTGTGGGACCCTCGTGTTATCCGCCATTATATCCAGCACCGCCATCGGGTCGAGTCGTTGACCACGAAGTAGGTGTTTTTTCTTTCGTTATAATCGTCCTCGCAAACTGACATTATTATCAGATTGGATGCTCTGCAACCTACCGGCGATCCGGAAGTGGATGCCCGCAACAAGAAACTGTATGCTCCCATGTACCTGTATCCCCCCGTTCCCCACCTAATTCCATCCCAGCATCGAAGCAGAACTCAGCCGTTTGAACCGCAACAAGGAGCGCCGTTTCGCGCGCGAGAAGCAAAAAGGCGCCACCAGGGCCTCCGCAGGCGACTCCCCGGCCGAAGGAGGCGTCGGCAGCGGCCGAGGAGCCGGTACACAGCGCAAGTGTGCCAACTGCGGCCAGGTCGGCCACATCAAGACCAACAAAAAGTGCGTTCGCCGTGATGAACTGGGTCCCAATCCAGAAATCCCTCCCCTTCTTTCCCCCCAGGACCCTCCCCCGTTCTTTGCTTCGTCGTTCCCCGTCCCTTCTGCTGCGAAGCCTAGCGTTACCCGAGCTCGGCGCTTGCGCAGTAGTACTACACCTGGTCCCAAATCTGCATCCCCGCAGCCGTGACATGGCATTGAAGCGGATGAGCATCGCGCGGACGGACAGAGTCCCGTCCAGCCATGCCTCCGTCTTCTTGTCCACTCCCCTATTCCCTGACATATGGGTACCGATCTTTCCATTCCCTGGACCCACATACGAAGCCAAAGAAAAGGCGTCGACGACCATCGCGTCGCATCGCATTCTAATTCCACTGGACCCATGGCATTCTTTACCAAAAGCCTCCCCAACAAAAAGAAGAAAAAGAAGAAACACACCAGAACAAAACAGGATAAGATATGCTAACGTATTGGCCGCATTGCCGCGCAAAACTACAGACTCTGCCCCCTCCTCAACGGAACCATGAAACCCGAAGATCGAGTCAGCGATTCTGCCTTCGCTATGGGCGCTCCTCCTGCCATATAGGCCCCTCTTCTCTACAGACATGTCTATCCGGAACAAAGACCGGAACGAAACGAAAGGAACCTATAACTTTTCCTAAAGACGCACAAACCAAAACCACAGTCTTGATGATAGTGTTGTTGTTGTCGTTGTTGCAAAATATTCGCTAACGAATGAATGATACCCTCCATGCGATTGATTGATTGATTGATTCATTGGCTGATTTAATTGTTTACTTTTTACTTACATTTATATTTCCTCCTCTTCTCACCTTTTCTTCCATATTCCTCCCATCCTCTCATCCTTTCATGATACTTACTCCCTTCTTTCACTCTATTATGTTCCCTGACATCCCCGGACGGTTACGGTTACGGTTTGGTTGGCGGGTTGGCGGGTTGGTTAGCTGGCGGATTGGTCGTTTCCACAATTCATTGCATTTCTTCTTCTTCATCTTCATACTCCTCCTATCAAATCATTTTGAGTTTTTCCCCCTCGACATATCCTATCATGATCCATCCCATTCATCCCCAATCTTCTCGTTAACCGAGCTGAACCTCGGACCTGGACCCTGGACCCTGGACCCATGGTAATGATCATGATCATGCCGAACAAAGGTTCAACCACAACGACGGTATTTGAAAGGATGGAGGAATAAGCCAATACGAAGAAGCACTTGGCGTTGGCGCATATATGTTCTTCCATTTCGATTTCTTATCTACCATCTATCTTTTATTTTTATCCCCTTTATTGGGTTGATTGTTCGCATCATTTTGTTATCATTCGATTTCATTTTGCAGGTTTTACATTCTCTTTTTGCCTTGCTTCTGCTGCCTGCCGTCTTTGAGATTTTTCTCGCGCTGCAGCCGTTTGAACGGTTACGTGGCATACTTTTGAGATTGGGTCGTGGGATTCTCTACTCTCTATTGAGGTACTTGATGAGCGTTTTTGAAAGCTATGGATGGATGGACAGAATGGAATATGTATTATATTAGCGATGCTGATGCACTGCAGAATCAATCAAGTGCGAACGAATTGCCTTGCCAAGCAGTGGTATTAAACATCTATTGCTCTTGAACAAGTGCTATGCTATAGTGTATGCGGTATGATTAAGAATACATCAAGATCCAAACGACAGACTGGTTGGCGCAGTTTAAGCGTGCGCCGTGCTTGACCCAACGATATGTGTGGAAGCTGACTGATTGTGAATGAAGGATAAATGCAACCATGCCCGAAACTGTTTTATGACTGGTATGGCCATCACCCGTATAGCTCAGACAGATGACCTTGAGAGAAGTAAGGCCGGCCTCGATCGGGAGTGAAAGCCATGGCGACGGCCTTGGGACGGCGGTATGTGTACCCCATAAAGACGCCGTTCTTGCGCATTTCGAGAACCCTCCGGCCCACGGCCTTATCCCGTAACAGTTTGTCTCGTGGCCGTTTCTTTTCCTCTTTCTTTTTGGGGTTTGGCAACTCCACACCCCCTTCAGAACCCTGTTCACACTGAACATCGTCTTCATTGGCTTCGTCTTCGGGTTCATCGAGGTCAGAGACGGCTGACATAGCATCGTCTTCAACCAACAGACTACAATCGTCAAAATATCGGGTATCGTCCCATCCCCTCACCTTGGGCACAAACGGGGGTATTGAACGGTGTATTTCGTCCCATCGAGTTCCACGAAAGAAAGGGTGTGCCTTGATATCTGTGGCATCGTCTGAGTATACGAAGGAGACCCTTTGGTCGCGGTTACGGGGGTCGATGTTGTAGAAGAAGGGCCTGGGGTTGAATCCCGTCTTCAAGACGTCATTCTCTCTGTATTTGCTCGACGATAGGCGATACTCCTTTTCCTGGAGTAGGCGTGTGATGAGATCGATTGCTTCCGGAGAGATTCGTTTGTCTGATGTCTTCTTTTGCAGAGGGAAATGCAACGTTTCATAGTGTTTCTTTCCAATTGTCAGCCACTACTCAGTTCACTCGTAGATGTACATTCACAACTAACATGAATCTTTATCTTAGTCTTCTGCCGGTCTTCCGACGCAAAGGGCGTGAATCCGTACAGACACTAATGGACTTGGTCAGACACCTGCTGTCAAGGTCACTGGGAGGGAGAGGAGGTCCTACCTCGTAGAGGATGATACCCACACTCCACCAGTCACATCGTCCGTCGTACAAATCAGCTCGGACTACCTCAGGAGCCATGTACTGGCTGGTTCCCACGACACTTCTGGCTAGCCTTCGTCTCTGATTGCGATCACGCCATCCCAAGAGACCAGCAGCCGGTGGTGGACATGTTATCTCATCATTGGAGTAGCTCTGTCGTGATTTAGAAGCTGTCTTGGCTGCCTTTTTGGCTTCTTTTCGATCTTGCGTGTCCCCCTCAACTTGGATCCCCAGCCTCTTCACCAATGAGTAACGATGCTCAGTGAAATACGCTTGGTCGTGCGCCCAATGTCCATCGAACGCCAATCCGAAATCCGAGATCTTCAGGTGCCCCGAGGCTGAGATGAGGAAGTTATCCGGCTTGACGTCGCGGTGAATCCATCGAAGGCGATGGGCTTCTTCCACGCAGAGAATCATCTCCGCGATGTACCAGCGCGCGACAGTTTCTGGAAGTGTACATCGGCGCATCAACAAGCCGAGGAAGTCTCCGCCAACCATATAGTCCATGATGAGGTACAGATAATTGTGGTCCTGGAAACTGGCGATCAAGGGCACAATCCAGCGAGATTTCGCGGACGCAACCAGGAAATCTCTCTCGGCCCTCAGATGCCCTTCTTGACAATTGCGGATCATCGCCGACTTTCGAATCGCTTTCATAGCGAAAACGTCCTTTTTCACTCCTACCATGACCTTTCTTCGTTCTTTGTGGGAGATACCTTCACTGGAAGGCTCGGGGCTCGAGACCCGCACCTCGTTCGTGGCAGAGACACAATTATCGTAAGAATATAAGCCCTTTTCCCTCACTAGACGGACGACCCCGAAACTTCCTCTCCCCAAGACTTTGATGACTTCGAACTCAGCCACCGCCGCAGCTTGGTTATGGGGAACTGATTGAGAACGGGCCTTAAGGACCCGACATTGCCGAAGATATTCTCGCTCTTGCGCAATCCAGTTCCTCCAAATCCTCCCTCGTTCTTCCGTTGTGAGGGGGAATGAGTAGATATAATGTTCCAACTCATACCTCCGTTGCAAACGTGGATCCCCGTCGGACCAAAGGGTATGGAAGTACGTCTCCAGAAACACCTTTGCGTTAGCAGCAGCTTCAACGGTGAGAACGGATGGCGATGCTCGGGATGTTTCCCGAATGGGGTCAAGTGTGGTTCCAACACCTAGGCTGGACGGAAATGATCTCTGTTTGTTGCTCGACCTATCTGAAGGCTCCGTAGACGTTGGTGGTGTCGACTTCGAGCTCACCGGAGATGTGCTATCTTCGAGGCAAGTCGAGGGCACAGAACTATCATTGGCACTATCCCCCTGGCGGAGTGGGTCATCTCGTGTTTCCCCAAAGTGAACGGTGCGAAGGCTGGGGCGTGAGCGTAGACGCGATCGACGGATCACGGTGGGATTTCCGAATTTGGTGGACAAAGTACGTGAAATGATACCAGTCAGACCCGCTGGGGAGGATTGGCTTCGCCCAAGTCCGGTATCACCGGAGTTCTCGTTCTCTGGAATATCTGTCTTCCGTAGACGAGATCGATCTTCCACCCTTGAGAGCCGTGGAAATTCGAAGGAGACACGCGGTGTCCCTGAACAGCACCGCCTGTCCCCTGGTGGAGCGTTCTCCGCGCCATCGGTTGATCCAGTGTGTGGGTGGGTGTGAAGTGGATGCGGAGGGCCAGCGAGGTGCCCTGGCTTTGGACTCTCGGGCGCCGCAATGGTTGTTTTGGTAGCTACCAAGTTGCATCAGCCCATCTGACCCATGGATTATCCCAACTCGCTTACCCTGAGCGGAACTGCGAAGACCAAGCAGCGATAGAATCCTGGAGCTTCTTTGCTTGATCCGAGCCCGTATCTTGGCCCTCTGGATGCGTAGGGCCCTGGACGAGTCCGAGGCCGTGGTGTCCGACATGGAAGTTCTCTCCCAACCAGTAAATATAGTCTGAGAAGTCTATGTCGATAATGGGAAGCATAACAGATCTGAAGACCCTCAACTTTCTTCACGGCAAATGGTGACAGGTTGCCGTGGAGCCACAGAAAGATAGGCACTATACTGGGCTTACCACATGCTTAATTATAGTAGAGCCAGAGTGACGAAGCCCTCAATCGGATAGAATGGCCAGTACTGTGCATGGGGAGGATGAAGGAGATGGAAATTCTAAGTCGGCCAGGTAAAGGTGAGGTTTGTTATTCTTCATCAAACGGAAACCGCGACCTGGATCGCCACGGAGGGAAAGAGCGGTCGTTTACATAACCCAACAACCAAAACTTGGGACGTACACGATGGTCGAGGCAATAAATAGGTAATATTTAAATGATACTCTTTCCATTATTCAACAACAGGACGTGGATTGCTTGCGATATCCTCATCCCTACTGCATGCACATCGGGGACTCTGCAAGAAGATAACAAGTCGGATATCACAGAACAGAACCTAACTATACTCAAAACCCCTATAACACCATTCCTTTTGGGAAAAAAAAAAACACAAAACATTGATATGAAAGAGAGCGAATTCCTCCTCACTGACGGCCATGAGGCGTGTCAGGGGCGGTGCGCCGACGCACATCGTACAGGTTCAAAAAACAGGCAATTATTTGATCTCCAGCAGCTTGACATCGAAGATCAACTTCGAGTTGCCGGGGATGCCGGGGAGAGCCTTCTTGCCGTACGCAAGGTTGGGGGGGATGGAGATGCGGCGCTCACCACCGACAGCCATGCCGGCGACACCGATATCCCAACCCTTGATGACCTCACCCTTACCCAGCTTGAAGGTGAAAGGCTTGCCCTTCTTGTTGGCTGTGGGGAATAAGCGTTAGCGAGAACTCCTCATAAACGACATAAGGGGTGAGGGGACCGAGAACATACAGTCAAAGACCTTGCCATCCTCGAGCTTGCCGATGTAACGCATGGCAATGGTGTTACCGCTCTTGGCAGCGGCACCGCTTCCCAGCTTCTTGTCATCGATCTTGACACCCTTGATCTCCTTGACACCCAGGGTGCCGGTGGACTTCTCGGCGGGCTTCTTGTCCTGGGCGGACGGGGTGGGGCCCTGCTCCAGGTTCTTGGCGAACTGGACCTTCTTGGCCTCCTTGCCCTCCTTCTTTTGCTCGACGGGGGCGGCGTCACCGTTGTTCTTCTTCACCTTCTTCTGCTGCTTCTTGCTCGACGCCTCGGCCTCCTTGGCCATGAGATCGTCGAGGCTCTCGGCCTCGGCGGCGGCGCGCTTGCCCTTGCCCTTGCCCTTAGCCTCAACCAGCTTCGGGGCATCCTCCTCACTGTCGACCTCGGTGATTCTCGGGTTCTCCAGGTCATCCAGGTCGTCGCTCTCCTCGTCCTCGTCCATGAGGTCCATGTCGAGCTCATCCTCATCGGGGGAGAGGTCGTAGTCATCCTCGTCCTCCTCATCGGACTCGTCCTGGGGCTCATCCATGGGCATGACGTAGTTACCGGTCAGGTAGATGGTGTGGGTACCGGTCACCTTGAAGAACACGCGCTCGTCCTCGGACACGGTGATGTCGAGGGGCTGTTGGAAGTTCTGCAGCAAGACGTGTTAGCCGAATCCCATAACTCGAACAACTCTGGCGGACTTACTCTCTCGGGATCCAGAGTGCAGATGACCATCTCGTCCAGGTCCAGGCCCTCATCCGACTCGTCATCTTCATCATCCTCCATGGCAGGGCCCTTGCCCTTGACAAGCTTCGAGATAGCCGCCTTCAGGTCAAAGTCGTCGTCATCCTCATCCTCATCCGACTCTTCGTCATCCTCCGCCATCGCCTCCTCCAAAGCCTTCTGGGCGGCAGCCTTCTTGAGCTGACGGGCGCGCTCCTTGTCGCTAGGACCGCCGTTGACCTCGTCATCATCCTCGGAATCCTCATCGGACTCATCATCCTCATCCGACTCGTCATAGTCCAAGCCGGGGGGAGGACGGACCAGCTTCAGAGTAGCCCGGGGACGCTGGTTCTCGGCGCCATCTTCGAACTCGGGGGTCTCATCGGGGTCAATGGCCGCCATGTTGACTCGGAACTAGCGGATTGGTGTGAGAATTTCATCTTGCGACATGAGGGCCGAGTGGACGGAAAGAAATCCAGGACTTACCATAGCAGCGACCTCAGGGAGAGCCGGGATCAGCGCACCTCCAGGAGGCACGCGCAGGGCGTAGAGAGCCACGGGTTGAGTTCCAGACATGATGAGATATAGCTCTAACGATGGTCTATAAAAGGGGAAAGGAAAGAGGAATTGAGGGGAATGGGGACAAAGAAAGTAAGGAATAGAGAGAATAGAATATGTAGAGATAAAATCAGACAGGCGAAGGTTCCAAAGGAGAGAAGAATCGCAAGTGTCCCAAGAGAAGCAGAAGAAGAAGAAGAAGAAGAAGAAGAAGAGAAAAAAGTTTTGAGACGGCGAGAATCAACGGCAGAACCCAAAGCGGTTTAGTCGCCGCCGACTTTGATTTTTTTTTTTTCTTCCCCTCTTCTGCCCATAACTACCTCACCGCCTGCCTCATCCGACACCGCCTAAGATCTTCCCACGTGATATGCCTCGGTCACGCGTTTCCGCCACCGCGTATCTTTCTATCATCTTAGAATAGCTTCATCTTCCTCTGTCATTATCGACATCTTCAACTATCTCTAGTACGTGGGGTTCAAACCATGCCCCTGTACATCGCCCACCATGGGCTCCCTCCTTGACGAAAAATCGAACTCGGTGCGCAAACGTATCGAAAACCGTATGTTCAACTACATTCTTATGACGTAGTACCACGCGACGGACAGACTAACAACGGTACGCTCACTTTTAGATGTCTTTGAAGATGAGGTAGGTGAAGAATATGAGGCGTCTGCTTTTGGTGGCTTCGGCGACTACATGCGCCGCAAGAAAATCAAATTGCAGAACCTCGACGCCGAGATCCGTTCCTCATCTGGAGATTGTCTGCCGATATTTCGTGGCGTCGTGGTGCACGTCAACGGGTATACGCAGCCGTCCTTGCAGGATCTCCACCGCATGGTAGTCAGCCATGGGGGGGGTTTTCTTCAGTATCTAGACGGGAAAACTTCGGCAACCCACATTGTTGCCAGTTCATTGACCCCGAAGAAGCGGGAGGAATTTCGTCGGTATCGCATCGTGAAGCCGGCGTGGGTGGTGGAGAGCATCAAAGCCAAGCGTTTACTACCTTGGGACGCCTTTCGCGTAGTAGATGAAGGGCAAACCCAAAAGGTGCTGAAATTTGACAACGGGCGTGTCCTGAACGAGTCAAACACTCCACAGTCCAGTTACCGCGATCAGACGAACTCTAGTTGGTACACATCACAACTAAGGGAATCTGCTCAGGTTCAATATGGGCAACCGAGCTCCGGCGTCTCTGATATGAGTCCTACCGCCGATCAACCGGTGAATCCGCCGACCCAGTCTGATTACGGGGATTTCCCCAGTTTTACCTCGCTGGACGAACCAAACGAAAGTAACAAGGTAGCTCGGTCCGGTGCTGAGTCTGTTGAAGAGCGGGCGACGACCCCAGTCCCCATTAGTCACGCGCCAGAAGCGACTCATAGCCCTTTGAAGTCGCCCCCGGCTGTAACCAATGTGTCCTCACCTTCTCGGCGGCATGCTCCAGCGCCAGAAGTGACTTCGGAGGAGTACAACGCCCAACTGCTCTCGGATCCCCGCATGCGGAACAACAGCGTTGTTAATCCAGAGTTCATCCAACAGTACTATAGAGAGTCTCGTCTTCACCACCTCTCAACGTGGAAGGCAGAATTGAAGGCCCAGCTCCAGCTAGCGGCAAAAGAGAAATCCCAGTCGCCCCTAAGTCGAAGGCGGCAGATCCCTGGGGCGCGGCGGTACATCATGCACGTTGACTTCGATTGCTTCTTCGCCGCAGTTGCCGTTCTCAAGCACCCCGATCTCGAGGGGAAGCCGGTCGCCGTAGCCCACGGTACGGGCAGCGGCTCAGAGATCGCCAGTTGCAATTATACCGCGCGTGCAAAAGGCGTCAAGAATGGTATGTGGATGAAGGGGGCTCTGCAATCGTGTCCAGATCTGAACGTCTTGCCCTATGACTTTCCGGCATATGAGGATGCTAGTCGGAAATTTTACAGCGCCATCCTTTCAGTGGACGGCATCGTGCAGAGTGTCAGTATTGACGAAGCGTTGGTCGATATCACCGGCCAGTGTCTGGAGGCCGGGGGCTCCGATGGGAGAGGCGTGTCCGAAGGCTCCATCTACAGAGAGCAAGCCAAGGCGGATGAAATCGCCGACAGTCTTAGACACGCTGTCAAATTGGAGGCCGGGTGCTCCGTCTCTATGGGTATTGGAGGCAACATCCTTCAGGCAAAGGTTGCATTGCGAAAAGCCAAACCGGCTGGCCAATTTCAACTCAAGCCGGATATGGTGCTCGACTTTATTGGAAACCTCACAGTCCAGGATTTGCCAGGCGTGGGCTACAGTCTCGGGGCAAAGTTGGAAGAGCTTGGTATAAAATTCGTCAAAGACGTCAGGGACCAGTCAAAAGAAAGACTCACTTCTGCCCTGGGACCCAAAACAGGGGCTAAGATCTGGGAATATGCCCGTGGGATTGATAGAACTGAAGTTGGCAACGAAGTGATGAGGAAATCCGTCTCGGCGGAGGTCAACTGGGGCATCCGTTTCGTCAATCAGACCCAGGCCGAAGATTTTGTGCGCTCCTTATGTGAAGAGCTACACCGACGACTCGTCGAAAACCTGGTCAAAGGGAAGCAGCTCACTCTCAAAGTCATGCGACGGTCAGCGGATGCGCCATTAGAACCCGTCAAACATCTAGGGCACGGAAAGTGTGATACATTCAACAAGAGTGTCCTGCTGGGAGTGCCATCTAATTCCACCGATGTCCTTGGGAAAGAGGCCGTCTCGATGCTCAAGAGTTTCGCAATCTCACCGGGCGACTTGAGAGGCATCGGAGTACAGATGACCAAGCTAGAGCCTCTGAAACCTGCAACGGGGGGAAGCATTGAGGCCAGCCAGAAACAGCTCAATTTCAAGGCCTCCCCTGCGCGTAAAAGGGCCCAGCAAGCCCATGACCCGGACGACCTGGAGAGCCCACGCAAGGAGGAAACGGATACGGTCAACTACGGGCCGTCGCTCAACGATAGCAACCAGAAGCCTTTGAATATATCAGGCACCCAATTCATCATGCCATCTCAAACCGATCCGCAGGTCGTAGCGGAGCTCCCGAACGATATACGGTCCAAGCTCGTTGCACAAGGAAAGCAGGCTTCTCGGAGAGGCCGGTCGACTTCACCCTGCCCTCCGCCTCGTCGAAATCAACCGCCAGTTGCAGCTGAGCTTCCACCCCAGTCTCAGCTCGATCCAGAAACCCTCGCTGCCCTACCCGAAGACGTGAGGGCCGAAGTTCTAGGCTACTACAACCAGCAAGGCCCCTCAGACCCTCAGGCTGCACCTGCACCCGCAGCACCTACATCACCCGCAACGGTCCCCGCACCTCCCAACCCACTCCGCTTCAAAAAGCCCACAAGTCCACCAAAGAAGAAACGCGGTCGACCCAGCACCAAATCAACCGGCTCCACGACCCTCCGACAAGCGAACTTCCTCTTCCCACGCCCCACAACCCCCACCCTCAGCGAAGAGCGAGGCGAACCATCTCCCCTCCCCGACCCAGCCGACGAAGTATCGCCCGAATTCCTCGCCGCCCTCCCAGAAGACATCCGGCGCGAGGTCCTCGAAGAACATAGACGAGCGCGCACACGATCACGCCCAGGCAGCGCTACGCAGCGCACCACGGGCCAACAAACTCGCCCTTTTGGCGCACCGCCTGCACCCGCCCAAGAAAGACGACTCCGACTTCCTCCCCTACCGGAACGGCCAACGTTCACATCGCAGAAGTTATCCAGGCTGTCTGATCTGCGCGACGCAATCGGGTCTTGGCACGCTGCGTTTGCGGAAGAAGGGCCCTTCGAAGAAGATGTCGAGGCCCTTGCGTACTATGTGAAGCGTGTGGTGGTGGACGAGAGAGATCTGGACAAGGCGGTGTCCGTCACGAAGTGGCTTATGTGGCTTGTTGAGGATAGTCGTCCGACGGGGGCTGGTGGAGAGCGCGGGTCTCCGAATGGTCTTTCGTGGGACGAGGCGGTGCGGTCTTTGCAGCGGAGTGTTGCGGAGGGGGTGGAAGAACGGGGGTTACCTCCTGTAGACTTCTCTTGATATATCTTTTCTCTTATATATCATGATGGTTATGGCATAGCGTGTACATGGTATTTAATCCAGACAGTCATTATGACCTATATCACATAGAATTCATGAATATAGTGATCCATTACTATCAAGATCATGGCACGCAAAAGAATAACACTCAATAGCATAGATGGTGCTCTTCCCTCAGAAAGCCTCTCTTCCGCTAGAATGCTACATCCTCGCATGTTAGATTGTGATATATATCAAATAGTAGGACATGCAATCAGGCAACATGTCAACTGACTTGCGATGAAAATCTCCCACATAAATTGTTGTTTTGACTCTCTATGTTTTGCAACTATTCGCACCTTTTCATAACTTTAAGAACCATCAAACTTATTAATATTCTTAACCGTTTTCATCGATCCTCCCACAATGCACAGCCGGTTCGTTTCGTCGCTAGTTTCTTCCCAGCAAAGCTAGGTTGTTAATATATATCCATAACAATCCTAGATGTATGATCTTCGACATGTATATACATATGGTGAGCTTACTCGATACTATCATCTACGAGGTGAAATATGTTCTCAACACATCGGTACGTCTTGATCGAACCCTTTCTTATAGACATATGTGCAGACGATAGTACGTTGAAAACCAATAATATTAACCTCAAAACCTAGAAGCCCGATTACACCGTAGCAAAAATGGTAGATACTACCCGGCGTCCAAGTCTCCTAGAAACTTCGATATCACTATAGTATTAAATTGATACTGTGATACGCATGCAGCGTACAGTTCTGCGGTTAGCCTCGACCCTAGAAATCATGGAAAATGATATAATTTTGGTCCAGGTACTGTGATAAGCCATATCAGACAGGGCATGTATATCACTTTCGCGGACCTAGATAATCCCTAGTCAAACTCTCGCACATGAATTGACAGGGTATACTGCACTCTCTCCCTACCACCTAAACACCCATTACGGCCTGGAGACTCTCAGCAAGACGCCAGCGAGATGCTGATCCCCAGATATCCAAACACATCGGCTGACAATGCAATCAGGGACGGGATATGGCCAATGCGAGAGATAGGCATGCGGCCGCTAGTCCTGTATCGTGAGGGGTATACCGGTCATGATTTCAGACCGGACCAAGTCTGCATCAGCATGTAGCCTAGTCCAAAGACACACCAGTGAGTGAGATATACACCAATAACGCGCGAGATTGTGCAGCGCATGTACACAAGACATATGTGATATCCCGCATCTGCTTGAGCCCCAGGTGCGTCTGAGAGAGAATTCATCATTATAAGTCAGGCAAGCCTTGCGCATCGCTGCCTGACTGCAGGCGTCATGTATCAAATTCAGTTCAGGTTGATCACCTAGGGTTAGTGGATGGTCTTGCCAAGATGGTCCAAAAGATGATAGTCGATCAACCGTTGGCAGCTGCAGAATACCTACTTTACCTAAGACTGCGGGTCAGTACGTTGCGGCTAACCACAGTGTTGGTGACCTTATGTAGAGGTCGAATCGGATGTCTTGGAGGGGTAGTTGTGGTAGTTGTGTTCCTGAAAGCGCAGTCTTCTGAATTACCATCATCATATTGGCTTCTCCCGTAGCACCGGAAAAATGGAAGTCATATCAGTACATTCTTGATAAGAGTTGTTTTATACTGTCTAGTATATCCTCCTTAGACCAGGGTTTAATAATGTAAGCATATCGAGTCGCCTCTCCTTCTATAGAGGGACATATACAAGTCTTCAACACAACGATCGCTCCAGGGGACATAGTGAGATAATCCGACGATCTGTACCTACCCGGATGTAACAGTGCAAATGAACAGGTCTGAGAGGCTGATTCTTACCAAGTAACCACAGTTCAAGAGACTGATCATGCAAACGGAATATGAGCCGAATCGGACCACCTATATTCCACCACAGACACGATTCCAATCCCGCCATGTGAATCCTGACCTTCTGATTCAGTATATCCATGGACATGCCGGATATTTCTTTGACGCGGACAATGGCCCCAAGCCCGCGCTATACCAAATCACAGAATAATGCCCCGTCTGTTCTTCACAAACTGCCTGCCTTGAACAATGAGCGGCTAGAAAGTGTCACTTCGACAACTTTACACACAGCCAAGCCTCATAATCACCTGTAGCAGCCACAACCCGACACTCACTCAGCGCTGTATCACCATGCTCAGGTAGCTTTCAAAATCGCGAGACCTGCTTTACTGTCTAGAGAAGTCATTATTGGTGACGAGGTGACAGCGATAGCAGAGCCTCATCGTGCGGGTCAATGATTCAGGTTTCGTCCACATGATGCTGTAGAACGAGCTGAAGAAGAGGATAGGAACCGAAAAAAAAGGCTCAACCGGAGAGTATCGACAGGAAAGCCCCATCTCACAGTGTCGATTCACACAGCTAGGATGCATACCATCAGACATGGCCTCCTGTAAGTTCTTCTCGATATAGATGACAAGAGTGTATGTTGGCCAGCGAGAGACCTATAAGAACCCTCTTTTCCCCTTCCGATCTGGTTGGGATCCAAGCCGCACTTGACTCTTCTCCATCAAAACAACCAGCTCTTGAAACTCCAATTTCAAATCATCTTTAGAACAAACCTCCATTCTCTTGCAAAATGCAACTCACCAACATCCTCCTCGCTTTCATGGCCAGCGCAGTCGTCGTAATGGCAGCCCCGGCCGCTGAAGTTAACGAGAACAACGCTGCAGCGTGGAAGTGCCCAAAAGGATGGTTAGTATGCGGCGTAAGTCATCATTTCCATCAATCAAGCTCAATGTCCCAAAGTTTTCCACGCATCTAACCATCGTGTGCAGACGTGTAATGGAGGTGACTGCAAGGTGGCAGGCACAAACCGGTAAGTTTTAGTGAGAACTCAATCATTCAAGAGCCACCGGCTAATACTGTACCCTGTAGCCATTGCAGAACCGGAAGCGTAATTTTGATGACTTTTGCTTATGTCTATATCCAAGGCAGATTGTACTGACTTAACCTGCTTTCAGTGCACGAAACAAAGCGGCGCTGGAGATGGAACAATCTGCGGGAGCCCTCGTCTTTTTGACATTACCATGGATTGCCCTGGCCGCCGGGGATGAGAAGAGCTTTTTTCTTGGAAATCCACTGTAATTTCCTATTGTGATTGAGAAGTAGGACAGGGAGTTTCAACAACTACCCCTGTTCAGATGAAGACCGGAGAATATCGATAGTGACTTCAACCTCGTCTTTGGATTTGCACCTGCTATGAAATTGATGAATGCATTCTTCTATTATATGTCTGTTCTCTGCTCAAAATTGCGTAGTCATGATATGACCATGTGCAGAAAGCACTCCTGGGATGTGCCTCGATTAGTCTCGAACTTGAGACGGAATATGAACCTGTATCGATAACGGTTAAAACAATCACCATTATAAGAATAAAAAAAGAACACAGGGGAAAGAGCCAAAGCGGGAAGGGGGAAGGAAGGAAAGAAGGAAAAGAAATGGATGCTATTCCTTACACAGAGTATTTTCATCCCAACAAGAGCTCAAATCATCACAAGGAGTGAGATTTGTTAGCTATTTCGAAAAGTAATTCTAAGTTCTAAAGGGTATTATAAAATCCAAAATGTAGCCTTGAATGAGAGGTGGGAGACTACATATCAAAACGGCATCATGGAAGGGTCATTTTGCAGATTCATGAAAGCCTTACAACCAGGTAATTAGCATATATCCAGCACACTCTGTCAAAATGGGAATGAGATATCTCACCCAAGAGTCCAACTGAGTCCACCAGATCGACCCGTCCAGATTTTCAAGAAACCCCGGGTCTTCTAATGGCTCGAACAAGCTCCCCTCGAGGCCCGGCGGCTGCAAGCTGTCTGCGTAGTCCAAAGAGCCTGGGTCCAGCAAAAATGTCGGATCCGTACGAGGTAGAGCAGCTGTTTCCTGCGTGACAGTGGACTTCTGGCGGGTGTCAGAAGGTCCCGAAGTCACTCCAGAGTGCGGTGGTAGTAGCCCGGGCCCCAGTTGCCTGTGTACTTCGAGCCGCAGCTCTTCCAGGATAATGCTGTAGCGACGACTAGGACAGTTCTCCCTGGTGGCTTCTGCAAGGTGCTGCTGGCAGGTTTCACCGACGGCGAATAGGGACAGTGACCGACTGGTCACTTCGGTGTTTCCTGGGGAGGAGTCGCCTAGGGCAGAAAACAGCCGATGCTGCTGGATGGTGTATATGTACACTACGGTAATGGCGCAGAAACAGACATAATGAGTGAACCAGAATGACTGGATGAAGGCACCTTGCTTCGCCAGGCTGTCAACCAAGCTCAGGACATTTTCAGCCGCATCGATACATTTGCGAACGTGGGTCGCTACCATGGGGTCTGGAACGGATGGCCGCCGCGTGAGATCGGTGAAATTGTTCAACAGGAATGATCGGGTGACGTGGATCATCGCGTGAAAGTATGCCATCTGAAGGACTTGACTTTGTCGGCAAAGAGGCGGGATGAGACTCGTGGGGCATACGCTGTTGAACAGAGGCGGTGTTGTCTCTTTCCACTTCTCGAGTTCAGCGGTGAGTCGGGCTGCCATTTCTAAAGGCGGGTCGCGACAGTGCGGACTGAGCGAGTAGACTTGTCGAGAAATATCACCTAAAATCCGGCCTAGTCTGGTTTCAAATAGCTCAGTATCGACCACAGAGGGAGGGGGGAAGACAGAGAGTGCAGTGGAGACCAACCGGAAATGAAGCACAGAGGCGATCATCATACAATCCGGCGACCCTGTTCTTCTTTCAAAATTCTCTTGCAGCAAGTCATCATCGCTCACCTCATCCGGTAGCTTCTGGTCGATGTCCTCGTCATGTAGCAATCGAGGTCTTCCGAACATGACGCTCAGGTACTTATCTAATGTGTATGCACTCCAGAAAATACGTTTGCGAAGCTCCTGCTCCAGGTAAGTAGTCCCTCTCTTCGAAGACCTGGCCAGACACTTTCGATGCAGACCCAATGCTGTCACCAGCTGCAGCGCCGTACCAAAGACATACCAGCATTCGTTGGCACGGGACGAGCCCAGGAGATAGAGACATTGGCCTAATCGTGCCTGAACCGTTTCCAATCTCGGAGGACCAGACTCCATGGCAGACATGTGCTTGGACGCTGCATACCATCGTTCGCTAGGACGTTTGGTCAATTGCTATGGTAAAAGGTGAGGGTGGAGTCGTAGAAAGCACCCTTACCTCCGGTCCCAAGGGTCCCTCCGACTTCCCGGTTCTAGCTCCTCGTACATCGTACTGACCGCAAAGACCATGAGAACGATTGCCGTCCGAGCCAGCATCGGACCCGTTGGTAGATTCGTGGAGGAGATATTGAGTTCGTAGACCTGTCTGAGCCAGTCTTCCACGCTTCCTCGATGCAGGAAGCGGTATGTGACGATAGAATAGTCGAAATAGACCTCTACAAGATTCAGCGCCTTTTCGTAAGAGGGCAGAGTAAACCCCGTCTCGTGATAGGCATCATAGGGTTTGTCACCAAACATGAACACAGACGTATTCTTCGAGCTAGCCTCAGTGTCGCACTGGTTGGGAAACGCGCGCATTTCGTCCTGACGCAACCGACGCCATACCCGGTTGAGAAACGACACTCCCGACGCCGGCCCCAGATAGTTGCCCTCGAAATCGGTAGCGATGGGATCCGGAGAGTTTCGCGTGACAGCGCCAAGATCTTTCTTTTGACGATCTTGGCGCGAGCTCACGGCGCCCCCACGAGGTCTCCGAGGAGATTGCTGGGAAACAGGGTTCCGACTAGCTTGGCCCGTTAAAGGAGCATGCTTGCTGCTCGGATGTGATACGTCTGTTTCAGAGGGGGGCAGTGGCAAGGGCACCGGGGGGAGACCCCGTGAATAAGCAGCATTGTATTTGCAGGAGAGCGACAACCTGGTACATCTCACGCAGGGCAGTGTCCCGGTACACCGGGTCTTTTTCTCCTTACATTGGTCACAGGCCCGTGTGATCTTCTGCCGTGGGCCATTAGATCTGTTGTAGTTGCTGTCCGTGGTCGTGGGCGAGGACGACTCGGATGCCTTCCTCTTCCTTGTCCGCTGGCTTCCACCCGATTGATTGTCATATGCTGGTGACCGCCGTGTCTCCACATTGGTCACCAGCGTTGCAGTTTCCATGAGATCAGCGCCGAGATGGGCTGTATCGAGGCCTGATTGCTGCCAGAGGTAGTGCCCCTGACTTCCCTCGTATTGGCAAAGGGTCCCGTAATCAACAGCAAGGGATGATAGATTTTCGAACTTTCCGCGGAGATGGGTTGAGTCGCGCAGTGCGGGGTTGATGACTCCACCTTGACCCAGAGGGGGAGAAACTTGGGGCGAAGCGAGTATATGAGACTTCCCGCCGTCAGTCGCAAGGAACAGGAAGGGATCCTGCAGGGTCGAGGACCGTCATGCAATTAGGACTAAGGGACACGGTTATCACGACAGACTAGTTGAGGGGTACAAGTGAAGATCAATGGAAACAAGGCTGCGAGAGAGGTGGAGTTTGATGGATTGAAGTCTTGAAGTGGAATTTCTACATGGAGGATTGACGTCAATGCATAAATTAGTCATCAGATCCGTAATGCACTTTATACATGCTTTATACAATGTGCTTGGTTCATGTTTTGCAACTTCAACCTTGCACAGTGACAAGAGATGACAAGTTGTTCCCTCCCTTGCCCGTCTTGGTCATTGATAGAGTTTCTTTAGCAACCCCTAAAGATACGACGATCGCCGAGAGGCATCAATTTTATTCTCCGGCTTGTTTATAAGACATCCAAGGTACTCGGAGGCATTTAACGGTCAGATATCCCGGTGAATCCTAAGCCAACCCAACGCACCGACAAGAGAATGTCTCCAAAGCTGTAATCACAGGATCACTCCGTTGCCACTGATGGGATATCGGATCCACAAAGTACGCTGACGGAACCGTAATGTAAGGCAGGGTGGGCTAAATGAGGTGATCTGAACATTCCGGCAGTTGACCCTGGTCTTCTATGGGGATTGCGAGTCGAGCATGGACCTCCGGTATTTAAATGTCTCCCATATTGGATGATTGACCGTGTCAAACGACGAAACACAACGAAGAGACGTAGGACGGGGTCGACCGGATATGACTACTGGCCAGTTGATATTATAAGCACATGGCAAGAAAAGACAGGAGTCCACTTGGCCGTCAACCGCCTGAGTTAGTCGAGCAATCATCTGGCGCAGAAGCCCTTCATCATCCAGAATTGTACCGGTAGATAGGATACCGGCTACCGCGAACAGGGAGGAACGGTCTTGTAGTAAAGTAAAGTAATTTGGCCAGTCTCGTCGGCTTTCAATCAGGCTGCTCTATCAACCGGACGATTGCCAGTCTCCAGGACCTGGTATCGATGTTGTTCATCATCACTTAGAGGATGACGACAACTAGAGCATTGCATTGTAGGAGAAGATAAGAAAACGGCAGGGTACAAAAGAATAATGATGATGTTGAAGGCGTGGTGACTTGTTCTCTCTCTCTCTCTCTCTCTCTCCCTCTCTTTTTCGTTTCTTTTTTGGGGGGTGAGGGGGCTTTTTCAATAACTTTTCCTGTCTCCTGCCACTCGCACATTGTTTGCAGTCTACCAGTGACCAAGGCATGTCATGTGATGTTTAGATAGCTATGCCTCGCTCATGACGGAGCCCCTCTGCCAAAGTACTTCGTCTGACCTGTTACCACCAACCCCACAAGCCCGGCTCGATTACGGCATGGTGTGAATCGGTCGCTCATTTGTATGATAGAAGGGGCCCAAGGTTGCATTCAATAGCTAGGCTGCGCTCCCTCAAGGCAGCCAAGAAACATCCAATCAGATGCCGTCCGGCGTCAATGAGGACGCATCACCATCAACCCTGGTCGGATGGGAAGCGGGCAACTGATCTGGCTCCTTGAGACGTTCACCAGCGAATTGGCTGACCGTGGCATGGATCTCCTCCTGAGATGCCCCCGACCGGATAACATCGACGATCGAATCAACCGTCGACAAATTGCCGTATCGAATCGCGGCGAGTAGTTGTTCCAAAAACCCACGGTAATATTTGAGATCTTCGTGGGCCCGCCGGGCCGCGACCTTGCGTCGTTTGTCGGCAAACTCGTCAATGATACACTCCCGGTTGTGTAGGGCACATTCTGTGCATGGAGTGCCGGTAGTGTCAGCGCTGCACTATAATGCCAGAATAATATGGTCAGAAAAGGATATGGTGTTTCCTCAAGGTATCTCTCTGCGTGGGTGGGTATCTCTGCGCTCTTGGCTCAACGACAGGTGGAGGGGAGGGGAAGCAGGTGCCTACGCGGGGCACACTCCGGCACGGGAATTGAGGGTATCCGCAGGTCTCGCTAAGGCCACTTCCCGAAGCGAGATGTCCCCGGGACAAGAAGACGTACCTTCGTCCGACGACGTTTACATTCGGTACATGCAGTCGACGCCCTCTTTATTTTGTTGTTAGGTTCATCAATGGGGGGTCCTGGGACCGGGCTCTCTGCTAGTGCCCGGGGGGCAATGGGGCGAAATGATCGGGATGACCCTTGCTGGGCCATGGTCTAGGGAGAGTATGTTAGGGTGATGGGTCGAGGGAGAGGATCATGTCAGGATAAGAAACCGAAGGAATTCAGAGACTAGTGCGAAGCACGAGAACCAGTTCCAAGGGGATTCCGGGTCGGTATTTTTAAGAGCATACTTCGTAGGAGGAGTCGCATCTACCCTAGAGGATCCAAACAGACCATGCCTGGGAGGGAAGAATCTGGACGATGACAGACCGCGTGCACTTACACTAACACGAGCCGGCCAGACTTTCGGGTGACAGCTGGTTCGCGCGCGACTGATGTTGGGTTTGCCATCGAACCCCAGAAAGCCAAAGGAAGGGGGGAGGGGGAAGTAAGCGTCAGAAGTGGGTGGGTAGGCAGATTGGCGCCAGCAAGGAAAACTGTGGCGAGAAGGGTCGTCTAAAAATCGCGAACGGAAGATGACAGCAAAAAAAAAGTTAAAGTATGCTCTTTCTTAGCCAAAAAAGTGGGAAAAAAAAGAGAAAAGAAAATTGAAATTACAATAAAAATGGAAATGATAAGAGAAAAATGGGGATAGGCAGTGTACAGTAAAAATAAAAGCAAAATGAGACAGTTCAAACTAAAAAAACGAAACAAGGAAGGGGAAAAAAAGACTATTACAAGCAGAAAAGTGCAAAAACGACACCTACGGTCCGTTCCAAAGATAAGCTAAATGATCGGACGGTTTCCAGGGACGACTAGAAAAGCGCGTGGTAGAAAGAGAAAGAGTGAAAGTAAAGAGAAAGTAAAGTAGCTTTGAGCGTCCTGGAGAAATGGATTCGGGTCCAAAAATCTCGACCTCGCTATTTGGTCAAGGGAAATCCGTGCAAGCGTGGGAGTGGCGAACGCAAGAATTTAGAGCAGCCCAAAGTGGATTTGCCCTCTTTTGCTGGCCCAATGTAAATCACTGTAAATGACCGACCCTGTAAGCTGTACGGAATAGTCCTGGTTGCTTTTAACTTCATCCCAGCAATGCCAAACCATTCTTCCTGGTGCCCACATGACAGCTTTTGAGCCCGTGGCGATATGTATGTATGCCAGTACAAGATGGGAGTTATGAGAGTTTGGCGCCTGTCGTACCAGTGTTGGATCGAAGGTACCATAGTTTAGATCCGTGGACAACTATAGCTATGGAGGCTGCTTGCGTCAGATCATAAACCTTCTTTTTCCCACGTGTCGACTCATTGACGTGGTTGCTGTTCATCATCAGTTTGAACGATTGCTGTGCACCCTGAGCCCTGGGAAGAGGCAGGCCTTCCAAGGGTTTCGTTTCATCCTATCTGTCTGTACCAGAATTTCCACGTCTATCATGCCGAGCTTCTCCTTCTTTCATCTTCTTTTCCCCTTGTTTTTTCTCTCTTTTTTTCCTGGTTTCCCTTTTTTCTTATCTTCTTTCTTTTGTCTTTCTTGTTTTCCCCTGTTATTCGACTATATTATAGTATATATTCCTTCTAACCCACCCGTTTAGTGAAACTCCGTTGGCCTCGAGTAGCCAGCCCAACTTTTTGAAGTTGACCCGTGTTACCCGCCAGAGGGAAGAGAGAGAGAGAGACCACCTTGCGTGCCATCTCTTGTCTGGTTCTGCCTTGATTAGTTCCCTGTTTTTGCTCTTGCTAAATTAATACCGAGCTGGCGGTTGGTTGATTCGGCCACAAGATCCCCCTCAGTGTCCACTGGCGAAATGGCTGCCCTGGGCGAATATAAAGCCAGGGTCGCTGCGGATATAGCTTCCGGGGTTTTTGATAGGTTGTGAAAACGCCCCCCATTGCGGAATGACCGATGGCGCGTCACCCTTAGCTTGATGGGTCCGGCAGGTGGATTCCCTTGCATTCCTCAATTGCTGTCAGACATTCCGTTAGCATTCATCTCCCTTGATGATAACAAACACTCGAGGAAAGACTTTGAGCTGGAACCAGAGAGGATCTAGCCTGTTTGACACTGGGACAAGCTTTGATTGACAGCGGTACCAACCAATCTCATTCAGTGGAAATCGACGTCAAAACACGATCTGGACCAAGGGAGGGCATGATCTGGGTGCCCATTCTGAGGGAAAGCCAATTGCAGATCGAACCAGATCTGATCGGGTTTTCATCAAGTGTTAGCTTAATATCTTAACGTCTTCCAAAGAATGTGTTATCCGTACGGAGTAAATGGTCGCCTGACTGACAGCCGACTGGCGCCAAGAGATATCTCTCACGTGGGGATCCGCTAAACCCCTTTGGGCCATCATCCCCAATCACCTCACGCTCTCGCTCTCCCCATCTTTCTTCTTCATACTCTCAACCTTGGCCTGGTCAAGGAAATCCACATCTGTTTCATCCTTTTTACGCAATGCTTTGATTATGATTGTCAGCCACAGTTGTCAGCACTATCGTACGTGCCCAATCACCATCATCACCCCGTCTGATATCCCTTAGAGCGGTACTTGGATGAGAGATGCGATGAACCATCGGGTCGACTCAACCAGGTGTTGCCAATCTCCTACTAGTAGTAGGACCCAGGCTGTTGAATCATGAAGCCATGGTAAATGATCATCGACGAGAACACGGGAGAGTCTTCAAAGTAGCTTAGCCAGCTCTGGTATAGTTCCGTGTGTTGTTCCAATCCCCGTTGAACTATGGACACGTTCTTCGACTAAACATCATTTTCGGGGACCATGTTGCATGAAAGAGACGGTCTCGATAACAGCCGAAGCGACGACAATCACCGTCTTAACTTTTCACATGCGCGAAAGACCCTTAGAACTATATATCTGTTCTAGGGTAAGCAGAGCACTAGTGGTGTCGCTAAGACAATGACCAACATGGACTCTATCAACTGCGCAAAGTACCGGAAATGAAAAATGACAGGCTACACATCAAAGAGGGAAGGGGGTTAGGGGCAGGTAAACTAACATACGACACATGCTGCAGGCTAAAAAGAACTAAGCACACAAGGAAAAAAACGAAAACGGGAAGAGAACAAACCAATCAAATCGAAATTCATTCCGGATCAAGTGGGGAAGCGCCCATTGGTATGAAGGACTTTAAAAGGCCGAGCAAAGACGACGTCAAAAAAATTTGCCACTGTGGGAGCCCAATCAGGGACGATCAAGAAGCAGGTGCATTTGAACCAATGAGCGGACTCAAATGCGGCAATCATTCAGACTACTCTGGAGTTATGCCGAACGGGATCCAAATCGTGGGCGTGCCACTATGCGCCTAGGTGAGGTGCCCAATGGTGCCGCGTCCGCTGGAGAGCAAATGGTGCCTGGCTCCCTGTCAGGCTCATACCCAAGCTCCGTCGGTCCCATTAACTACTTATCTTACCGAGGGTCCGACACCTAATCATCGGACGATCGGGCAAATCATCGTGCAACAACGCAGCCACCGACGTAAGTTCCACCTGGGCATACTTGCTTACCATTAAAATGGGGTGTCGGAGGGGTGTCGGACGGAGTCGACCGATTGCCGGCCAGGAAAACATTCGCCGAAGATGGTTATAGGCCGCCTAAAAACAAGGGACATCAATGACCATGTACTTTTTCACAGGGGAGAATGGGGAAGGTTTGAATCACGGAAATGAATAGTGAAGCAAGAGAGATCATCATTCTTCCAATAAAGGATCGGCAATTTAACAGGCTGTGGATATTTACATACAACACATGGTTTGCGGAAAATAAAAACAGCGAAACTGGAAGGATCCGAGCTATCTACGCACAATAAAAGCCAATAACCGACTTGGGAATCTCATACATGAAGGCGGGAAAAAAATGGGATGCAGGCAGCACAAATCTAAAGGGGCTATAGTGAAGAAAGTCCCCTCAAGAAGGAGATAGCGGGGCTCCGGAAACACGAGAGAATGATCATCAGTAAATGGGCCGGCCCTCATCCCACTTGCGTGGCATTTCCATGCGCTGCACAGCGGTGTCGTCAGGCGGGAGATGGTGATCCCGGGTGCTTGACGCGGGTGACAGATGGCTCAGGCTCCCCTGGCGCTGTCGCGAGGCACTGCGATCCACATCGACACCGCCGATCCCACCAATCCATTCCCACACGCGTGCCACATCTCCACCGCGGCCCTCTCGTACGGCAGCGCGGACGTTGGCATTTCCTTCCACAACTCCGCGAACCCGTCGCCATAATCCTTCGCGCCGACTACCCTGCAGTTCAGAGCGGAGGACATCGTCGCGCAGCTGCCCAATGGGGATATACGCTTCCCGGGCTTCTCCGCGCGCATGCAAGGCCGCCTGCGTTGCGAGGCGGTCTAGGGTAGTAGCGACCAATTCGGGGACGCGGCCCAAGTCGGAGCGGCGAGCAAGGTACCTGGACCGAGCGTAGGTGGCCAGGCCTATGCATAGAGCTAAAATTGAAAGAGGGAGTCGATACGCGAGGATAGAGAGTCGGACGTAGCGGCGGAAGGCGCATGTGAGGGGTAGGCGGCTGACGGAAGTGGATGTGAGGATGAGGACAGAAGATGGTCTGCAATAGTGTTGTGGCTTCTGTTAGTGTCGGTGGAAGCGTCAGAACCAGACAAGAAACAATTCTCTTGATGCGGACACCGTGCGGGATGGCGCGAGTGATTTATTGAGGGATTCAAGAAGACGGAGGTAAGGGAACTTACTCCGATTTGGTGACGACCTCTTCTTTGCCGACGATTTCGCCTAGAGCGCCTTTCCAGAGGTCGTCGAACTCGGCATCACTCATGCCCTTGCGGCGTTTTTGGCCAACTTCCTGTTTCAAATCTGGTTCGGTAATCTCCGGGCCTTTGGCTGCCTTGTCGCCCTCTGATAGTTCTCCACACTCATACTTAGCCCGGCGGTCTCGGAGTTTCTCAACAGCTTTGTCGGCGACGGCCTTGACGCGACGTGCCTTCTCGCTGTCGGGTTCACAGGTGGGAGGCAGCGGGACCAATCCCCCAAGCGACAGCGGATGAGGTTTGAGAATGAAATCGTGCTCGCAGCGGGCCTCGAAGTCGGGATAGCAGAAAGCATGCGGCGGGCAGGGCTCACATTGCGGCTCCAAGACGCTGGCCCATTCGGGGACCTTGGTTTCGGCTAACGACCACGTCGGTTTGCCAATGCCACAGAAGCCGATCTCGATCTTCTCCTGCCGCCACCAGGCCGCGAAGCCTCCAAACAGCATTAGTATCACTACCCACGGGGCCGCCTTGCTGACTGGTCCCTGTTTCCGAGGCCGTCGGGTCTGGATGCGTCGTGGATAAAGCCGGTCGGCCTGTTCCCGCTCCAGCGCTAGTTGTTCATCGGGAGTGAACTCTTCTCCCGCGCTCAGTCCACTTTCTTCCTCCTCTTCATCCTCTACTTCGTCGTTTACTTCGTCCTCCTCTTCGATCGGCTGGGACAGTTTCGGAGATGTCCATTTGGAGACGGGCGATGCGAGCGACGCCCGCGCGGAAGCTCTCCCGCTGTCGTTGGGGGCAGGGAAAACGGGGGTCTCAGACCTCCGGGCACGGGGCCCCTGACTCAGGGCCGGGCTCTGCGTCGAACGTCGCGAACTGCTCCTGCGTTTTTGGTCACGGGTCGGATCCCGTGCCGGACTTCCACTCTGGAAGGGGTTATCTGTGCTGAAATGGCCGTCCTCGAGTGGCTCGGCCTTGATCGCCGATACGGGGGGCTCTGGCTCGGTTGAGGGAGCCATCTCGCTTCTCCGTAACTTTCTGGCGGTTGACTTGCGGGGGCTGGCCGTGCGTGGCTCGCGCGGGGTGACCGGGACCTCATGATAGTCCTGCAGGTCGGATAGATCGTAGCGTTTAGATTCCGATTTGGGCGCGGTTTTCCTCGATGTCGTCGCGGGCGTCGCGGGTGCCACAGGCGTCTGTCTGTCGTCTGTCTCCACGGTCGATTGCCTCGTGCTGACGCGGGAGCGGCCCCGTCGGCCGACGGTTGAGGGAGTCGGCGGCGGTTGCGAATCACGGACGGAACGCGCTCGCGCGGGGGGTGCATCAAATTCGCTCGCGACAGAGGTCGCGCGACTCGGCATATCCGTAATGCCCTCGCTTGTCCTCTTCACACGCTCGCGCTCGCGCAGCAGCTTCTTCGCCTGGGGTAAGACCTCATCTTCCAAGATACGGATCAACTGCGCCTTCTTGGCGGAGGCCGGGTAGGGGACGTCATGGTTGACGAGGATAGAGCGCAGGCGGGGGACGGTGAGAGAATTGAGATCGAAATCGACCGCCAGGTAATCGTAGGCGTCTTCCATGGTGGGCAGTTCCCAAGAACAATCACCGGCGGATATAGTCTAACCGGGAACAAACCGGTAGGCAGGGACAGGAGGCAGTACGCAGGAGGTAAAGGTGAGGATGCAAGGTCACCAGAAAGGAATGGAGCAGTGGAAAATGCAAAAAGGAAAAAAAAAAGTGTCCAGATAGTGAAGGAAGAGAAAGAGGAAAAAAGACCCCACGAGTGCTGCCAGAGTTAGGTTGATTCGTCACGATAACAGTTTGCAGGCGTTGAAAACACGGTATCCACGGCAACAGGGTGGGGCTACAGCCAAGAGATGTAGCAGGCTGGACAGGATGGGTTGCAGGTAGTTGGCCGTAGGTTCTCTTCTAGTGCCTTGTAGCGGGCATATTAACTCCACGTCAACAGAATAGATGATGAGATGGATCTGATGAGGGGAGTGAAGATGAAGCCAGAACAGGAGGAGTGAAGTGGAGGGTGAAGTGGACGAGCAAAGATGACGACGGGACGCAAACAACACACTCACGTGATGGCTTAGTCAATCATCATGTAATCTGATATACATCACTGACTTGCGATGGCCATTCTCTATCTCTTCATTTTCAGCTCCAATCTGGATATACTCTATCCAGCTGTATATCTTGACATCAAGAGCTGGAAAATACAGCTATATCTGTCTTGTCGAATTGGAAGTCTGCAGCTACTAGACTCTCGAATCTCACTCCCGAGCTAGCTGACGTTGATAGGAGTACCTGTTAACGACGAAATCACTACAGATCAGATCAACTCATCACCCAGTGTCTATAGTCTGAGGACATCCCTGCTGGATCTGTGGGCGCTGGTGGGAAGCGATATTCCGAGTTCAACCGGGATACGTGCAATTTTAGTGACATTTGATATGGTCATGCACTAGCAAGTCAACTATGCCACGACGAACGGTCGACACATGTAAACCACAATATCTCTCGATGAATCATGAGACACAGATGAAAGCTCTCCAGAAGCCGTCGTGGTTGGTGCTAGTGCTTAGAGCAAAGGCAACTTATATCGTGTCGAGAAGCAGTTTACCAAGTCCCACCATCGCTCATGAACCATTTATGTATCGGCTTTATAACATGTCCGTTAACCATAATAGATCAACAACCTGACCGTTGAGGCGATGGGGAAGAGCCAACTGAACAGACCAAAACCAGAGTGCCACTCTTGATTGATCCCTTTAGACATCTTATGGCGACTACAGCCTTGTCTGAACGCCGGCATGAAACAGCTACTATTGATCCAGCAGGAAAAACATAAAGACAGCTTATATCTGTCATTTAGCAGATCCAACGTTTCTATAAGCGCAACAAACCATCTGATATACAGCTAATCCACCGAATAACTCACCTTCGACACCCCCGACTTCCTCACAATCTTCTTAACCAACACCTCCCCACACAAATCAGTGGTTTCCACATGCGTACCTCCACACGGATACGCCTCTACACCATCAATAACCACCACCCTCAATTTCTTCCCCTTACCTTCCTCCTCCTCCCCTCCATTCCCACCCTCATCCGGATCCCCAGCAATACCAATCCCCCCCAATAACCTCCCCAACCCCCTCTCCTTAAACTCCCCCACCCCCCACCACTCAACCCTAACCTCCACCCCTCCCCCCACAATCTCCCTCACCCGCTCCTGAATCCCTCCCTTCCACTCCCCCGGAATCAACCCGCGGAACTCGCACGCCGCGGACCCCGGAAAGTGCGACGCCTTGAGCTCGTCAAACCCCTCGATCTTATCCTCCAGTAGCTGGCGCACGGCCCCGCCGAGGACGTGCCCTGCTGTGTGGAGGCGCGAGTGGAGGAGGCGTTTGGCGGGGTCGATTTGCTGCGTGATTACTTCCCCTGGAGCGAAGGGTTGCGAAGGGGGGTCGAAGGTACCGAGGTGGAGGACTTGGTTGTTGGTTTTGCGGGCTGTGTGGACTGTGAATCGCGTTGGTGTGCTAGAAGGAGGAGAGGAGAGGGACTCCATGGTTCCCGTGTCAGAGGGTTGGCCACCCCCTTGAGGGTGGAAGATTGTGCCCGCGGTTATAACGACATAGTACTGGTCAGTCCTCTCTTGGAAGAGAGCGCGTGTTGGTTCGGGCAGGTTGGAGAAGGAGGTTATGCTTGTTGCGGTTGTTTGGTAGGTGTGGAGGCTGCTATCGTGGTGGTAGGCAAGGTGTGTGTTGGACATATTCAATTGATTCTCGCAGGGTATGTGTTTATAGATATAAATACATAAAACATAGAAAGATAAGCTGGAGGGTGTATGGTGTATACAGCGTAGGAATGGATGAAGTCAAGCCCAGGAACGTAGGTGATACCTCGGTAGTTGTGGCCAGTAGGTGTAGCAGTGGAGAACCCCACTTGTTGTGTTTTGACCCACAGCTTATGTCCCCACCAGGCAGACCAACTGTTTACGAACACATCAGTCTGTGTACATCATCTGGTGGAACCAGGATCGAGTGGTATCCTAATACAATGTCATACGAAAGAATCACATTCCTATGCAAGTACCATTATTCAACCCCGTAAACCAAGAGCATAGACAGCAGACAAAATCAAGACAAAATCCCAAACATTCAGAGAGATCAGTTCCACCCGGGCTCCGATCCATGCTTCTGAACACAAAACCAAGAGCAGACCATATAAATGAAGAGAGGAAAGAAAAACAAAAGACATGGGGAAAACCCGACACATCATGAAAAAAAGAAAAACCACCACCACAACGCCCAAGCATGACTGAATCTCAATGAGAAAATTAGACTATATAATCTGTCAATATACAGAATGGCATTGAGAGCCGAATAAGAACCGAGAACAAAGAAGGTTTCCTCATGGCGGTATAGAGCTCACGTCGGAATTGGAGCGTAGGTTGAGATAGGAGGATGACGGCGACGTCGAGAGAGTGCTGTCCTCCAGGTACTGGTCGGGCGCCATGTTGATGGGTCCTCGGTGGATGTCTGCCGCGTTGTCTGCTACCTGCTTCTTGAGGAGTCGATACTCTGCTAGCTGCGTCTGGAGTTGCTGCATCACCTCCCCGATGGGGATTGCGTGGTCGTTGAGGTTGTCGCCTGGTCGGAAGGGGTGCATCATGTTGCGGATTGCAAGTGTGTTGATCGTCACCTGGACAGTTAGCACGAATTTAGAATGAGAGGGAAGGGGGAAGACTTACCTCGATGCGCGTCACCTGTTGCTCCACCAGGCTGAGCACGGTGGAATCCGCCAATTCCCCACCATGGTTCTTGACCACATTGAACAACGCCACGTTGGGCTCCTTCAACCGCGCCTCCCCAGAGTACTCCAACGCCCCACACAGTCGTTCCAGCCGAAGCGTGATCTCCCACAGTCGCCAGATGAGATCGGTCTGGATCTCCAGCTGCGAGTGCTTGCTGATGGTCGTCCGCGTCTGGTCCGGGTCGATCTCCTGCTCCAGCGTCGTCAAGCGTCCGGACAGCGAATGCGGGTAGATGAGGTACAGTGGCTCCGGGTTCTCTAGCCCCTTGAGCTTGCGCTCCCCCTGGTCCTTGATCACAAATCCTTGGCTGTTCAACTGCTGCAGCTCCCGCCGGATGTTGTATCCCAGGCTGGAGTAGCTCTCGCTGGATCCCGTCGAGGCCGCTCGCTCCGTGTCTGCGAACACCTCCAAGTTACGCTGGAAGTCGCTCATGAAGTCGGACGAGACGAACACCTGGCCGCCGTCGGCCTCGGCGGAAATACGCGACGCCCGGTTGACCATCGGGCCGAAGTAGTCCATGCGATTGGTGACTGGGTCCTTCTCGCAAACTGGCTCTCCCCAATGCACTCCCATCCGGACCGACAGTCCCCGGAAGATCACGTTGTTCTCGACGTCGTACTGCACCTGGCACTGCGGCTGCTCGAGGACCTCCGTCGGCCACTCGGCGTCCAGCAGCTGCGTCTGGCAGTTGAAGCACCACAGCAATGCCGCCGTCGTGGTTGCAAATGCCACCATGAACGCGTCGCCCTCGGTCTTCACCTCGTAGCCGCCGATGATCCCCAGCTGCCGCCGCAGGATGTCGTTGTGGATCTGGATGGCCGAGCGCATTGCATCGGGGCATGTCTCCCACAGGCTGGTGGATTTCTTAATGTCCGTGAAGATGATGGCCAGCTCCCCAGTGGGCGCGTCCACGTAGTCAAACCGCGCAAGCCGGGAGTCCGAGGGCGTGTCACGCGCCTTTTTGGGTCGTTTCGCGCTCGGGATGATGTGTTCGTCCGGCGGTCCCATGGACATGCTGGCGTTCTTGAGCGTGTATCGGCCCCGCTTCTTCAGCTCGCTCACTCCGATAATCATGACCATGAGCTTGTTGGTCGCCCCGTAGGCCAGCGCGAGATCCCGGATCTTCTGCGCCGCCGTCATCAGGTCCGACCGCTCGGCCCGCGTCACGTCGACCACCAGGTCCGGGGTCACGAAGTCCCAGAGTTCCCGCGACGCGAGAATGATCATCTCGTCCTGCTCGGTCAGATTGACGTGCATGGTATGCGGCGCGGCAATGACCGCCGGCATCAGCTGGAAATGGCCAAACGACCGGGACACGTAGAGCTCGTCGTTGAGTTTCCCGTTGCGCGACACGTAGCCGCCCGCCGCCCGGATGCGCGCCCGTTCTTGTGGTTCGGCGGGATTGTGCAGCCGCGTCAGATGCCGCAGCGAGCCGTCCGCCTTCACCAGGATCGCCTGGGCGTCGCCCACGTTGGCCACGTACAGGTCCATGTTGTTGAGGTACATCACCGTCGCCACGCCACCGGACTGGATGTCGTCCTTGGTGAGCCGCACGCGCTTCTGGTCCGTGGAGTCCTCGCGATACTGTCGGATGTCCTGGTCAATGGACTTGTAGCAAGCGAAAGCCATGTTCTTGTTCATGCCCAGGAACGTCCGGCGGAGGGCGTCCAACGGCGTCTCCTGCTCGTCCGGGCGCAGTCGCTTCAGCTCCGAGGAGAACACCTGGATGAAGTTCTCGTGGAGGTACTTGGCGATCCGCGACCCGCCCGTCGGCGGCACCTGTCCGTCAAACATGCCTACCAGGGTCTCCATGTTGTCCGGCTTCAGGCGGGGCACGATCATGTCGATGATGGAGAGATGCTCGGTGCGGCCGAGGGTGTCGGCCATCCCGTAGGCGAGGGACCCGGCCAACGAGGCCGACGTGCGCACCCGGCGATCCTCCGTTTCCTCCGGGATGGTCGACGTGGTCAGGGTCACGTCCATCAACCCCAAGACTCGGAGATGGGTCAGCGAGTTAAAGTCGGTCAGGTCGGTCTCGCGGCTCGCGGCCGGCCCCATGGTGATGTTCGGCTTGATCTCGAGCCGCTTGTTCCCCGAAAAGTTCAGGTACTTTAGGTTGCGGTTCCAGTTCCAATTCCAGTCGTATGGCCAGTTGGAGACGTTGTACTTGAGTCCGTTGCTGCCGACGTCGAGGACCACCAGCCGGCTTACCTTGCACAATTCGGCGGGCAGGACCTGGAACCGGTTCCCGTTGAGGTGGAGGACCTTGAGCAGATATTGATCATCCAGGTCGTCCGAGGGGAGCGAGGTCAGGACGTTCCCCGACAGGTACAGCTCGGTCAGGACGTGCCAGCGCTTCAGCAGGCCCTGCGGTAACTCCGTGATCTCGTTGTACGACAGGTTGACGACCCGCAGGTCCGGGATGAGGGACAGTTCGCGGAAGACGTCATCTTCCAGGCTGTTGTCGGCCAAGTAGAGGTTCCGCAGCGAGCCCCCAAACGTCGTGGCGATGTGCTGGGAAAAATTGGAATCCTTCCGGGCGGACGGGCTCCCATCCATGAGGGACCGGGACGCCGTCGACACCTTCCGCCCTCCCTGGGTGACAGAGGCGACGGAGGGTTTCCGACGCCCCGTGCCATTGGGCGAGCTGCCCACGCTCAGCGCGCCGGTCGACGCCTGGCTCGGGCGCCGGGCCTCCCGCTCATCTAGGGACATCATGTCGTCGTAGGGGACCGCGGTCGACCCCGACGGCGTGGGGGGCGGAAGAGCGCCGCCGCCGAGATCGCTGGGCAGTTGCGGAGCCGGACTGCCGTGGGCCGGGAAGCCGTCCAGCACATTGGACGACACGTTGAGCGTCTCCAGCTTGAAACAGTGCCAGATCTCCGGGGGCAGCCGCCGCAGATTACACTCGCGCAGGTTGAGGTATTTGAGTTCCACCAGGCATCCGATGGTGGGAGGCAGGGAGGATAGGGGGTTCTTGATCATGCTGAAGTGCTCCAGCTTGCGTAGCTTGCCGATATACGGCGACATGGACACAAAGTGGTTCTTGTCGAGCACGAGCCGCGCCAGGTTGGGCACATTGTCGAACAAGGAGTCCCGGAGTTGGACCAGCTTCGCCGACGCGATGTTCAGGGAGGTCAGCGTCGGGATTGGCGCGTCGATGTCGAACTGGGTCATGGGGCAGTGATCGAGCACCAGGGTCCGCATCTTAATGAACGAGCCGCGGAACCGCGACACGGCGTTGTGGCCGACGAACAGCTGCTCGAGGCGGGGGAGGTGCGACAGGACGTCGATGTTGGTGATCTCGTTGAAGCGGGCGTCGATCTCGCGCAGATTGACGAGGTCCCGGAAGGAGTCGTCGAGCGGGCCCCGGATCACGTTGTTCGTCATCCAGAGCCGCTCCAGCGCGGTCAGGCTGCCGATGTTGGGCAGCTCGGCGATACTGTTGAAGCTGATATCCAGGTCGACCAAGCTCTTGAGGTTGCAGAAGAAGTCGGGGAACACGTGGAAGTTATTGGACGAGAGGTTGAGGGTGCGCAGGTACTGGAAGTTGCCGAAGTAGCTGGGGAGCTTGGACAGCTTGTTGTTGGCCATCTTGATGCTCACGAGGCCGTGAAGCCGGTCCAAGTGGGCGTGGTCGAGCGACTCGAGCAGGTTGTTGGAGACATCCAGGTACGTCAGCCGGCTGGCTAGGCTGAGGCTGGCCGGCAGGCGGGTGGCCTCGCAGCCGATGAACTTGATCTCGCGCAGATTGATGCAGCCGTTGATGAAGTCGGTGGGCACGTCGAGGGCCAGGTTCCGCGACAGGTTCAGCGAGATGATCTCGGCGTTCCGCTTGTAGAGGGCGATGGGGATGGTGACCAGGCTGCGACCCTGCAAGTCGACCTGGCTGAACTTCTGGGCGGGGTTGAAGCCGGGCTCGCCCTGGAGGCTGCTGTAGCCGCTGAGCTTGGTGGGGAGGAAGGTGAAGCGCAGGATGTAGCTGTGGTCCTCGCGGCCGATCTCCTCGATGCGGTCCTTTTGGGTGTAACCCACCTGCTCGAGCATGCGCTTCTGCATGAGAATCGGCTTCTCGCTCGGGTCCAGCTGGCGGGAGAGGTCGTTCTTCTGCATGACGATCTCATAGTTGTTCAGGTGGTCGGTAAGAAAGGACTTGCGGCCCAGGATGAGGAGGATGTCGGCCACGGTGGCGTACACGCCGGTGGACAGGGTGGCGAAGGTCGAGTCGATGCGGAAGACCCGGATGAAGTAGGAGACGCCGTCGGCGTCGGGGCTGTTCCGCACGGCGGCCTGGGCGCGCGAGGGCAGCCGCGCGGTGTTCTCATCCAGCGGCCGTTTGACGTGCCAGCTGTCCGGCGCGTCCCAGTTGCCCGTGGCCGAGGGCCCGTCGGCCTTGGGGGTGACTTCCTCGCGGGGCGGGGCGGGGCCGTCCGGCGGCACCGCCCGGGGGCGGCCCTCGACGGGGCGGGCGGGGGAGTTCCGCCGGACGATGCCCTCCATTTGGGACAGGTCCGTGTCGAGCGCCCAGACCCCGGGCTCGTCCGGCCGCAGCTCCTTCCCACCGACGCTGGCAGCGCCGGCGGCGGCGGCGGTACCACCACGGCCCCGGAAGCCGATCAGACCGCGGCCATCCTTCTTGCGGTCGCCATCGGCCGGGTCGCTGGCGGTCTCCAGGCTCCCTTGGCGGCCCCGGCGGGCGGGCGACGCGTCGCGGCGCGACAGCTTCGACGGGGCGCGGGCGGACGGCTCCTGGGTCGACGCCTTGGCGCCGAGGTTCTTGAGGGGCCCGTGCGCCTTGGGGCGACGGATCTTATCGAGAATGGACCGCTTGCCGGGCACGGGGCTGGGGGAAGCCCCCGGGCCGTACTCCCGGCCGTACGCGCTCTGGACGCTCGGGGTCGGGCTCGTCGAGCGGACGGCGGCCAGGGTTGCGGAGGAGCTCGCCGGGGTGGGGAAGTCCAACGCCTCGCGCGAGGGTCGCAGCCCCAGAGCGAGATCGTCCCGTCCGGTGGCCGGGCGCGCCGGGTAACCCGCCAGGTCCCCCGCCACGGTGGGTTTCTCCTCCTTGCTCCGGGAGTGGCGGTGGCCGCCAAAGTGGCGCCGGCCGGGGTCCCGTGCGCCCGCGGCGGCGGACTGGCCCGGGGCGCGGTGGCCGTCCGGGCCGGTCGGGGCGGGGCGCACAGGGGCCTCGCCGAACTGGGGGATGTCGTTGAAGCTCTGATAGAGCCAGGGGGTGATCTCACTCGACGGCAGCGGGGTGCCGGGCTGCTGGGGGGGTCGCTGGGCGGGTCCGTGGCCGGCAGGGCCCCGGGAGCCCCCGTCGGAGTTGGCTCGCTCGCGGGCCCTTACTTGGTCAGCGGCAGCGGGTCTCGCGTGCAGACTGGCGGTCTCCGAGTCGGGCTTCGAGTCGGACTTCGAATCGCCGTACTCGTCGCCGAAGAAGCCCTGCAGTCGTTTTCGGAAGCGGCTGCTGGTCTTGGAGCCCTGGCTGCTGACGGTCGTGGCGCTGGCAACGGACGGCCGTCGGTTGCCGTCCTCCTCGTCGTCGGCCAGGCGGGACGCGGCGTTGGCCGGGGGGGCCTCCGGCTCGGAGAGGTCGTGGAGGAAGGAGGTGGCCCCGTCGGAGGGCCCCCCGCTGGGGGACGGTGCATACGGGGGGGGGATATTCGGGTCGTAATTAAAGTAGTCGGGATAGGTGTGTTTGCGATAGGGCCGGGTGGGCAGACCGGCGTTGGCAGGAGGGGGGAGGTCATCTGTCCCTAAGACGGCCAGGGCCTTGCGGGGGCCATTGGCGTGTGGGTTGACGTCGGGGGGGTCCCAGGAGAAGTTGGACGCGTACAAGTCTGTGGAGGAGTTTGGGACCGGCGGCGGCGGCGGATCCGGTCTAGAGGGGGGGAGGGGGGGTCAGTGGGGGACGAAAGGAGAGGGCCTAGAAGCAAAGACGGTTCCTACCTGTCCTGTCTCTCGGCGAGAGAATGGGGAGAGATGCCGCGATCATGCGACAGGCGATGTGGATGACGGGCGCGATGGTTTTGGTTATCTCTGATGGTGTCTTGGGACAGCCAGCTGTACGAATCAGAGCTCTCGGAGCCATTCCGTCCATTGGACTGGTCGTGGCCGCGGGCAGCCATGGTGTCGACGGGATCGCGGGTCGGGTGGCAGCCGCGGGCGGCACAATGGAGGGGGGGTCAAGATGAGGACAGATGAGAGAGGACTTCCAGCGGCATTAATTGCGATCGGACTGGAGACCGAGAAGCAAGTCGTGTTCAACGGGGAGAGGAGGTAGAGAGAGAGCTAGAGAAGGGGAGGGTCTGTGTCGTCACGGGTCGTCTGCGGTTGAGAAGAGAGGGGATTCAAGAGAAGATGACGGTTCGCGATGGAATCACGGAAGCGAGCCAGAAAGGATGAAAAACGACGGGATCACCGGTGGATCGAAGGAGCGATGGCGATCGAGTAGGGATCACTGACGGCGAAAAATTGCAGGCGAGAAATGAGGCGACAGATGAGGCAGGAAGTTTAGCGTCGGGCGCGACGGGGTGGAGGCGTGCTTCATGATCTGGGGGCAAAACGACCGCGGAAAAGATGGGACATTGCAGATGGAAAGGGACAAGATCGGATCATGGTCTACCCGAAATGTACTAGAGAACTGACGCGTTAGTGAGAGATTGGGGGGGGGGTATAGAGGGGGCAGACGCGGAGAGAGCGTAGAGTGAATGTGTAGGAGATGGAAGGTTGATGGAAATGATGATGGAGATAGACAGGATAGGATCATGAACATACCAGATAGGTTCTTGACTCCACCGTGATGCCAGAGTTGACGGGTGATCAACCTGGGAAAAGTCAAAGGGGGAGAATGCAGAGAGAGATGGATGCAAAGAGAGATGGAGAGATGAGAGATGGAGAGAATGAGAGGTTGAGATGAAACTCGTGCTTGGAGCCTCATTGAGAGAGTGCGGGTGTGAGGACTAGCCGGGTTGGGCAGGCGGTGAGAAGTAATGAGGGGAAGACATCGACACGTTTCTGAGATATATAATGATATAATATATTCTATGATGTATATATTCTGATAAGTATCTATTTGATTTTGTTTTCTGATCTATCATGATCTTGGCTGGTTTTGATGGTGGTCAAATACCACTGGGAATTTGGGGAGACCGTGATCGCCTGAAACACCAGGCCGGCCTCTGAAACAGGAGCTGTTGAAAAACTCATAGTATGGCAGTGAGGTGTCCGTTAGGAAATTGGAGGAGAGGAAATAATACTATATACGGAGTACTCAGTTCAAAATCAAACCCAGAGGATCAATCCTGGTTTCGATAAATCAAATTGGTGCCTGAGGCTGCCTCGACGATCGATCCTATCGATTGATCGCACAGACACATGGAGTGAGAGTGACATCTCCAGTCTGAAAAGACGGTCAGATTGAAAACTGACAGATACTCACCGTGCATGTGCATCCACATGACAAGAATGTGTCATGGAAATATGCCCGGGTAGCGTCAGAGTATCGATCGATCTGTCTGGCCAGATCTGCCCAGTATACGCGATGATAAAAGGAGGTTGGGAGTGGATCAATGCTGGTGAGATCCACCGTCCCACCGTGGCGATGTCATTTGACTAGCATATCCTATATATACACATACATAATAAATAAATATATATATATATATATATACTTATATAAGTAAATACCTACGGGTGAATTCCAATCGGAGTGATCGGAGTCTCTAGCAGTATTGTATAGACCAGTAAAGATACATGCGAATACCACCGTCATCATAGAAAAGAAGAGGCAAACGAAGTAGACAAAAGTACTCTTTCTTAGTCTTCCCGCAAGGCCCCACTCCCTCCACGAGGCTCTCCACCAATCAATGGTCTTCGATCTCCCGGGTAACGTGGGTCGGCCTTAGTGCCTGATGGGGGTCGATATAATGAGGAGGTTGGTCTTTCTTGGTCTTTCTTGGTCTTTCTCGTCACTCTTTCTCTTCGTCGCTCTTACTGTTCATATATCATTCTCTCTACCCCCCATTCTTTCCCTCTCTCTCTCTTCTCCATCTAGTGGACCCTGATCGTCCCCCTTGCAGCTTTCTCTCCACGACCGGTTGATTTAGAACCGTCCTTCTTCTACATATCTTCTGGTCTCGTCTGCACATCCAACTCCCCGCTTGATCTACATTAGTTCTGCTCGGAAAATATCTCCACGGTCAAACAATAATAAATAAGAGACAAAAGAAAGAGAAAAATAAAGAGAAAGAGAAAGAGAAAGAGGAAGAGAAACCGGCCATGAAGCTCTCCCTCGCTGGGACGGCCCTGGCCCTCCTCTCCACCATCAACGCTCAGACCTTCTCCGACTGCAACCCTTTATCAGATTGTATGTCCCAGACTATTCTAATTTTGTCAATTTGAGTACGTGCTAACTTTTCCAGCATGTCCTCCCGTCCCCGCGTTGGCCAAGTCCGCCACCTTTGACTTCACCGAGGGTCATCAATCCGGTTTCAAAGAGGTCGGGAAACCCTCTTTTGACGACGATGGCATCGGTTTCTCCGTCGCCGATCAAGGCGATGCCCCCCTAATCCAGTCCGGTTGGTACATCATGTTTGGTCACGTCGAGTTCGTCATCAAGGCTGCCCCCGGAACGGGCATCGTCAGCAGTGCCGTCCTACAGTCCGACGACCTCGATGAGATTGACTGGGAGTGGCTGGGTGGGAACAATGCCCTCGTCCAGAGTAACTACTTCGGCAAGGGAAACACCGACACCTTCAACCGCGGGGCCACGCACGACAACCCGGGCAACCATGATGACTTCCACACCTACACCATCGACTGGACCGATTCCCAGATCGTCTGGCAGATTGACGGCAAGACCGTCCGCGTCGTCACCCCAGAGACCGCCGCCGAGGATCAGTATCCCCAGACCCCCATGACCGTCAAGGTCGGCGTCTGGGCGGGAGGAGATCCTGACAACCCGCAGGGCACCATTGGTGAGTTCCCCCGAGAAAGTAGATCAATCAAGAAAGATAGGCTAACCGATCCAGACTGGGCTGGAGGCTCGACTGATTATGGGGCCGGCCCATACACCATGTACCTGAAGTCCCTCAAAGTCACAGACTACTCCACCGGCTCGACCTACGCGTATGGGGACCAGAGTGGATCGTGGAAGTCCATCAAGGCCGAGGGCGGTCGGGTCAATGGTAACAGTGGTGCTGCGTCCTTTTCCAGTGTCGAGTCTGCCCCTACCGTGACAGCAACGGTTGACAGTGCCCCTCTTCCCTTCAGTGGTACGCACCGGGAGACGACGAGCTTTGTAACGCCGAACATCTGGCCCTGGGTGGCCACGGCGACGCGGCCGTCGTCTGAGGGCACGTTGCCGCCGCTGCCCAATGGCTGGACGTATTCGGGATCGGGGCTAGTCCAGCCGCCTGGAGCGGCCTCTGTGAGTGAGCATCCCTTAGTCACTAGTGATGATGTGATGGTTGCTAATAACCAAGGACAGTTTATCTCCCCATCTACATTACTTTCATCGCCTTCTGTGCCGGTCTCAGCATTCCTTTCCTGTACTGAGGGGGATTCCCACTGCAGTTCTACCATCTCGAATTCTCCTCTCGGTCCGTCGACCAGCACCACGACCGCTTCTTCTTCTTCTTCTTCTTCTTCTTCTTCTTCTGTTGTTACTACTAGAACTACTACCACACCGGACGGAACCCCCACCCAGTCTGACGGTCCGCATGCGACGAGCGTATCTCACCCGACGGACGATTCTCCTTCTCCTACGGATTCTTCGCATATCGCCCCCAGTGTGGATGGTGGCAGTGTGCTACGCCCTCCAATGGCACTGGCCCTGTGCATGCTGTTGTGGGGCGTTGGTGTGTGGTGAGCGGGTCGGATATGGCGACAGACCGGATGAGATACGAGAGCATGACGAGATGACATTATTGTACATTAATAGATAGCGTTCTGATTATGGGGGACGAGTTATGAATTCACGAGTATTGCATTGGTACAGATATTTGTGGTTTAGAGTATGTAAAGTAGGGTAGATTCTTAAGCAAGGACATCACTCCGTCTCTTCTTCTGAAAGAAACCACGCATCCATCCCCACATCCTCCCAAACGACAACGGACTCTCTGTTCCAGCATACAAAAACAAATCATAGGTCGATCCACCGATGATACACCCCACAAACGGAGCCACCATAGGAATCTACCCCCGTCAGTAATAATATAATCAGACAGGAAAACAAAAAGACGAAAGAAACACAAAAAGAGAGAAGGGGGGAAACACACCCAAAAATAGTACTCCCCAGCAGTCCACACCTCCTTCCCATACCCAACCATACAAGACACGAGTCTCGGCCCGAAATCACGCGCCAGGTTCATCGCGTAGCCCGTTTCCCAGCCGAAACTGGCGCCGATGCCGAAGACGGTGAAGAAGAGGCCTAGGGGGAGGATTAATTCTCCGCTTCTTTCTTCTTGGGAGCTATCAGGCAAAGTAGTGGCGGTAGGTGGATGGGGAGAAAAAGAAGGAGGAGGAGGAGGAGGAGGAGAGGCAACATCCTTCAAAACAAACACCATGAACATGAGGATCGCACTCGCCAAGCCCTCCGAGAAGAACGCTCCCGAACGAGTCATGAATGGCGCCGGGTAGGTGCTGAATATGCCTGCTGTTGCGTTTGACATGGCCATTGCTTCGGGGCCAGTCATTTTAGAGGATGAAGCGGGGGAGAAGTAGGTGATGGGGACAGAGCGCGCGTGAAGACGCCCCTCGTGGACGTCAATTGCGGAGTGGTAGTTGGCGTAGATGAGACCCGCGGCGATGATGGCTCCCAGTGTTTGCGCGAGGGTGTAAACCGGCAGGATGGACCATGGGTGCATGGATGGGCGCAGCAGACAGTTTGTGAATGTTATGGCTGGGTTGAGGTGCGAGCCGGAGCGGGTGGAGGTGTAGATTCCGAGGAGGATTCCTAGTCTTGGAGTAATTGGTTGGTTCTTCCTTTCTTTGGATATATGATATGTGTATATTCATGAGAAAGGACAGGAAGAAAAGATACCCCCACGCCCATGATATAGACTGATAATCCCCTTTGGATCCCCCGCTAAGAGTAACCTGGGCGATGGCGCCGTCGCCGAAGAGGACGAGGATCATTGTGCCAAGGAGTTCGGAGACGGCTGCTTGGTAGAGGGTGGGTTTCTTATGGGTGGAAGGTATGATGGTGGAAGAGGATGGTGGTATGTGAGGAGGTTGTTCGAGCATGTCGGAGAGGATATGAGGGCTTGTTTGGGAGACTTCTGGGGTTGGTTTGGAGGTTGTGGGGAAAGACATTTTGATTGGATTATTGGATATTAGATTATGTGAGTAAATTAGTATATGAAGGAGATGTGATTTAAACCTGCTGGATAGAGTCTCCTCTTATACTTCAGGAGTTAATCGGATCTGACATCGTACAGGGCTGTGT
Source organism: Aspergillus candidus (assembly GCF_002847045.1). Taxonomy (NCBI): domain Eukaryota; kingdom Fungi; phylum Ascomycota; class Eurotiomycetes; order Eurotiales; family Aspergillaceae; genus Aspergillus; species Aspergillus candidus. The sequence continues at coordinate 23,731 of NW_020194017.1, read as the reverse complement.
GTTACCCCGGTGGTTTATAGATGGATTTCAAAATATGCCGTCCACATTCTACTACAACCTTGGGTCTAGAGATATCTGGACTTGGTTTCAAATAGCCTTGAAGATATCCTATGCGTCAGCAAGCCATCACCATATTGGCTAGTGCCATCGTCACTAGCTGACGTCTGTCTGAAGCCATTCGAGTGCCGTCCGGAGACCCGATGGCTGTCCTACCGCACGACGGTAGACGGATGATTTTATCGCGCGAGCTGCTGAACTAGAGCAAGGATAGAGGACACCTCTATTGTCATTTGATCATGGGGACCGTCGTGACGACTATCGTGCGACCTCATGGAGTTTCTTGGGTTGAGAGTCGTCCGGATTGCACTGCCAGTTAGGGCTAGCCAACTCACTGGTCTGCCTCAGTCTGTGATATGCAACCGACATGTCGGCGATGATATTCAATAACGTCTATGTCAATGAATATATGTCAGCATTGCAAAGCTTCTAGCCCTGGACCAGATTTAAGGTGGACTCCACCCTCTCTCCACTAACCATCCGTCTTTCAGACACAATGGAGGAGTTCGTCGGGGCAGTCGATCAGGGCACCACGAGCACTCGCTTCATCATCTTCAATTACAAAAGAGAGCCTATAGCATCCCATCAAGTCGAGTTCCCTCAGCTGTATCCACATCCAGGGTGAGCCTTCTATCTACTATCACCCATCTTCCGAAAGAGACCCGCTAAGTCTACAGATGGCACTCGCACAACCCTCTCGACCTCATCTCCTCCGTCGAAACCTGCATCGATCAAGCCGTCCAGGAAATTTGAATCAGCCGGACACACACGTACCAGCATCCGCGCCATCGGCATCGCGAACCAGCGCGAGACAACCCTCGTCTGGGACAGAATCACCGGTAAACCCCTCGCCGACGCCATAGTATGGACCGACACTCGCCCACAAGCTCTCATCACCGAGCTCAAGCAAAAACACACCCCCGAGCAACTCGCTACCGTCCAGCACATATGCGGCTAACCACTCTCCATCTACTCCTCAGCCTCCAAGCTCCTCTGGATACTCGCCAACGAGCTGCGTGTATGTGACGCCTTTGAAAGAGGCACTCTCGCCTTTGGCACAGTCGACACCTCGCTCGTGTACAATCTCAATGGCAGCCAGGTCGCTGGCGTCTTCGTCATCGTCGCAACGAGCGCCTCGCGCACCATGTTCATGAATCTCGACAAATTAGAATATGACCCATTTCTCCTCGACTTCTTCGGTCTCTCCACCTCAACCATCAATACTATAACCACAACCAACCACACCATCTACATCCCCAAGATAACCCCCTCTGACCACCCAACCGCCTACGACACCCTGACCACAACCTCCCTCGCCGGAACCCTCATCACCTCCTGCCTCGGCTGGTGGTGATTCTTCATCTTGATTTTTCTATGTTGCTTCGCGGGGGAGTGCGGTTGGGGGGTGTTTGAGATAGCATTGTTTTTATGTATGAGTGGAATGTGTTGAGACGAGGATGAACTGCGGTGGTGGACGTTTCGGTGGATCTTGAAGATCGACGGAATTAGGGCATCCTTTAGTTGGTCTCTATTGGTTTACTAGAAATGAACACTTCAATTGAGTAGTAGGTAGACTGAAATCGTATTCAAACAAACGCACATTCATAATCCATCATATCGCCCCTAAGCCTTCGCCGTACTGCCATCCCTCTCAAACACACAATTCAACTCCGACCCCGGACTAAGCGTAACCTCAAACCGCAACACAGGATCCTCAACGCTGTCCTTCCCACTAACCGGCAACGCCTGAATACTCTCGAACGCCTGCAAAATCCGCACAATCGTATAACCCATCTCGATCGTCGCAAACTGCTGCCCAATACAGATACGCGGCCCCCCATTGAACGGAATGAAATGCCACGGCTTGGGTTGCCATCCCGACTGCCACCTCTCAGGAATCCAGCGGCCGGGGTCGAAGTAGTGCGGCGAGCCGGGCGGATCGTACAGCTCGGGATCGCGCTGCATGATCATCGTCGAGTAGATGACGCGCGTGTCCGCGCGCACGCCGACTGGACCGCGGCCGTCGGGTCCGCCGCCGCGCGGGAGTGTCGTGTCGTGAAGGGAGAAGCGCACGTTGAATGGCACTACGGGGTACATTCGCATCGTCTCGTTGAGTACCGCGCTGAGGTACTTCATTTCCTTGAGGTCAGTGTAGCTGGGCTTGCGTCCGGACGCTCCGACTCCCACGCGCGAGCTGATCTCCTCGCGCAGCTTGGCTACTACCGCTGGGTTGCGCGAGAGCTCGAATAAGCAGAACGATAGCGTTCCGGCGGTCGTGTCACGGCCGGCTAGGAGGATTGCTACCAGCTGGTCGCGCAGGACACGTGGGTCTCGTGTGAATCGCGCTAGGGCGTGCAGGAAGGTCTCCTTCTTCGAGAGCTTGTGGTCGAGCTCGTCGCTGGACAGAGATAGCACGTGGTCGATGTATGGTTGGATGAAGTCGTCCATTAGTTTGAGGTTGCGGCGGAATTCCTTTTTGGATACGAGGGCGTTGAAGACGCTGAGTAGGCGTGTTAGTAGGGGGGATTGTTTCGTTGACAGTGGTGGGCTCACCCAAGTCGGAACATCTCAGCTTGTTTGCTCTGCACGTATCGAAACGCCTCGGCGAACGTTGTCGTGGGGTTCTGGAGACTGTCGGTGCCATTGCCGAGGAGGTAGTCCGTGGCGGCGTCCAGCGTGTAGCGGAAGAACAGGGGTCCGACATCGACCACCTTGCTGCCGCCGGGGGAGCTGCTCCCCGCGAGAAGAGGGATCAGATGCTGGACGTGTTTCTCGAAGATTTCCGTATCGACGATCCGGTCGCGAACGAACATGGGCCGGATCAGCTGGCGCGAGCGAGACCACATCTCCCCGTCGGTCACGAAGATGCTGTCGCCCAAGAATTCTTTCCAGTCCCGGTGAAAGGGCTCGCCCTTTCCGTAGTCGGCGAACTGGCCCGTCAGAACTGCCTTGATGTTCTCCGGGTCCTTTGTCAAGATCGCCCGGTTGGAGATGCCGCCGTCGAGTTCTGCAGTCCTGACGGACTGGAGCTGCGGGGGTTTCTTGGCACTTGACATGGCTTCGGACCAGAATTGAAGGTCCATATTCTTGTTAGTGGCTTTTACCGATTCGATGATGAAGTCGATCGCTGGGTATCATGTTAGCACCTCGAGCATCTTGAGTCGGGGCAACACATACCGTAAGGAAGACGGAAGCGGATCTGAGGCGCGCGGTATCCCAGCCGTGAGATGTGCATGGACACTTGGATCTTTCGAAGGAAGCCCACCAGGACCAAGAATCCCAGAATGTAAAGGGACGCCATCCCGGGCGTCATGTCGGTGAGGATTTCTTCGATCATCGTGGCAAACATGATGAACCGCAAAACCTTACCTCTGGTCGGGTTGCAAAACCGGGGACGGCTCGAGATATATATAAGTTCGAGGGCGCTGACCGATCTACGACACCAGAGCGAATGTCGACATCACAACGTACTTCGGAGTGCTAATGAGCCAAGTCTCACTGGGCCATCTATGATTATCTATGATTCATGTGGAGGGAGAACCTAACGCTTTCAACCACTGACGGTGGTCACCATTGGACCGGACGAAGATCGCCTTGTGATATCCCCGCATTCCATTTCCCCAAGACAGCTCGATCGCGCGGATCCATTCCTGTTTGAGAAATGCTTGCGAACCCCGCGTGAGAGAAGCCGTTCGTATCCCGGCTAATCTATCGATAGCGCAGCCCGAGGCCTATCTGTGAGAACTTTTTTTGTTGTATGATCTACTGAGTAGGTTATACCCCGGAGTGCACAGTAGGTCTTGTGGGGTTGTGTTTATTCTAGGTGGAAGTGGGGCGTTGATCACCATGTGTGGAATCAATTAGCCAGCGAGGCTCGAATTCCTGTGATGCCAATAAACTTGTCCGGAGTAGCTTCGGATACACCAAGCCTGTAGTCATACTGTATAGAGTTGAGGAGCTGGCATATTGGTAGAAGTAATGCAATCCATTAATTTTATGTATTCCACAGTGCATAAACACGTGTTTGGCGATCGTTCTGGCGCCAGTTGCAACGCATCAACCTGAAGCTAGGTCTGATCTGACCTTTGTATGGGTATAATGGGTGAGAATTCATTGCTTTCTATGCTCCTTTGTTTTGTTGCTCTTCTGTTTCTTTTTTCTTTTCTTTTGACGTGCGTGGTCGCCAATGTTTCAGCCCCAGAATTTGACACAGGGGGTTGTCTTGCTTGACCTCCTGATCCAAATATAGACGTTTCACGGTAGACCATATTATATTGACAAAGAATGGCTGGCTGGCGGAGGTTGCAGACAAACGGATGGTCAGTCTATATGTAGTCATTAACTCATTGTACAAGCTAGGATCTCTAACTGCTGGGACAGACAATGCCAATGCCTTAAGTGACCGCTGCAACTGTGGTGCTTTCACAGAGCACATATAGCAAGAACGATTTTCAACTGAGAGCGAGAATCGAGGAGATACGAAGCGTCGCGAAGAAGCCATTCCACTCTATACAAAAGTCTGGTGTTTGTGACATTTGTATAGTTTGCATAATTTGCACTGCTGCCCTGTTTGTCGCACCAGCCACAGTCACGTGAGTGGCTATCACTTGGCGCTTTTCATCATCGCCAAAAGTCATCGCGAGCCATACAACAAGACAACCGAAACTGCCCCGAGATATTCTCAGCAAACCAGGACATTTTCTTAGACCAACCCTTTGATATACCCTTTCGACTTCCTCCGACCTACCGTTCGATATCGGGTTCAGTAACCACCTCCCTTTTTCTGCCCACCAGGGATTGATCAAACCTTCCCGGGATAGGTAGTCTGTCCGCTTCATTCGTCCTCACCTCTCCTCTTCGCCACTCGCGCTCTCCACCATGACTAGCATGGTCGCAGTTGGTACTCCGCTTGCGGAGGCTCTTAGCAATGTTATCCAGCCTAAGTTGATCGAGATGGGCTGGGCGTCCGACAGTGGCGATGACTCGGCCTTGATCGAATACGTGATCCTGATGCTCGTCAACGGCAAGACCCAGGAGCAAATTGCGAATGAACTGTCCAACGATCTCCTCGGACTTGGGGAAGGCGACACACAGGCACTAGGCTTTTCGCGGTGGCTGTTCGAACAGGTCGAGATCCTGAATCAACAGGTCAACGGCGGTGCCCCGGCGTCGAACGAGTCCGCCCCCACCCAGACAATCCCCTCGTTCGGCGACCCCGAGACAGCCAATTTTGAACCAGCATCCCAAACGGACGGTTTGGACGCCGACATGAATTTGGGCGATCCGGCGCATGGTAATGACGGAATGTAAGAAATTTTCCCCATGACAACTCCCTTGACGGTCCACGCTGACAGACCACACCAGTCCCACCGGACCCAAAGCGATGCGCAATGGCCGCCAGGGCGCTGGGCGGGGCCGGATCCTGAACCAGATCAACCGCGCCATGGATCGCGACTCTCCTTTACATCGCATCCGGAACCAACAGTCGGGCGGCGGGCGGATCAACACACATGGTCGTGAGCATAAGGGTCGTTTCAACCAGAACGGCGGCCGCGGACGGCAAATGGGTGGTATGGGCATGGGCATGGGATCGAACCAGATGATGAACAATATGAACCCCAACGATCAGATGCACCTTATGTCTTTGCTGGAGGAGCAGGCGAGAATGATGGCCCAGTTCATGCCGGGCTTCATGCCTCCCGCAATCAACCCCGCTTTCCAACAGAATGGTCCCCAGCAGGGCCGATCACTGTTCGACCGGGTCGAGCGTCAACAGAACTCCCGCCCTCAACGCGGTCCTCGTCGGGACCAGAATGCCGACACGGACATGGACATGCGAACCGACCAGCCGGCCGGGGATGGAGAACAGGACGAGAGCAACACCAACAGCGCCTGCCGCTTCAACTTGCGGTGTACACGCAAGGATTGCCCCTTTGCACACCAGTCGCCGGCCGCCCCGGAGGGTGCCCCCATCGACGCGTCGGATCCGTGTCCGTACGGGGCGGCGTGCAAGAACCGCAAATGTACCGGGCGTCACCCGTCACCCGCCGTCAAGAGTGCGCACCAGGCAGAAGAGATGTGCAAATTCTTCCCCAACTGTGCAAACCCTCAGTGTTCCTTCCGCCACCCATCCATGCCGCTGTGTCGCAACGGCGCGGATTGTACCACGGAAGGGTGCAAGTTCACTCATATCCAGACGGCATGCAGATTCAACCCATGTATGAATCCCAGCTGTCCTTACAAACACGCCGAGGGCCAGCGGGGAGGGTTCCACGACAAGGTCTGGACGCCCGGAGGCGAGAAATCCCATGTCAGCGAGCGGAAGTTTGTTACGGACGATAATGGCACAGAGGAGGAATTGATCAAGCCTGACATGGCTGATGACACCTCCCAGCATACCCAGGAGATTGTGACATGAACGCGGACTCCTCTCTACTAATTGAATTTCTTATTATTTTGGGCCCATGCCTGACCCTGTATCAGTTATCTTTGAACGACATGTGGCTAGTGGGAAGGCGTTTCATTTTTATAATCAAGTTGCTGGAAATGATGGAACACTGTATGACGTTGGCATGTAAATAGAAATCGAACTCACGACGAACGTTTATTTATTTATTTATTTATTTATTCTACTTTAGACATACTTGTTTCCTGACATTGCTCTAGATTGTAAAAAAATAGTGGTAAAGCAGGTGGTGTGGCTGCTTGCATGACACGGCTAGGACGAGCTGCCGCTGGCGGCACCTCGGCGCGATGGCGCGCCTCCCCTTCCATCGCCTTTCCTCTCCCCGCAACCCGCACTTGTCATGCTCCCGTGCATCTTTTAAACCTCGTCCTCCCCTCCCTACTCTGCGGATATGCAACGGTTATGTGTGGCTAGACACACTTTGAGAAGGGGGTGGACGCCATTGAGCCGCGCCCACGTCGGCCAAAGACACTATGCGCATACGCAATCGTACACTGCGGCGGTCATCGGTGCTGGCATCACCGGTCTGACGACCGCGTATCGTCTGTCCAAAGACCCCAACTGCTCCCATATCACCGTATATGAGAAGTCGCCGGGGGTCGGAGGACCCATGCATTCCCAAATAATCCCCGTGGATGGTGGGAATGTTGTCTTTGAGCAAGGTCCACGGACTTTGAGGGCGACGGTGCCCGGTAGCCTGCCGCTGATGGATCTGGTATGCAACACTTTCTTTCTTTCTTTCTTTTGCTATTGTTGCTATGGAATTGTTCTCATTCTTCGACCTCGTGCAGCTGTTTGAATTGGATCTTCTCGACGACGTCCTCTTGACGAGTAAAAACTCGCCGGCCGCCCGCAACCGTTATATATACTATCCCGATCGCCTTGTTTGCATGCCGACGATAACCCGAGAGAACCTCTTGGGTGATTTGTTCAACACTATAAAGAAACTGGTGAATGAGCCGATATTCGACAAATTCCTGATTGAATTTTTGTGGGAAAGGTGGCGCCAGGCTCCCGATGCGAACCCGTTCAAGACAGATGAGTCCGTCGAATCGTTCGTGACACGCCGGCTAGGTCCCGAGATGGCAAATAATATTGTGTCCGCCGTCTATCACGGCATCTACGCGGGCGATATCAGTCGTCTGAGTGCGCAAACCTTGATGGGGGGGATGCGGATCATGGAGCAGAGCAACAGGGGCGTCGCCAGCGCCATGTTCGAGAACATGCAGATGGGGATCTCTAATATGTCCACGGACGATTTATTGGCCCTGGAGTCCGTGGCCCCGCAGAAATCGACCGAGTACTGGAAGTTCCTAAGTTCGCTCATCAAGGATGCCAGCGTGCTGACGCTGAAGCGGGGCCTGGGCAAGCTTCCCGTCACTCTGGCGGACGCGCTGGTCCAGTCCGGCAAGGTCAGCATTATGACCAACACCGAAGCCTCGGCCATTGTCCGAAGTCCAGGCACGTCCGACATTACTGTAAGAGGCCCTGAAACTAGATTGTCCCTTATATCCAATTAACCCCCCTTGTTGCGCAGATTTGCGATGGAAACCAGCGGTTCCGAACTCACAACCGCGTCATTGCGACAATCCCAGCCCCGAGCATGGTACGGAGTCTCAGCAAGACCGTGCGACAGGGCCAAGTCATTCCACATGACACTATTCGCGCTCTTCAGGGCCACGACTACGCCGTGACCGTGATGGTGGTCAACCTGTACTACGAACAGACCGACGTGGTGCCCGTGCGCGGCTTCGGCTATCTCATCCCGCGGTCCGTCCCAGCCGAGCAGAACCCGGAGCGCGCTCTAGGGGTGATCTTCGGGTCGGAGACCAGCGAGGGGCAGGACACAGTGCAGGGCACCAAGGTGACGGTGATGCTGGGCGGCCACTGGTGGGATGGCTGGGAGAGGAGCGATCTCCCGGACCACCCCACCGGGATCACCATGGCCTGCAACCTGCTGCGACGACACCTCGGCATCACGGTCACACCGGCCGTCGCGTACACGAGCATGCAGCTTGACGCCATCCCGCAGTACACGGTGCACCACCTCACGCGCATGGGCGTGCTGTCCGAGGCATCGCGGGCGGAGTTCAACAACCGGCTGACCTTTGCGGGGGGCTGGTACACGGGCGTCGGGGTGACGAACTGCATCCGGCAGGGGTACATTGCAGGGACGTATGGCGTGGGGGCGCGCAAACTCGACCCGGGCGACGGCTCCCGGCCGTGGCGACGATACGGTGCCGAGAAGTGGCAGTTGGAGGGCGGCGTAGCCACGGCACCTATGACTCCGATCGGGGTATTCAGCTCGGAACGGAAACACTTTTAGATGTGATGCGCGGTGGGTCGCCTGGTTCACCTTTGTACTATTATAATTCCTATTGCGATGCGTTACCGCGGGGAATAGATTCGATGGTTCAGACTACAACGCTAGATGTGACCTGTAGGTGTAGGTGGACATGTAAGAAACCGAAATCAGGTGGTGTAGGCTTGGTTGGGGATAGACCGGCTATGCAGATAAAAGTACAGATATGACGCTGAATGACGAGTCCCTAACGCCAGACGATGTATGCCCATGTCCATTTACTCTTCTGACCGTCCGCCGCCGACCAAGTAACCGTAATACATTGTGCAGCCCCAGAGTGACTCGACTCGGGAAAGCAAAGAAACCGCCATAAGGATACTATGCATGTCAAGATGTATGTGCGTGGTGGTCGCAAGGCACGACGTTCATGAAATCGTCCCGCGTAGATGGATCGTATCGCATATGGTACGCCGCGGCGGGCGCACGCGTGCAGGGCGAAACAGCCAGGTAAAGCCACTGCATCTCCAGTCCATGGAAGTCTACGAGCGTGCCCCATTGCCTCCAGGATGATCAAGCAGCGGAGAGGCAGCCTTAGGTGTAGTCGGTTTCATACATCCGACGGCGCGGCCCCCTCTTCACCCTTCTTATCTCCATGCGCATCCAGTCCCAACCCATCAAGTTGCCGAATCAATTCCTGAATCTTAATGACCTTCTCCAGCTGCTCGGGAAGCAGCGCCTCGCCCTGATTCTTCTTATCGCGCAGCTCCCTCGCCTGCCGGATCTTCTTCTTGAGATTGCGGGCCTTTTTCTCCTTCTCCGCCTCGGGATCCTCCTCAACCTTGTCTTCAACAGCCTTCGACCCCGCGTCCTTCGCAGACGGAGGAGTGCGCCAGTTCTCCAAATCCCTCACGCTCTTCCCCTCCGTCTCCCCGTCAGGTCCCCCAGTAGTGGCCTTGGCCTTCTTCTTCGCCTCCCGCCGCTTGGCATTCTTATTGCTGGCCGCCCCGTCGGTGCTGTTGTCGGCGGCGGCGGTGGTGGTAGTGGCGGTAGTGGGCTTCAACCCCTCCGCGCCAGGAACGCCGCCCCCGGGCGTCTTCCCGCGGTTTTTCCACGCCGCCGCTGCGCGGTTCCGGTAGAGCTCGACGTCCTCGGGCGGCTTGTAGCCTGGACGAACGCGGATCTCGCGGCGTTTGGAGCCATCTGGGCGAACGGAGGAGGGAATGAAGCGTTCTCCGGTGACGGCGTCTGTGGTGATGCCTGCGTTGGAGGGAGGCATGATTGTTTTTTGGGTGGCTTAGATTCAAACAAGAAAAAGAAAAGGAAATGCGAGACGAAATAGAGATTGATCGCACAAAGGCAGACGGTGAGGAGAGTTGACTTTGACGAGTCAATGAGAGTGAGAGAACAGCCTTCTATCCCACAAGGGAAGAGCTGCAGGGACTGGAGTGAAAGATGGAGATGCGCATCATCATCATCATCATCATCATCATCGGGCATTTGTGAAGTGATAGTCACATGAGGATGAGGTAATCTGTCTGCCTCAGGCTAAATTATATGCCTCAGGCGAGACTCCATGCCCCAGGCCACCCGACTGCCCGACCGACCAATCAGCAGCCCGATAATTCCCGGCTTAAGCTCGCTCAGCCAACTCCGACTTCAAACTTCATCACTTCAATCTCCATATCGACGTTCAGCGCTCTACTTTCTCCCCCCCCACCCCTCAACCTCATTCTACTCCGTCACAATGGCCGGCACTGTATGTTTACAACACCCTTTTCTTACTACCTACCGGGATCCATTGAATTGGCTAACCCCCTCCAGATCGCTTCCGCCATCTACCAGTCCGTCTCCGTCTCCCCGACTTCCGACGACCCCCGACGGGTCGCGCGTCTTTCGCACTCGCTAACTGAACGTTTTCACCGATCTCTAGGGGCCTGATCCGCAGAAATGCCGTCTACCTGACCAGCATCTTCGCCGGTGCCTTTGCTTTTGAGCTGTACGCCGAATCGCCCCCTCCTCCCGTCTTCTCCCGTCTCGGGAGTCCGCGACAAGTAGTCCATGACCGCTAACCATACATCTTTCACTGCAGGGCCTTCGACACCGGCTCCAACAAGGTCTGGGACGCCATCAACCGTGGCGTACGTATCCCGACACCCCCCTTCTATCGATCAATTGAAGACATGACGTGGCTGACAATGGGTGTATACAGCGTCAATGGAAGGACATCAAGCACCAGTACCTGGTCAAGGAGGAGGAAGATGACGAATAGATTTCGCACCCTTTTCGGATCGATGGGGTGAGGGTTCGCGTGTGATTATACTCCTTTTATTATATTTTACCCATGGATAGTACTCGGAGAGGTGGATCTGTATGAAATAGAGTCGCATTGCCTGTCAGGGTGAACTGTTTTTTTTTTCTCCGTCTTCTTCTTTTTCTATTCTAGTTCCATTTCCCCTTTTTGAAATGAGCCTACATGTATTAAATGTGGTAGATATCATCATGCGATAGGCACAGTAGAGATGGTGTTGCCAAGGCGTTTGGGACGTTTGCACGGGACTCGTTATCTCAAGGCAACTCGAGTCCCCTCTTTCTCACCTCTTCTTTCCCCTCTTCTGTCCTCCAAATTTCTCTCGCCGTCTTCAACTGTGTGGTCTCCTTGTGGTGATATAAATTCGGTGGAATTCATCCGACCGATCGGTGGTCAACCCTCCCTCCTCACACAGTTATCTCATTGGCGGGTGAGGCCCAACGCGGTGTTATTCCCCCACAGTGACATCTACAGCACCTCCGTCGCTCTGTCCACCACCCGATTTTTTTCCCCTCCTCTCACTCCTTCTGAATCACCCCACCTGTCCACTTTTCTTCTTGTTCTGGGCTTGGTGTATTTATCTCCTGGCGAAATTCTTCTTGGTTGATTGGTTCTGAAGACGACCGTCGATCTGTACAGCTTCTTTCCGCCTGATCACCGCATCGTCCCGCCACACCGAACGTCCCATCCTACCAACCGCGGTTTTCTCCTTTTCACCCCCCCGATCCGGTGCATGGGTGACGCCGGTTTCGATCGTCGATTATAAATAATGCCGACGGAATGTGAGAGGATCTTGGGTGAAGGCCTTCGTCGGCTTCCGGCCCGGCATGATTTCCGCTATGGGCCTCAGGCGGAGAAGGACTTGCTTGAGCTTCTGTTTCGCTCCCTCAGCGGCCACAACGACGATCGCCTTCGTCTACTATTTCCCGAAGGTCCACCGACCGGTCCCTGGAAGTTGGCCGAGGCCCAGGGCGCCAAGGAAGGGGCCGAGTACACCGAGGCGGCGCGGGGTAAACGCTGTGGCCATATCTTCCGCGCCGGCGAGGCGACCTACCGATGCGTCACTTGTGCGGCCGACGATACCTGTGTTCTCTGCAGTCGCTGCTTCGACGCCTCCGACCACACGGGCCACCAGTATCAGATCTCCCTCTCGTCCGGAAACTGTGGCTGCTGCGACTGCGGCGACGACGAGGCCTGGCGACTGCCCCTCTTCTGCGCGATCCATACCGATAGTGGCGATCAGAAGGGGAAGCAGCGTGCCCAGGCCCAGCTGCCCCGAGACTGGGTCGACTCCATTCGCATGACCATCGCCCGTGTGCTCGACTACTTCTGCGACGTCATCTCCTGCTCCCCGGAGCAGCTGCGTCTGCCCAAGACCGAGGAGGGTATCCGGCTGGACGAGGAGGCCTCGCGACTGAGCTCCGACTGGTACGGCGAGGCCGATCAGGCGGAGGACGAGCCCGAGTTCGCCCTCGTCCTGTGGAACGACGAGAAGCACACCATTCGGGATGTCGCCAACCAGGTCACCCGCGCCTGTCGGGAGCGGGACCGTTTCGGCAACGACCGCGCCCACGAGACTAACGATATCGGCCGGAGTGTGATCCGCTACTCCAAGGACCTGCCGCGCTTGCTGGAGATCTCCCGCGTCATCGAACACATCAAGGTCACCCTGACCATCCGCTCGGCCCGCGACACCTTCCGCGAGCAGATGTGCGGCACCATCGTCGAGTGGCTGGCCGACATCGCCGGCTGCAGTGTGCTGGAGGACAACGAGATCCTGCGCCACACCATCTGTGAGGAGCTGCTGGGCCCGTGGTATACCGGTAGCCCCGCCTCCAATGCCAACATCGGTCTGAAGGGCATCGACGACCACCAGCGGTCGGAGGATCCGCCTATCCGGACGGTCATGCTCACCGTTTCGCCGCAGGGCCAATTCATCCTGGCCACCAACGACGACGACGATGAGGACGACGACGAGGACGAAGAAGAAATTGACAATGCCAATGACCCGACCATCCACGAGGAGGAGGTGGACGACGAAGATCTGATGGGGGCCCACGACGATGATGCGGATGACGAAGACGACATGGAGATCGACCTCAACCGGCTGCGGGAGGAGGTGGAGACAGGGGAGGACGAAGACGAGGATATGATCATGGGGAACACCCATGACGCCGTCAGCATCGCCGAGACGCTCATCGGATATGCCCGTGCACGGGCCGCGGACCGCGCATCGCCGCCAGCGCAGGGCCAGCCGGAGGGCCAGCCGCTGCCGCCGCCGCCTCCGCCCCCGCCACAGGAACTCCCCGAGCAGCAGCAGCAGCAGCAGCAGCCACCACCACCTCCGCCGTCGCACGCGCTGGGGGGCATCCCCGAGACCCGCGACGCGAACCAGCGACCAACCTCGTACATCGCCATCCCCGAGACCCCGTCGGGAGCCATCCGCCCGCCCCCCGGCGCGGCGCCCGCGTACTGGGAGGTTCTGCCCTCGGCCCCCAAGCCCGGGGAGAATATCCCCGCCTACGAGAATCTGTGGGAACGCACGCGCCTAGACTGGATGGTGCTCTTCGATCTACGGCTGTGGAAGAAGACTCGCACGGACCTACGCGATCTGTACATCGGGACTGTGGTCAACGTGCCGCAATTCAAGCGCGTCATGGGCCTGCGGTTGTCGGCCCTCTACACGGCGCTGGCCCAACTCTACCTGATCGCCGACCGGGAACCCGACCATTCAATTGTCAACCTGTCGCTGCAGCTGCTCACCACCCCTTCAATCACCGAGGAGATCGTGGTGCGGGGCAACTTCCTGACGAATGTCATGGCCATCCTCTACACCTTCCTGACGACACGGCAGGTCGGCGAGCCATCCCAGGTGAATCCGAACGCGACGCTGGCGTTCGAGGCCGGGTCGGTCAACAACCGCCGCCTTTACCACTTCTTCCTCGACCTGCGGTACCTGCTGCAGTCCGAGTACGTGCAGACCCGCGTGCGCACCGAGGACCAGTACCTGTCACAGTTCCTGGATCTGGTCAAGCTGTCGCAGGGTATCTGCCCCAACGTGCGGGCCGTTGGCGAGCATGTCGAATACGAGGCGGACGCGTGGATCAGCGCTTCAATCTTGATGCGGGAGATCAACCGGCTGTGCCGCCAATTCTGCGAGGCGTTCCGCAACCCGGAGCGGGACGGTGGGGATCACCTGCTGCGCGCCATCCGGAAGGCCACGGTAGCTGCCGTTGTCCACTCGTCCGGCATCGAACGCAAGCGATTCGAGCAGGCGGAGATCAAAGAATACGTGCGCTTCAAGTCGCTACCGTGTTTCGACTTCGAGGTCGACCCGTCCGGTCAGCTCCCCCGCCACCGCGTCGTGGACTTTGTCGTCGAGCGGGGATCCATCAGCTTCCACCACGCCCTGCACTACACGCTGTCGTGGCTCCTCGAGTGTGGCTGCAATGTGAGCAGCGCCCTGATGCGGGATGTCTTGCTGGAGGCGGCGCAGATCGCCAACGACCGTTATCTCCACGACCCGACGCTCAGCCCCGAGGATCTGCTGCTGTCCATGTTTGACTACCCGCTCCGCGTGTGCGCCTGGCTCGCCCAGATGAAGGCCGGCATGTGGGTGCGCAACGGTCTGAGTCTGCGCCACCAGATGCTGCAGTACCGCGGCGTGTCTTCCCGCGACTTCGCCTACTACCGCGACATTTTCCTGCTCCAGACCGCACTGGTGACGTGCGACCCCAGCCGCGTCCTCGCGTCCATCGCCGAGCGCTTCGGCATGGTAGATTGGATGACCCGCAACTACACGCCGCGACCGGGCGGCGAGGAGAGCCAGATCATTGATGTCGCGGAGGAGTTTGTCCACTTGCTGGTTATTCTGCTGACGGACCGCAACTCGCTCACGGCCATCGACGACAGCGACGGTATGACCCGCGAGAACATCCGCCGGGATGTCGCCCACGTCTTGTGCTTCAAGCCGCTGTCGTTCTCCGACCTGTCGACGCGGCTCAGCGACCGGCTCCTGGACGCCGACCAGTTCCAAGACGTGCTGGAGGAAGTCGCCAACTTCCGTGCGCCCGAGGGGCTCAACGACACGGGTACTTTTGAGCTGAAGCCGGAGTATCTCGCGTTGATCGACCCGTACAGCGCCCACTACACCAAGAACCAGCGCGACGAGGCGGAGAACATCTACAAGGAGTGGGTGGCCAAGTCGACGGGCAAGAAGGCGTCCGACATCGTCTTTGAGCCCAAGCTCCGCCCGGTCACCACGGGTGCCTTTGCGGACCTCCCCCGATTTACCGAGACGGCCTTGTTCGCCCAAATCGTCCACCAGTGCCTCGACTATGTGATGTCGTCCAAGGAGCGCACCCCGAGCATCCCGCCGACCCGTGTGGAGACCTTCCTGCAGGTCATTTTGCATCTTGTCCTGGCCGCATCGCTCGAAGATCACTCCGACGAGGATGCGGTGTCGGATGTGGGCCAAGGGTCGTTCGTCTCACAGGCGCTGACCAAGGCGCGCGCCACCCAGGCTGGGAACCTGACGATTGTCGGCC
The DNA here is from genome assembly GCF_002847045.1 of Aspergillus candidus. Taxonomy (NCBI): domain Eukaryota; kingdom Fungi; phylum Ascomycota; class Eurotiomycetes; order Eurotiales; family Aspergillaceae; genus Aspergillus; species Aspergillus candidus. Next base: position 8,051 of record NW_020194017.1, on the reverse strand, counting down.
TGTTGGAGAAGATCTCCGTGATGACCGAATTCGCGGCTTGTGGCCCCAAGATCCGTCACATTCTCAAGAAGCTTTGGCAGAAGCGACCCCGGGCGTACACCTCGGCCACGGCCTCCTTACAGTTTCCCTTCGACCGGGTCGACACGAACTCTCCGGCCGTCGATCCCGACAACGAAAAAGAGAAGAAGAAGAAGGCGGCCCTGGAGCGGCAGGCGCGCGTGATGGCCCAGTTCCAGCAGCAGCAGCAGAACTTCTTGAACAGCCAGGGCGCCATCGAGTGGGGGGAGGAAGACGACGACGACGACTTCAGCGATCTCGAGGACGCGGAAGCCGAGGCCACACCCGAGACGAAGCTCTGGAAGTACCCCAGCGGTACCTGCATCCTCTGCCAAGAGGAGACCAGCGACTCGAGGCTGTTTGGCACCTTTGCGCTGATCCAGGACAGCAACATTTTCCGGCAGACCGACATCCGCGACCCCGACTGGGTCCAGGAGGCGCTGCACACGCCGGCCAGCCTGGACCGATCGGCCGAGAGCATCCGTCCGTTTGGCGTCGCGGGCGCCAACCATACCACCGTCCGACGACTCGACTCGACCGGTGGGGAGGTCATCAGCGACAAGGTCGGACTCAGCAAGGGGTTCAACGCGAAGAATACGCAGCGGGGGCCCGTCACTACAGGGTGTGGGCATATCATGCATTACTCGTGTTTCGAGGTCTACTACACAGCGACGCATCGACGCCACACCCAGCAGATTGCCCGGAACCACCCCGAGAATCTGAAGCTGAACGAATTCGTCTGTCCGCTGTGCAAGGCTTTGGGCAATGCCTTCCTGCCCATCACCTGGAAAGGCAAGGAGGAGTCGTACCCGGGTGCCCTGGCGACGACCGTGTCGTTTGACGAGTTTATGAGTGATCAGGTGCCAGGCGCGCTAGCCCAGCCGCGCCATCATCTGCTGATCCACAACAAACCGGCCGCGTCGGCGTCCTACCAGGATCTCTTTGCCGACTACCTGTCTCGCGCGCTGGTGCCGCCGCTGGCCACCAAGGTCGACCAGTTGATGACGTCGTCTCTTCCGTCGTCGACCGCATCGGCGACATCGCACTTCCTGCCGACGGCACGGATGCCGATGCCGGGGATCTTCCCGCAGGCGACGCAGCCGGAGGAGGTGCCCGTCGTGACCAGCCCGCAGCAGGGGCCCAGCGAGAGCCCAATGTCGGAACTTCTCGAGATCTACAACCGACTGAAGCGGACGCTGCGGCTGAACCACGTCCACTCGACGTTCAGCCACCCGCCCGAGACGATCAACAGCGATGACCTCGTGCACACGGACTCGCTCTTCCAGAGCTTCGGGTGCAGCATCGCGGCGGCGGAGATCCAGCAGCGGGGCGTGGAGTCAGCACCGGGAAGCACGCTACTCGACAAGATCCCGCAGCTGACCCTGACGCACCTGCGCGTGCTAGCCGAATCAGCTTTGACGTACGCAGCAGTCGGGTGTCTGCACGGCACGCGGGACCCGCACAGCCGCCCGGCGCAGGAGTTCCAGGAGATGCACCGACAGCGGCTCTGCCAGCTATTCGTGGGGCATCCGAGCTTGAGCCGGTCGGCGCTCCTCGACGACGTGCGCGATATCGAGCCGCTACTGGGCAAGGACATCTTCGTGTTCCTGTCGGAGTGCTCGCTGTCGCTGCTGCCGGTGCTGCCGATAGACATCCGGCATCTGATCCGCCTGTGCTACGTCGCAGAGATCGTCAAGGTGGCCGTGACGTACGTGCTGTGGCCGCTGGGTTTGCGCGAGGAGCTGGCGCGCCACGGCGGCGAGGCGGCCCACGCGGCGGAGCTGGACCAGACCGACCCGCGGTACGAGCACACCCGGAGCTTCTTCAGCACGATCGTGGCGGAACTCAAGTCGAACTCGGTGGGCCGGGCCGAGGGATCATCTTTCCCGGCAGAGAGCGGCTACGTCAAAGACGGCGTGGAGTCCGCAACACCGGGGGTGCTGGTGGCGCTGCGACAGCTGCTCTCGCGCTACGCACTGAGCTTCCTGCGCAAGACGGTGATCCTGCTGCATGTGCAGCACGGGGTGGAGTTCCCGCACACCGGGTTCGCGGACCTGGAGGCGTCAGAGCTAGAGCGTCTCAGCCAAGCGATGCAGCTACCCTCGCTAGACGAAATTCTCGCGTCGGTGGGACCGGCGCGCTCGACAGAGCGGGCCTTCGACGGGGTGGTGTCGGGATGGATCTTCCACTGGAACGCATCGCGGTCTGGAGTGCGGATTGGCGACCACAAGCTGTGGCCTAGCCTGGGCCACCCGGCACTGTTCGAGCTGGTGGGACTGCCCAAGTACTACGACAGCTTGATCGAAGAGGCGAACCGCCGACGGTGCCCGAACACGAAAAAGGAGCTGACGGACCCGAGCATCTGCCTGTTCTGCGGGGAGATCTTCTGCTCGCAGGCGGTTTGCTGCATGCAGAACCGGCAGGGGGGGTGTAACCAGCATTTGCAGCGGTATTTATCCCTCCCTTCCTCCCTGTCTCTCTTTCTCCCTATATATGTGTACATATGCTAATCAAAACAGATGCGGCAAAAACGTCGGCCTGTTCATCAACATCCGCAAATGCACAGTTCTCTACCTCCACCGCCGCAACGGATCATGGCACTACGCACCGTACCTGGATCGCCACGGCGAGGTCGACCCTGGCCTGCGACGCAACCGCCAGCTGATCCTCAACCAGAAGCGATACGACCGACTGCTGCGCGACGTGTGGCTATCGCATGGGATCCCAGCCACGATCAGCCGGAAGCTGGAGGCGGACATTAACAACGGGGGTTGGGAGACGATTTAAGCCACATTCCATTTTCGTTGTTGTGTTTGTTTGGGGGGGATAAAAAGCATGGTTGTTCATACTGGTATTGTTTGCACATGATGGATAGACTGGTTTGGATGGTGTATGGAATGAATGAATGCATGTGTGGTGTGATATGATATCCTGAATACTGGATGGGTATCGATATCTAGATCTTATCGAATAAGTCGTGGACTGACTGTATGTAGTGGAGATGAAATGGTATATACGCACCACGCTATCCTGGGAATTCATCTTTGTTGTTTTTGTTTTCTTGTTTGTTTGAAGATAATGAGTTGGTTGATCAGACAATGAAGGGATTTGAACAATGCTTTGCTTTGGGATATAAGTAGTCTCATCCTCGTCCGCCTGTATATCAGTATCATCACATACGGACTATCCATCCATCCCAATCAATATACGCTCTCTCTCTCTCTCTCTCTCTCTCTCTCCAACGGCATCGAAACCCCGAATTCACAATTCCTATCAGGCTTGATATAGCCAACCCCCCACTCTCCCCCCAATACAATCAACTAACAACCAACTAACCTAAGAACAGACCCACTATGCAAACCACAACCTTCACCCCCCAAACCACCCTCTACCTAACCCTCCCCAACACCGAGCCCTACGACACCAACCCCTGGTACATCTTCGTGCCCCTCCTGGGCAAATTCACCGACCCCGAGCTCCTCACCATGCTCATCCGCTTCACATCAACCATCGAGCGGCCACGATACGAGTTCAGGCTATGCGGTGACTCGTCCACTCGCGGCGGCGTGTGGATCGAGATCATGGTTGCGCCGGGCTGCTCCCCTAGCGACGTGATATTGCGGATGTTTTCGGGGCTGAGGATGCTGCAGGATTTGGTGCTCGATGGAGGGGATGGGTTTGCGCTGGTGCTTCATAAGGATCCGGTTTATGGGGTTGATGAGTTTACGGATGGGAGGTCGGGGTTGGGGTTGGAGGAGAGGTTGTTGGCTGCTGTGCCGAGACGGTGATTGATGTTGGAGTGTAGGGCTTGACTTTATTTATATTCCAGCAGAGGATGTAGGTGGGGTCTTTTCTCCTTCCTCTTCTTCTTCTTCTTCTTTTGGATTCATTATGTAGGGGTGATGAAATGGCACGTATATACCAGCTGCATTGTCCTGTTCTAGTCTTTGTTAGTTTTATTCAAGTCTTTATGAGATAATGAAGCATTCGAACAAAGCCTTGAGTGTATAGTATATATAGTGCATCTTCACCCATCAGTTACCAGACCATCACATCTGGCCCTCCTGACTATCCACCCAAAACACTAATCTACTCTCCACTGAATCTATTGATCAACCAACTAACCTAAAGCAGAACCCAAGATGTTCCGCGTCAAAGGCACCACCTTCAACTCCGGAACCCGATTCTACCTGACCATCCCCAACGATGAATCCTCCGTCGAATACGCCGCCTGGTACATCTTCGTCCCCATACACACACAAGGACGACTCAGCGACCCAGAGCTCATGGCCGAACTCGTGGAATACGCGGCAGGCATCGAGGTGCCAGAAGAGGAGCTCAAGTACCGCAGGGACGCGTTCAGCTATGGCGGCTTGTGGATCGAGATTGTGACGCCGCTGAGCTGTAACTGCAGTGATGTGATACTGCGTCTGTTTACGGGACTGAAGGCCCTTCAGGATTTTGTGGGCAATGGCCAGTTTCCGGGTAGACCGCCCCTGATGCAGCACCCGATGTATAGTGTGGAGGACTTTGCAGATGATTTTCCGGCTATGATTGTGCGGAGGAGGCAGAGGTAGGTAGGACTTTCTTGAGTATTTCTTTCTGTGTTTGGTTCTATTGTTGGGGTGGGTGGTTTCTTGGGTTGGGATAAAGTACAGATGTTGGGATGGTTTAGATATGATACAATGAATGATTCGAACAAAGCGTCTTTCTTGTGCATTATAAATAGTAGCCCTATCCCTCGTTCATAATATACAAATAATCATCCACACCTACGACTACTATACACACTCTCAACCACCACCAATCCTTATACTCAGCTTCTAATCAGGCTTGATATAACAGACCTCACAAGCCTCTCACCCAACAATTTACAACCAACTAACCCTACAAAGCAGATATAGAAAGCAAACAGACCCAATATGTCCCGCCCCCCAATGCACGCCACCACCTTCAACACCGAAACCCGGCTCTATCTCACTCTTCCTAACATTGAATCCCCCGAGAGCTGCGCCTATTACATCTTCGTTCCTATCTTTGGACGATTCACAGACGCAGAGATTCTCTCCGAGCTCATCCGCTTCGCGACGAACATCCAGACGCCGCTAGACACGCTCCAGCTGCCTGGCAATGCCTTCCGCCGTGGTGGTCTGTGGCTTGAGCTTCTGACGCCGCTGGGCTGTAATTGTAGCGACGTGGTGCTGCGTCTGTTTGCGGGGTTGAAGGAGTTCCAGGAGATGCTGGCGCAGGAGGGAGGTAAGCTGGCGCTCGTGGAGAGTCCGGTTTACGGGGTGGATGACTTTTCGGAGCGATTTCCAAATATGATTATGCCGAAGGGGGGTGGGTAATAGGTAAAGTTCTTTTTTTCTCTTTGTTAGATTGTTTAGAATGGGGTTTGGATTATATGTGCTCGGATGAGTTGGATATCTGATAGAAACATAGGGGGTTTTGCACTTACTGGATATGAATGTAGATGTAATACAGATATAATATGTTCATACTAGACCACTAGTCGAATCAGGACATAATCACTGATCGTCAGGGATATAGAGAATGGTAATCTGATACAGGACAGTCTGCTAGTTGCCTTGGGCTTTCACCTTTATATCTTCCTTTACATCTTCCTGGTATATTCGTCATTCATCATTCATCGTTGGATCAGTATCGTCCTACTTGTTTCATCTAGACTACTTAGCTAGCGCTTCAAGATTGGTTCTATACGACTGACAGCTCTCACAGGCTTTGCTTTTGGACCAGAATCTATACCGCCTGATATACAGTCTAAAACCTACAGGATCTACAGCTTGATCCAATCTGCCTCTGGCGTGCTGACTGGATGCTATCATCCAGAACACTTCATGGGGCATGCTCACCCATACCCCTGAAGACTATCGAGGTTGACTGTAACGCTTTGTTGATTGTCACGCTTCTCAAGGACACAAAGCCAGTGCATAATACCCTTTATGGTCAATACAGAATGCCCTTTATACTCGAGCCTATATCGCCTGCAATGGCTTTGTCAAGCAAAGAACAACAAAGGCCTTTGTTGCATGACAAGCAGCGACTATAAATTGACCAGCAGCCGCTTGATTCGTCTCAACATCACCATCAGCACACTCTCCTACGTCCCAAATACATCCTAGTACGCCGATCAAGCCAGCACCATGCCGCAATCTAGTCACTCCGACAAGTCAAGCTCGGGGCACACTTGCGATTGTCCAAACGGGGCCTCCAATACCCCCCGGAGGGTCTCGACCTGGACTCTCCTTTCCATGTTCGTCAATCAAAGCTCCAGCTCATCCAACTCCAGTGCCCGTCAAGGCAGTCAGTCTTCCAGGCCCAACAGCCCCCACAGCTCCAGCTCCCGTCAGTCCAGCCGCCGCAGGAGCACAGCTGGCTTCGACGAATCCAGCTCCCGTCCCCACTTCCGAACCCACCGACGCACCCCCGTATACACGTACGATAAGCCCGACTCGAAGCGCTCGAAGCGCAGCCGCTACTACGACTCGACTACCGTCTTTGAAGGGGACACGCGGTGGTACCTCAGCCTGTTCAACACCGACTCGAAGCACCGTCGGGTCTGGTACGTCTTCTTCCCGACCTCGGGCAAGCCCACCGACGCGGAGCTGGTCGCGCACCTCCAGGCCTGCGCTGCGCAGGTCACGGATCCAATCAAGGCTCTCGAAGACTCCTACGAGGCCACCGGCAGCGGCGTGTGGGTCGAGTTCGCCACGCCGTGTTTCAGCACCCCGGACGAGGCCTTGCGGAGCTTGATATCGGCGCTCGAGGGCCTGGCGCAGGGTGTGGCCAAGGGAGGTCGGCTGCCGATTGATGCGGGTCCGATGTATGTGTAGTCATGAATTTCTCGTAAGTCTTCTTATTCCTTATGTGGATTTCTTATGTGGGAGTAGTGTTTGCTATTCGATTTATTCATGCGTTATTTTATTTACTTTATTTTTTTTCTTCTCGTATAAACCTGTAGGTCATTATCTAAGAGATATATAATTGTAAGCCTACCTCTCAGGTAATGCGAATTAGAATCAGATTCCAGACCAAATCCACAGTTAATCCAGTCCACCAGGAACAAACCTCAAGTAATGACAATTACTCTACAAAAAGCAACAAAAATTAACCCCCCCACAGAAGTTTAGATGTACTGACAGATGCAGTCTCACATCCAGTAGGAAGAGACCCACCGACCCAGCAAGGCAACCAGACCCATCTATACATCCAACCATAGATTCTCAAATAACAAAACCCAAATCCACCCAATCACCACCAAAACCCATCTCCATCCGACCCAGAAACCTCCCACCCCATCATCTCATCAATGGATCAGTCAATGACATGTAAATGACAGCACCTGGACTTAGGTCTCTCATCTCCTCTCGGGCCCCGATCGGCAGGGGTTCCACCCATCTTTGGTCCGACTGTACCAATCGCTTTATTGTGTGGAGGCTACGTCCATGGTTAGGGATGGGGTGGAATGAAGATTGTCATGGCTGTGTGTCTTTTTGCTCTCCTGATTATCTCCGTTTTTCGGTCTTTTTTCTCTTTGTTTTTGGTCGGTTTCGAGTCTATCTATGCACCCCCGCTTTGTTCAAGCAGGCTCCGCTTTGTCTAATTTTCTTTAGCTCGAGGTCTGTTACACATTTGAGCTCTTTCTTTGGAGGCGAGGCGGGTCCTCGCGGTTTTTGTTAGTCTTGTGTTTTGTTCTTGTGGAGGTGGTGGATGCTGGATCGAATTCATTACATATTTCATAGAATTGCAGAGAAGTTAATGCCTCATATTAAATTTAATTAAAGTCGATGGATGTTGATGTCTTTAGCACAGGCTAATTGTTTAGTGTCTTTAGCGTACGTTAATTGTCATTGACAATACACTTAGTCTGATGAGAATGGGAGATCAACGAATGTTGTATTGAATTCTGTCTGCTTTTGATTGTTGTGTAGTATGTACCCTTCTATTCTAACCCTCAGAACGCAAATCAAGTA